>NC_069802.1:13361037-13724038 GCF_027406575.1 Nycticebus coucang
TTAGATATTGCATAATATTTGCATAATGAGATATCTTAGGGATGAGACTCAAATCTTAACATGAAATTCATTTATGTTTCATATGTGCCTTCTATACCTAGGCTGAAGGCAATTTTATCCAATGTTTTTAATAATTTTCTGCATGAAATAGTATGTGTACATTTGAGCCATCAGAAAGCACAGGTGTCAGGTCTGGAATTCTTTTCTGTTGGTATTATGTCAGTGCTCAAAAAGTTTCAGATTTTGGAGCATTTTGGATTTCAGATTTCTGGATTTGGAACGCTCAACCTGTACTTTCATAACATTTGTAAAAACTAATTACGTATTAAAGCACAAGGAAAACATCAAATTCCAGAAAACAGAACTCTTCTAGGCCACATTCTTCTACCCCTATACAACAAAACAAACAATAATCTTCCCCTATCATTACCACCAAACCCATCAAACTGTTCAGAAAATTAGAAACTCTTGGTTAATAGAAAATAAAACTGAAATTAGACATCATTTAGAAAATAAGGAAAATTAAAACACTACATATCAAGATAAAAAACATATACAGGAAAAAATCCATACCTTAAATATGTTTGTTATTAAGCACTGAAACAAACTAACCAAAGGGTTGAAAATTAATAAATTTTCAGAAGAGAGTCTGTAAAAATAGAGAACATATAAAAAAACAGACTATGACGAATAAACCAAGAGTTTGTTCTTGAAAAGGACCAATCTGATAAAGGGCAAAACAGAGGAAACACAAAATACGCAACATTAGGAAAGGAAAAAAAGATATGATCAAATGCAAAATAGTTTCTAATTATAAAACAATGAACTTGAAAGACAGAAGACCAAAATGACTCATGAAAGAAATGTGAATAAATAACCTTAAAAAGATAGTGAAAGGTTCTAAAGACCCTCTACCTTAGGAGGTACAACCTCAGAATCTTCAAAGTCAAAAACAAAAACCTGAAGGTAAAGCAGACTTTATTTCAGAAATCCATTATTGTGATTGGTACAAAATTATTACTAACAAAACAAAACCAAAAAACAGACAAACAAAAAAAAAAAACTTGTATTAGAATCTCAAAAAATTCTACCAAGGCTTCTATTTATAACAAACTCTTACTAAAATAGGTATTTAAGAAAAATATACGACCGAAAGCATACATTATTCAAACCAGAGCATTTCTAATATACCAAACATCAAAACATACTATACTATCATAACTAAAGCAATATGGTGGCAACTCAGGACCTAACAAATAGCTCAATGGAACTGAACTCTTTAATCAAAAGAAAATATATATTTGGGAATGTAGAAAATATTAATGATTACACTTTATACCAGTGGGTAAAGACAATCCATTTATCCAGTTAATCATTTGGAAAAACAAGTTAAATCTCATTTATAAACCTCTACCTCATATTATACATACAAAACAGCTAGGTAGATCTTAAAAATAATAAAGAAAATATTTTCATAATGTCGAAGTAAAGCAGACTCCCTGAATAAGACATAAAACCCAAAAACAATAAAGGAGAAGATTTTCTAATAAAACATCTAAATTAAAACATGTATATGGGGTGGCACCTGTGGCTCAGTGAGTAGGGTGCCGGCCCTATATACCGAAGGTGGCGGGTTCAAACCCGACCCCAGCCAAACTGCAACGAAAAATAGCCAGGCATTGTGGTAGGCACCTGTAGTCCCAGCTACATGGGAAGCTGAGGCAAGAGAATCGCCTAAGCCCAAGAGCTGGAGGTTCCTGTGAGCTGTGACGCCACAGCACTCTACTGAGAGCAACAAAGTGAGACTCTGTCTCTAAAAAAAACACAACATGTATATGAACAAAGAGACCACACAGGTTAAGAGCAAAGTGTCCCAGCAGGAAAAGTAATTGTAATCTATCTTAACAAAGATGACTATACATAATATAGAAAGAGCTTTCACAAGACTAGACAGAAATAGAAACGAAAAAGAATAGGCAAAAAGCAAGTAATTAATAAAAAAAATGGGTGGTGTCTGTGGCTCAGTGAGTAGGGCACCGGCCCCATATACTGAGGGTGGTGGGTTCAAACCTGGCCCCGGCAGAACTGCAGCAAAAAAATAGCCAGGTGTGACGGGCGCCTATGGTCCCAGCTACTTGGGGGGCTGAGGCAGCAGAATCGCCTAAGCCCAGGAGTTGGAGGTTACCATGAGCTGTGATACCACAGCACTCTGCCGAGGGTGATAAAATAAGACTCTTGGCTCTACAAAAAAAAAAAAGAAAGAAAGAAAAAGCTCATCTAGACTGGGTGCAGTAGCTCATGCCTATAATCCTAGCACTCTGGCAAGGCCAAGGCAGGAGAATCCCTTGAGCCCATGAGTGTGAGGTTGTTGTGAACTAGGCTGACACCACCACACTCCAGCTTGGGCAACAAAGTGACACTCTATCTCAAAAAAAACAAACAAACAAACAAAAAAAACCTCACTCATACCAGTAACAGTAAATTTAAATAATGACAAATCATTTTCCCCATCTGACTGGCAAAACTTTTTGAGATTCCTAATATCCAGGAAAGTTACACTGTCAGTACATATAACTAACACAGACAGCTTTTATTAAAGGGATTTTGCATTAGCTATTAAAATTTTAAACCTATACACTCTGAATGAGCAATTTCACTTTTAGGAGTAATAGCATTCTTCCATTCTTCGAGTATTTTTCCAGGTACTCAAAGATGTATGTTCAAAAATGCTCGCTAGAACATGGTTTCCAATTTTTCTTATAGCCAGAAAATCCAAAAATGAAACATGTTTAATGTAACATGCTAAAATAAATTATGGTACTTCTCTAATAGAGAATACTATGTAGACTTAGAAAAGAGCAGATCACTATGTATGGAGAGGAAAAATACATACCAGCAAAACTAAATAACAGTACACAAAGTGCATCCTCTTTTTTGGTGGAATACACAGAAGCATCAAGGCACACAGGTCTGCACACACACCTTAGCACACCAACTGCTCCACACTGCTCATCACTTACTGCTCGTTTCTACATTACATACAGTGTATGTGAACTGTTTATAATACAGTAGTCTTCCCCCTATCTTAGGTTTCACTCCCCCAGCTTGTTACTCAAGGTCTATCAAGGTCTAAAAATGTCCCAACACACTGAACTCTCACAGATTCATCCCACTTCAGATCAAAAATATCAAAGAAAAAAAAATGGTGGTTGTGTCTATGCAGATCATGCACAGACTTTTTTTTTCTTGTCATTACTCCCTGAACAATACAGTCTAACAACTATATACACAGCATTTACATTGTCAGGAGTATTGTAAGTAACATACAGATGATTTAAAATATGTGTAAGGCTGTGACTAGGTAATACGCAAATGCTATAACATTTTAGATAAGGAATTTGTACATCCATGGGTGTTGGTGTCAGTGAGGTAAGTGAGGCACCCTGCAACAAATCCTCCATGGATGCTAAAGGACAACTGTATTTTGAGACAGAGAGAGACCACATTCACATAACTTTTATACTATGATGTTATAATTGCTCTATTTTTATTATTATTGTTAATCTTTTACTGTGCCTAATTATATAAATTAAACCATCACAGGTACAACATGTACAAGAAAAAACACAGTGCATATTAGTCTTCTGTACTATTTGCAATTCCAGGCATCCCCTGTGAGTCTTGGAACATATCTCCCACGGATAAGGGGTAATTACTGCATATCTATATTAATTTTGTTATTAGAAAAATAAACAAAAAGGATTAAAACATATGGCATATGCTTTCAGTAACATCAGAGTAGAAACTATAGACAATGCTTTCAGCACTCACTTGTGGTCCTTGAAAATGTCCACCAGGAAATTTTGGTTAATGGCTGGAAATATCTTAAAGAGGTGCTTCTCCTTTAGTTTAGTGGCACAATCTTTTTCAAACATAAGTGTCTCCCTTTTCTAAAACAAAAATACAAAAATCACCCTTAAGATGAAATTTATTATACTAGCAATGCTCACCAAAAGCATGGTTATTCTGTTGCAAAAAGACTAATAGTTTAAAAGCAATCACAGACTTTCTCAGTGTTCAAAAGCTGAAATTAGTAATTTAAGTATTCTTGCATTATTTATATCCCATTTTTGCAAGGTATTCAAGTTGGTCATAAATACATGCACACAGTCATACATATACGTGTGTGCATGTGTATGTAAATATTATACATACACATAAAAATACTCTTACATGCACATACAACATACTTGGTCACGTAAAAAGGATAATGATATACACACACACACAAATAAACAGGAAATAAATAAATCAAGAAGCCAGAGAGTAATGAAAATAAAGGTTAGAATATGGAATAAAGCTGGCAAGTAAAAGTGTATAAATGCATGCCACAAAATCCTGTACAATCAATAAAGATGGGCCACATATTTAGTTCAAAGTCTCTTAGTGACCAAAGAAAAGGAGAAACGAAGATTCCCAGTGCCCATAAATTAAAAACAAACCAGTTTGGAAAAAAAAAAAAACAAAACAAAACAGTTTGCTCAGAAGTACAGCTTTTTCTGGTACTGAGGCCTGACAGAAATTTCTTCCATGGGTCCTGATAAAAGTGTAAGGTTGTGACTAGTAATATGCAAATACTATGCCATTTTAGATAAGGAACTTGTACCTCGGTTACCCAAGGTCTATATGAAGGTCTAAAAATATTACAACACACTGGGCCCTCACAGATTCATCCCACTTCAGATCAAAAATATCAGAGAAAGAAAAGGGACACTGTGTGATGCTGTGAACAACATCCTCAAAAACATCCTCAATGGGCAGAGACTACAAGTACAAATAAGCTGGAAAATTCAGATTGACAGAAAATCTTAGAATTCACAATTATTTTTAAATTTTCACAAACACACTTACTCCAAAACAAATCTGTAAGAATTATGTTATTGGCTCCCGCGCCTAAAGCTCAAGGCGGCTAAGGCGCCAGCCACATACACCAGAGCTGGTGGGTTCAAATCCAGCCCGGGCCTGCCAAACAACAATGACAACTACAACCAAAAAATAGCCAGGCGTTGTGGTGGGCGTCTGTAGTCTCAGCTACTTGGGAGGCTGAGGAAAGAGAATCGCTCGAGCCCATCATTATAACCTGTGATGTCATGGCACTCTGCCCAGGGCAACAGCTTGAGGCTCTTTCTCAAAAAAAAAAAAAAAAAAAGAATTATGTTATTGTTTTGCGATTCATATTTAGATTTGTCTGTTTAAATTGCCAGACCCAAAAAACTTCCCTAAAAAAATGCTATTTTAATCTTAACCTAGGATAATGGTTAAAAAAAAGTGACAATCTGTTAACACTGTGATGCAACTGAATAATTTTTGTTTGTTACAAAGACCCTAACTTCTAAAAAATAACTTCCTATATATTTCAAGGGCAATAAAGTGATTTTGAAAATTCTTTTTTTTTTTTCTTTTTGAGACAGAGTCTCGCTATATCGCCCTCGGTAGAGTGCAGTGGTGTCACAGCTCACAGCAACCTCAAACTCTTGGACTCAAGAGATTCTCTTGCCTCAGTCTCCCAAGTAGCTGGGACTACAGAAACTCACCACAAAGCCTGGCTATTTTTTGTTGCAGTTGTCATTGTTGGTTAGCTGGCCCAGGCCGGGTTCGAACTCACCACCTTCAGTGTAAGCCAATTTTGAAAATTCTTACATTTAAAAATTATAATAATTGGGCGGCGCCTGTGGCTCAAGAAGTAGGGCGCCGGTCCCATATGCCGGAGGTGGTGGGTTCAAACCCAGCCCCGGCCAAAAAAAAAAAAAAAAAAAAAAATTATAATAATCTAGAACAATCCTAGAACAGTTACTATTTTGAAGCTTAACCATATTTAGGCCATTTGAAACACCAAAACAGCAATAAAAGAGGAACCACACTAGGTGACAATATGACAAATAAAAAGGACTGATAAAGCTGAATATATCACAAGAGTGAGAGAAACAAGTCACCTCAAGAATTGAAAATACTTCACACATATAGTCACAGTGGCTCATGCCTATAATCCCAGCTATTTGAGAGGTTGAGTATTTAAAACCAGCCTGGGCAATATAGTAAGACTATATATCTAAAAAAATAAAACGAAATAAATTAGCCAGGCATGGTGGCACAAACCTACAACCCCAGCTACTTGAGAAGCTGAGGTGAGGGGATCACTTGAGCCCAGGAGTTCAAGGATGCAGCGAGCTGTAATTGTACCACTGCACTCCCGCCTGGGCAACAGAACAGGATCTCATCTCTCAAAAAAATAATACAATAAATTTAAACAAGTAAGTAAATATACAAATAATTGTAATTTTTTTCACATTTTACTTAAGATATGTATTGCAATCTAAGCTTACTATAAAAATTCAATGATCTGGTTTTCTAGCAATAAGTTCATACTTCCTAAAGGACAAATTCTGAGCTCTAATGAACTGAAAATTACCCTGATCATCTTATAATTTAATTGTTCATACATTATGTGTGAATTTTATTTTATATACTTTGCTTTAAAAAATATGCACAAAGTGTATTTCTCCTTAGGGGACAAAGAATGAGAAAAGGCATCAAGAAATTCTCTTATTGAGGCTTTATGTTAAGAATTGGGACAAAGTTATCCAGTTTCTATTATCCAACCCATAGGAAAACAAGCAAAAATCAATGATAGGAAAAAATGTATTATGTTGTGAAGTCAAAAGATGTTCATTTGTTCACTATTATACTGAGATATTAAAGGCAAGTTAGAACCATAAAGATAAGTTTCAGCAGTAGAAAGTGGCATTACAACAAAAAGTATTATACCATTTGGGCATTAAGTGTTAGGCTTCCTTATTTAAGAAAATGCATTTCAGCTCAGCACCTATAGCTCAGCGGCTAGGGCGCCAGCCACATACACTGGAACTGGTGGGTTCCAATCCAGCCAGGGTCTGCCAAACAACAATGACAACTACAACCAAAAAACAGCCGGGCGTTGTGGTGGGTGCCTATAGTCCCAGCTACTTGGGAGGCTAAGGCAAAAGAATCGCTTAAGCCCAAGAGTTTGAGGTTGCTGTGAGCTGTGACGCCACGGCACTCTACCCAGGGCAACAGCTTGAGACTCTGTCTCCAAAAAAAAGGAAAGAAAATCTATTTCTCCAAATTATGGAATATATTAATCGAAGAGGTAATTTGACACAACACTAAAATTGTAAGATCTACTAAAGAGATTGTTCCTTAAATTATGCAAAGATGGGAATGATAGCATATTTCCAATTTAATGAACAAAATTATAAAAATAAATAAATAGGAAGAAAGGAAGAATCCTGTCATTCTTCTTGTGTTTAAATTCTATTGCATCCAAGTATAAAAGTGCTCCTTTGAGGAATCAAAGGAACAAGTATAAAATGTTATTTAAGCCTACCATCTAAGAATTTTCTTCTCTTGAGGGTTTATTTCCCTTTGACTTCAAACTCTTTTTTTCTACCTATTGCCCCACTCAGAATAAGAAGATTTTAAAATTATTTAATGTTAATGTTCAGAATTCCAAGAAAGATTAAGAAGAAAAAAGTGCAAAAGAAAACTTCACTTAATGGCTTCAAATGTAATTAAATGTGCTGAAATAAGAAACTAAACTAAGTTCAAAGGGAAGTGAAGTTTCTACTTGAATTTCTTAAACTGAAAAGGAAAAATATTTAATTTTTTTAATTCAAATTCATAGTTTCTAAAATTTTTCTGTAAAAAATTTTGTTACAAAGACAGACACACCTACCTTTAATAGTAACACAGACATTGATTACTAATTCACATATAAAATTATCTTTAAATAAATGATTTCATTATTTTCTAGATGTAAAAATTTAGAGGTAAATAAAAGCTAAGGAAGATGTACCTCGATCATGCAAAATTAAATCTGAAACACACATTTAACATGGATGGCTTATTGTTAACAGAGTATCAACTAATGTCCCAGAAGCAAAAACCTTCAGATTCAAATTATACCTAAAAACATTTTTTCAATTTTTACATTAACTTCTGTCACGTTAGACATGGATCCTAGACTAGGAAATATAGAAGCAAATGAAAATCACAAAGCAAATACACAAAATCAACTAGAGCCAGGAATAACGCCTCAATATTTATACCAACTCATACCAGGTCATGTTTTTCTTGTAAGGCAATTTCTTCTGACATTATTTCTCTTAGTGATACTTTTTTAGTCTGAGTATTCCAGTGATCCAGTAAGGGTAGCATTTCAGGTGCTGCTAAAGTCTTCAGTAATTTTTTGCCTGTTCTCTGAGATGATTTTTGTTCAGGATTATCAAGACCAGCATTTCCAGCCAGGGAAGAATCTACGAGAGTAGTATGAATAGTCTCAGACCTTCAACAATAAACGTACAACTTCAACATGATTCACGCCGTTCTACCTCCAAGAAACCAAGGAAATGCGGTTTTTTATGTTCCTGTTTATAAATCTAACACAACTCTGAAATTACAAAATACAACTTTACAGATTTTCAAGAAAGGAGTATCTCAAATGAGCAATGATCTGGGCTTCATTTTAAATTGACTCAATACTTTCCACTTTTTTTCTTATCAGAGCAAAACACAAAAAACAATGATATATATGTAGGACGCATGTGGGTAAACAGAGGAAGGACAGCCCACTGGAAGGGAGCAGCTAGAACAGCCCTGGTCAGCTCTGCCCATCCAGGGGTCCTCAAACTACGGCCCGCAGGCCACATGAGTCGGTGTGATTGTATTTGTTCCCCTTTTTGTTTTTTACTTCAAAATAAGATATGTGCAATGTGCATAGGAATTTGTTCATAGTTGTTTTTTTTTAAACTATAGTCTGGCCCTCCAACGGTCTGAGGGACTGTGAACTGGCCCCCTGTTTGAAAAGTTTGAGGACCCCTGAGAAGGTCTATATTTTGGCAAACCTGTAATCGAGCGGAGGGGCACAATAAAGACTGAGCAAGTGATATTCAAAATAATTTAACATTCTAAGAAGTTCACGGCAACAGCATTTCATGCGTTACCTTTCGGCATCTCTAAGGGCTATCTACACATTCTGAGGAGTACAGAAACAGTTGACAATGGTATATGGACACCACTGATACCCTTTGGGCACCTCTATTTCTCAAACAGCTTTAGCTCTTAAAGAACAATGAGTACAGGTCTGAACCAAAGCAGATCCTAAAAATCTCCAACCTGGAGCTCTCTTGCCTTGGTCCTAGTGGGGAGTAAACAAAAAAGGCACCTATCTGGAGGAACTCATGCACAAAACGAAGACCCCTAATAATGGTTCTGCCAATCTGTAATAACCACTGAAGACAACACTAAGAGAAGTTATTTAGAGTCAAATATTTTCAAGCTGGCAGCACCTTAAAAAGCAGGCTGACTCTTGTGCTCTAGTAACACCCACATCAATAAAATTTTGAATACCTGAGTAATAATTTCAACGATGCTCTCTATTACACGTGAACACCCCACTGCTCGCAAACTGAAATAGCTTTGTTTACTGTAGAGCAAAACCTTAATGAGAAACACTTTATAAGAACACATCTTAGGTGTTCCAGCACTAGAGAAAGCCAAATATATATTTCAGGGGCTTTTTCTTCACCTTCAAGCTTTACTTTGTTTGAACATCGTTAGATTTTATTTTTAACATTTTTTTTAACATAGTCTTACTTTGTCGCCCAGGTAGAGTGCTATGCCTTCATAGCTCACAGCAACCTCAAACTCCTGGGCTCAAGAGATCCTCTTGTCTCAGCCTCCAAACTAGCTGGACTATAGGCGCCCACCACAATGCCCAGCTATTTTTTGAGATAGGGTCTCACTCTTGCTCAGACTTGCCTAGAACTCCTGAGCTCAAAAAATCCACCTTCCTCGGCCTCCCAGAGTGCTAGGATTACAGGTGTAAACCACCACACCCAGCCTTAAAAAACTTTTATTTGCAGCCTGGTGAAATGCCTCATATCTGTAATCCTAGCACTTTGGGAGGCCAAGGCAGGCAGATTGCTTGGGGTCAGGAGTTCAAGACCAGCCTGAGCAAGAGCAAGACCCCATCTCCACTTAAAATAGAAAAACTGAGGCAAGAGAATCTCTTAAGCCCAGGAGTTTGAGTTTGCTGTGAGCTACGATGACACCATGGCACTCTACCCAGGGCAACAGAGTGGGACTCTGTCTAAAAAAAACAAAACTTTTATCTGCAAATCAAAATTTGTGGCTAACATTTTGTGGAAGTGTATTTAGAATGAGTCAAAATTCAAACACATACACCACGTTTTACCATTAATACAACAATATTTGAAGTAAAAAGGTGTGCTTTACCTCGCATAAACTGGCCACAGGACACCTCCAATTGTCTTTGTCGCTCCTAAACACAAATTCAGGGCAGAGATTGGCAAAGAAGGGGTTCATTAGGAAATAAAGTTACGTTATGTTATTTTTCTCTATAGAAATCATTTCTCCTAATATAACTATAAATAATTCTTACTAAGTATAAGTAAAACAATAAAACTAGATAAATAAAATTATAAGGTATGACTACATCTATACGTTTTTTCCACTCATAGAGCTCTTACGCTGCATTTTTTAAAAGCCTATTTTTTTTTTCTCACCCTCGGTAGAGTGCCGTGGCCTCACAGCAACCTCAAACTCTTGGGCTTAAGTGATTCTCTTGCCTCAGCCTCCCAAGTAGCTGGAACTACAGGCGCCCACAACAACGCCTGGCTATTTTCTTGTTGCTGTTATCATTGTGGTTTAGCTGGCCTGGGCTGGGCCTGAACCCTCCAGCCTCGGTGCACGTGGCTGGCGCCGTAACCACTGTGCTATGGGTGCTGAGCCTAAAAGCCTATTTTAATATTCAATCAATCAGCATTGAAGTCTTTAACTTAGGGAATAAAAAGCTCAGTGTTTATGATTTTCTTTTCCTTTAAAAAAAAAAAAAAATCAATAATCACATTGAGCTCCATCACTAATTACACAATTTGGCCAGTCTGGAAATACTCAAAATACTGGACAGAGAGGGAAAAATTAGTAATCAACTAACTGGTAGAAATTCAAAGTCAAAATTCAACAGAACTCTTCTATCTAACATGGTAGCTTCTATTGAAAAGCAAAGGTGACAAAATGGACAAAGACAGAACTCTTTATTCAAAGAAGCCTACAAACCATTACAGATTCTTTCCACTTCTCATGAATCACTTTAGCCAGATTCAGATCTATATGAACCACACAATCCTCAACTGTTAGAGATCCTTGGGGCAAGAAGGAAAGAAAAGAAAATATAATCGTTACTCATTATATATTTGCAGAAAACATACAATGACCTTACATATCATGAAGCTAACTTATGTTATTAATTGCAGACTTAAGATTCTATTTACTGAATCTCTTGGAATGCCTTTATAGTTTATGCTATGTTACTGTTCTCACACTTCCCAAACAGCAGAGTTATACAAAGCTTCATAAAAAAAATCAATTTAAGTTACCCACCTCCATTAGTCTAAATATATTCTAAATATATTTATTTCTATTAGTCAAGACTTTTAAGTGAGCACCGTAGGGCACTGGCCCTATATACAGAGGGTGGCGGGTTCGAACCTGGCCCAGGGAAAATTGCAACAAAAAAATAGCTGAGCATTGTGGCGGGCACCTGTAGTCTCAGCTACTCGGGAAGCTGAAGCAAGAGAATCGCCTAAGCCCAAGAGCTGGAGGTTGCTGTGAGCTGTGACACCACAGCACTCTGCCAAGTGTGACAAAATAAGACTTCGTCTCTTAAAAAAAACAAAACAAAAAAACTTTTAAGTAAGCATGTTCTAAAAAATAAATCTTGGCTCAAATGTATCTGAAGTAGTAGCACCAAAGGATTCAAAAAGCTTTATCTGGGCTGGGCGACTGTACTCAGTGGTTAGGGCACCAGCCACATGCACCAAGGCTGGTGGGTTCAAACCCAGCCCAGGCCTGCTTATAAAAAAAAAAAAAAAAAAAGGCCAGGCATTGTGGCGGGTGCCTGTAGTTCTAGCTACTAGGGACACTACAGCAAGAGAATCACTTGAGCCCAAGAGTTTTGCTGTGAGCTATGACGCCATGGCACTCTACCCAGGGCGACAAAGTAAGACTCTGTCTCAATAAAAAAATAAAAAACATAGACGGTACCCATAGCTCAGTGGGTAGGGAGCCGGCCACATATACCCAGGCTGGCAGGTTCAAACCCGGCCCAGGCCAGCTAAACACCAACAACTGCAGCAACAACAAAAAAAGAAAATAGCCAGGCATTATGGGAGGCACCTGTAGTCCCAGCTACTTGGGAGGCTAAGGCAAGGGAATTATTTAAGCTCAGGAGCTTGAAGTTGCTGTGAGTTGTGACGTCACAGCACTCTACCAAGGGTGACATAGTGAGACACTATCTCAGAAAACAAATAAATAAATAAAAATAATTTTAAAAAAAAGCTTTATCTGTACAAATAAGCGAGGTAAATCACAGAAAACTTTCAACATATGCATTGAATAAACACAAATCCCAGATAAATAATTCTTTCTTCAAATTACATTTTTTAAAAATCCTCTATGCTAGGTACCTGTAGGTCAGTGGTTAAAGCACCACCCCCATGTACTGGGGGTGGCGGGTTAAAAAAAATCCTCTAGGGCGGCGCCTGTGGCTCAAGGAGTAGGGTGCCAGTCCCATATGCCAGAGGTGGTGGGTTCAAACCTAGCCCCAGCCAAAATAAAAAAAAAAAAAAAAAATCCTCTAGAAACATGTTGTGTCAAAAATAAGATACTATGACAGTGCCCGTAGCTCCGTGGGTAAGGCACCAGCCACATACACTGAAGCTGGCAGGTTGGAACCTGGTCCGGGCCACCTAAACCACAGTGACAATAACAAAAAAAAAATGGCCGGGCGTTAATGGTGGGCACCTGTAGTCCCAGCTACTTGGGAGGCGGAGGCAAGAGAATCGCTTAAGCCCAAGAGTTTGAGGCTGCTGTGAGCTATGACACCATGGCACTCTACCCAGGCGACAGCTTGAGACTCCCTCTCAAAAAAAAAAAAAAAGATACTATGTGAAGTCAGGCAATGTAAATTACTTTTACATTTCAATAAATACATATCTGTGTATATGATGCCTATGTATGATATATAACTTATACATATTATATATACATTAGTATGAAATAATTATATAATCAAAATACAATCTTCTCTGGTCTATTCACACAAAGATACCCGAGTACGTAATTTGCTTTTTCCTTACCTGAATCAATACCCACAGGGCCAAATAATTCATTGAGTTGAAAAGCCAGTTCAGGTGGTAATGCCAGTTCCAGACAGTCGATGGTTAGAGACTTGGTCATCACTGGAGCGGGATTCAACACCTCAGCTTTGTCCTCTTCACTAACTCTAGCTGACAAACTACTCCCTGCCATTAGAATTTTCTCCATTTCCTGTTCATCTTCTTTCATAAATTCTTCCGTGTTTGGAAATTTCATATAATCCTTTGAAAGATTTTCATTTTTCTTTATTTCAAGAGAGTCCGTAAAATAAATTTCCTCATTTAATTCGAGATTTGAAGTGCCTGATTCAGAGTTTAAAATATCTGACAAATTTAAAGAAGAATCGACATCATCTCCAGTCTCTGTGACTACTAGACTTTTCTCCATTTCACTGACATCTTTACAAGTAGTAGCTTTTAGCATACCCGGACAAGACTGCTTAACACTATATGAAAGTTCTACCTGACTGTTAGGAAATGTCTCACTATTATCCTTTAGATCTACAGCAGCACTGGGAAATATACTTGTTATTAATTCAGGTTTCTTGGGAGTTATAGTTCTTATTTCTGCCTGCTCTGAATTTTCCTCTTCTGTATCATAGGTAGACTGTGTATTAGTGTTACTGATACCAATTCCATGGCTAAGCTCTGGTACAGAAGAATTAGAATCCTCTACAGTTTCTCTTTGGCTAATAATTTCTTTCAAATTCAACCCCAGAGAAAATGGCCCAATTTGTGATTCATCGTCTGATTTTTGGAAATTCTCACACTCGGTATCCTCACATAATTTTGTTTCAGAATCCAACAAAAGGCTTGTTGCCCAAATAATATCTTTATTACACCTCTCGTATAAGTCTTTTAAGGCTTCTAATGAAACAGATCCAAATAGTTTACAAAGAATGTTAAGATTTTCAGACTCATCTGCACTGGTGAGCTCACTTTCTTCAACATACGTGCTTTTATCATACATTACCCTATACGGAATTGTTTCTTGAACATCTGAGTTTCTGCTGATATTGAAAACTTTTGGCTTAAATCCATCTAATCGTCCTGTCAATGCTTTGATAGAATCTGAAATACTAA
The DNA here is from genome assembly GCF_027406575.1 of Nycticebus coucang. NCBI lineage: Eukaryota > Metazoa > Chordata > Mammalia > Primates > Lorisidae > Nycticebus > Nycticebus coucang. The sequence goes on from NC_069802.1 coordinate 13,375,395, forward strand.
TTTTATTCTTTTCTATTTTCCATAATAGAGCAAAATCCCGTGGTTCAGTCTGAGTACACACATCAAGTTCTGCTCCAGGGACTCCCCTAGCCCCTTCCTCTGGAAGCTCAGCTGAAGCCTGTGGTCCTGCTACTCCAGGAATACCTGGTGCACTACTGGTAAAAGTAAGAGGTGCTGTGTGCTGCCTCTGACTCTCACAGGCCATTCCACTGGGTAGCATTTCAGAACTTTCAAAATTGGAGCCACCCAATGTTCTTAGTTTTTCAAGGCTTGTGCCCCAACAGGTCTCATGTGCTGTGTATAAGGACATTTCATTCACGTTGTCGTTTGTTCCAAGTTCTAGGTTGGGTTTATTTGAGTTAGTCTTTGCCATTCTCGATCTGTGCTCCCTCTGAGCTAAAGAATCAGGTGAAGGCCAATCGCCCACAATGCTGAATGAGTTCTTTCCAGTATTTGTATAAGGATCGTGTTTATAGCTACTGAGTGGCTCTGAAATATCATCAGCCTGTGACTTCCTGCCATCTTCTACACTTTCACCTGGAGACCCTTGTTTTTGGATACAACCTATATTCACAGACACACTATCATCTAATACTAAGCATGACTGAGGATGGTTATACTTTTTGTCACTTTGTACAGATGAAGCTTTTTCAGTTTTTCGGTTCCTTTTGGTCCTCTGTCCAATAGTCTTATCAACTGGCCAGTCACCCACAAAATTTGATAGCTCATATCTTGGAAACTTTTCCAAAGTTGGTTTACTTTTTTGTTTCCCAAAGGTTTTTTTCTTTACTGTTGTTCTTTCTTCTAATGTTTCACCAGGTGAAGATATTTCATTTTGAAGGGGTACAGTGCTGACAAGATCACAGTCTTCTTGACTATTTTCATCGTTATGAGTACTTGGGGACACTCTCCCTACAGAACTCTCTGCATTGATGTTACTGTGCTCTTTCTCAGAGGCCGTTTCTACCTGCTCCTCTTCACTTTTGTCCATCACTCCTACTTTACTTTCAGGGTCAGAAAAACCCATGTGTGGAACTTCCTGAATGAAAGTACTTTGAATGTTTTGACTCATACCACTTGTTTCTTTTCTTTCTTTGTTTAAAACAGCATTAGGCAGACAAGTAACATTCCCAGGTAACATAGTTTCTTTGGTCATTTCAAGATTCTTCTCTTCTACTAACTCTAAGTGCTTCAAAGAGGAGGATAAAACATTTTCATCTTTTTCAGAGGTGCCATCTTCATTTTCTCTTGGGCTGTAAGATTTTTTTTTAAAGTATCATAAGGAAGTATCTTAATGCTATCATTAATACTATAATTTAAAATAAAGAAGCATTCAATTGACATATAGGGAACATATTTATTCTGAAAATTCTAGAAATAAACTACATTAAAATTTAAAAAGCTAATCATGATCTTTCCCTAATATATTATGAAAACATTCCTTTATTATAAACCTAGTTATCTACCATAATGTTGGGCATACATGAAGCACTCAAACTTTTTAAAAATTAAATAGTACATATGAGATTTCAGTTTAGGTATTTATTATGCATTAAATATTAAAGGTAAAGCTCTGAATTTGTTCCTGGCTTCTTTCTGACCTATCTAAGCTTAATGTATGTAAAGCCCATCCCAGGGTGGGCGCAGTGGCTCACACCTGTAATCCTAGGACTCCGGGAGGCAGAGGCTGGTGGATTGCTCAAGTTCTCAAGTTTGAGACCAGCCTGAGCAAAAGGGAGAGACCCTGTCTCTACTAAAAATAGAAAAACTGAAGCAAGAGGATCATCTAAGGCCAAGAGTTGGAGGTTGCTGTGAGCTGTGATGCTACAGCACTCTATCTAGGGCGACAGCTTGAGATTCTGTCTCAAAAAAAACAAAACAACACCCCCCCCCCCCAAAAAAAAACAAACATGATGGGCATGATCAAGAGAAATTAGAGAAGGGGTGAGAGCTTTCATTTGAAATGCTATTTGTTGGATGGTGCCTGTGGCTTAGTGGGTAGGGCGCTGGCCCCATATACTGAGGGTGGAGGGTTCAAACCTGGCCCCGGCCAAACTGCAAAAAAAAATAGCCGGGCATTGTGGCCGGCACCTATAGTCCCAGCTACTCGGGAGGCTGAGGTAAGAGAATTGTCTAAGCCCAGGAGTTGGAGGTTGCTGTGAGCTGTGTGATGTCACAACACTCTACCAAGGGCAATACAGTGAGACTCTGTCTCTACAAAAAAAAGAAAAGAAAAGAAAAAAGAAAAGGTATTTGTTAAAATTTTTTAAACCATCCTCAATGTTAATTTCAGACTCAGAACACTTTCGACTACTCATTATACTTTCAACTTCAGTGATTTTTCCTAATTCAATCTGTCAATTCATCTTCCTTCCTTATCTTATTCCTTGGAGCGCTCAGAGGTCCAACTCACCCATCAAGGCTTTCTAAGTGAAACCATTACTAATACTGAGCTATGTGCGAGATGCTATTCTACATCCTTTTCATGTATTAATTCATGATCCTTATGAGATGTTTATGAGCAGAATGTTATCATTGCCATTTTAGAAATAAGGAGCTGAAGTATAGAGAGATTTTGTGTCAATGATTACAAAGGTTGAGATTTGAACTCAGGAAATACAGCTATAAGAGTCCATGCACTTAATCACTTTGCTACACTGCTTCTCAATAAAAAAGCATTTATAGATTTTCTCTTCCCCTCTCCCGATTCTTCTTTAACAGAGGCTCTCCATCCCTAACCACCACGAAATATGGATGGCTTAGACCTACACATCTATTTAGGTTCTTCTGTACTCATTTATTCAGTTGTTTGTCTTAAATGCCTAACAAAAGCAATCCTGTGTGATATTGTAAACTTTTAGAAGGGTATGATTTGTATTACTTAGTAAAAGCGTATCATTAATAATTAATTTTTGTAATATTAGCTTAAAAGGGTATTCTTACTAAAACCTAAGAAAATTAAGAAGGGACATGAGTAGAAAGAAAATAACAGCCAGGCGCAGTGGCTCACGCCTGTAATTCCAGCACTGTGGGAGGCTGAGGAGGGAGAATTGCTGGAGCTCAGGAGTTCGAGACTCGCCTGAGCGACAGTGAGATCCCGACTCCTAAAAAAAAAGGAAAAATCCAGCCTGGCACTGCAGCGAGCACCTGTAATCCCAGCGGCTTCCGGAGGCTGAGGCAACGGGGCCCGCAGCCCGAGTCTGAGGTTGCGGTGAGCTACCACGCCCACTGCACTCTGCTCAGGGGCATAGGGTGGGACCCTGTCTCAACCAAAAAAAACAAAAGAAAGAAAGAAAATAACAACAACAAGAAGAGAAGGGAAATATTGGAACAGTCCAGGACATTAAAAAGGCAGGAGTAGGGCGGCGCCTATGGCTCAGTTGGTAGGGCGCTGGCCCCATATACCGAGGGTGGCGGGTTCAAACCCGGCCCCAGTGAACTGCAACCAAAAAATAGCCAGGCATTGTGGCGGGTGCCTGTAGTCCCAGCTACTCAGGAGGCTGAGGCAAGAGAATTGCTTCAGCCCAGGAGTTGGAGGTTGCTGTGAGCTGTGTGATGCCATGGCACTCTACCGAGGGCGATAAAGTGAGACTTTGTCTCTACAAAAAAAAAAAAAAAGGCAGGAGTATAATCACGGACTTACAAACTTCTGTGGATAATGAAAAAATCTTCATGCCCTCTCTTGTATGAACTTTTACTTTTCTTGCTATATCTACATACACCCATCCTACTCCAGGCAAGACCATACACCTAAACACTTACAAATAACAAAGTCGACCTTACTTTTTAAAAGTTAATCAGCAGTAATTTCTAAGCTCCAAAATTATACTTTTAAAAAATGTTTCAGATTGATTTTTGTACATAAGGCACTTTAACCTACCTAGTACTTTTATTCTCACAAGAATATGCACACAACTCAATACGTTCAGTTTTCTCCGGAACTGAAGAATTCATGATTATTGGCACTGAAACAAAACGTTGATAGTGTTCCAACATTCTTGTTATTTTTTCTTTGCTTACCCCATGAATATTACGCCTGAAAATTCCAGGGGAGAAAAGAATTGAAGGAATACTGATAATTAGGTTTTTAAAAATAGGAACAGGTTCAGAAAAATATTTCCAATATATGAGAATACCAAAGCTAGCTTATTATGAAATCATGTATACTATTTCATTCTAATTTTCATTGTATTCAGGATTTCTTAAATTATCATTTTATTAATCATTCCATACAATATTTTCTAACTACTGCTATCATTTTGGAAAAACTAACAGATCCCAGTAAGAAACTGTTTTCAAGCTCTGCAAAAAAAAAAAAAAAAAAATCAGAAGAATATTACCATCAGCTGGGCACAATCCCAGCATTCTCCCTAGTCAGGAATCTCACCCCACCTGCATTCCAGGTGAAATAAAATAAAAATAAATAAATAAATAAAAGCTGAGGCAGAAGAATCACTTGAAGCCAGGGGTACAATACCAGACTAGCAGCCTGGGCAACTTAGCAAGACACTATCTCTACAAAAAACTTAAAAAATTTGCCAGATGTGGTGGTTTGCAGCTCTAGTCTCAGTTACTTAGGAAGATTGCTGGAGCACAGGAGTTCAAGGTTACAGTGAGCTATGGCCACTGCACTCACGGCTATGCAGTAGGTGAGACCCTGTCTTTTTAAGGGAAAAAAAAAAAAAGGCTTGGTATCTGTAGCTCAGCGACCAGGGTGCCAGCCACATACACCTGAGCTGGCGGGTTTGAACCCAGCCTGGGCCTGCCAAACAACAATGACAATTACAACAAAAAAATAGCCAGGCATTGTGGCAGGTGCCTACAGTCCCAGCTACTAGGAGGCTGAGGAAAAAGAATCACTTTAAGCCCAAGAGTTTGAGGTTGTTGTGAGCTGTGATGCTACAGCACTCTACCCAGGGCAACGGCTTGAGACTCTGTCTCAAAAAAAAAAAAAAAAAAAAAATCTCATTATAAAGGTTTCCACTTATGCCAGTATGATAACTAGACAGATGTCCCAAAGGGCTCCGCTATCACAAAAAAACCAGATTCCAAGTGAATTAAAGCAACATACCTTGAAATACAAAGAAACAAACAAAGAAATACACTCCTACCATCTGAAGTATCTAGATGTCCAAATATGAAGTTTGTTGTTTGTGTTTTCACCCATGGAGCTTATTTACGTTTTTGTTCATGAGTTCATATTTGGTTAACTTAATATGTGGGAAGGTTTTAGGCCTTAAGCGAGGGGTGCCTTCATTTACACAACATCCAGACAGGTATCCAGCAGGAAGTCAGATGGTACGCAATAGTTCCTCAAAGGCCTTGTCTTACTGCAAACATCTTAGGTGCAACTCTTCTATCTTGAGTCGGATTCAAGGCTTTGTGGATCCCAGATGCCTGGGTCCCAGGGATAATATTAGCATTAGCAGCCAGGGCAAATCTGGCTTTCATATTTACCTACCTCAATCTTGTCTGGCTTCAAATCACAGAGAAGCAAAGAGATAGAAAATATGAGAGGTTAAGAGACATAGACATGGAGGACAGAGCAAAAAGGTCTAGTATACATCTAATCTACGTCCCAGAAAGAGAAGAGAATACATGGGACAGAAGCGATTTAAAGAAAAATGCCAAGAATTGTTTAGAACCGATGCAAAACAATAATCCCCTGATTTCAGAAGCCCAAAAACTCCCAAAAAGATAAAAACAAACAAACAAAAATCCACAACTAGGAACATATTACTGAAATTGTCGTTCACCCAAGACAAAGATATTAAAAGGAACCACAAATACTTAAAAAATTGTTTTAAAACTAGTCATCTGCAATGAAAACAAAATGACAGCTGACTTAACAACAGTAATGAAAGTCAGAAGAGAGTTAAGTGTTATCTTCAACAACAGAAAATAACTGTCGTTCTAGAATATATATACACATATATGCTCTGGTGACACATATACATATATATATATATATATATATAGATCCAGCAAAGGTATCTTACAAGAATGATGGCTAAAAGAAGATTTGCCAATGTGTAAAAAAGTTTAAACCAAGTAGGCCCTCATTGCAAAGAAAATTGTTAAAGATGAATGTTGGGCAGAATGAAATTCCCAGATGACAGGTCTATGATACAAGAAAAAATGAAGTAGAAAGAAGTAACTATATGAAAAAGTGAAAACAAACAAGGCCTGTATATTCTGGACAATGTAGCACGTAAGCTAACAGAGTTAAAATATTTTAAAAAGTCTTTACATTTGTGAAGAGGAACTAAGAAAATGGCATAACTTTAGCTTTACAGTCTGCATGATAAAACTTGTAAGATAACCACTGAAAGAACAAAAATAGTACACACAACTTCCAAATTGGTAGAGAAGAAGAAAACACCGAAGAAGATTTGGATTCAAGCAAAAAAAAAAAAAAAATCCAAAGTAAGGCACAATAGGAAAAAAAAATCCAACTACCTAATTTTCTTTAATAGGGGAACAATCACAGAAAAGGTGAGGTAAGTAGAAAGCACAGAATGAGACAATAAGTAACAAGATCAATTACATGAATAACCAAAATAAATGTAAAAGAACTAAGTTTATCGGATAAAAGCCAAGGAGGACAGAGTGGATTTGTTAAAACTACAAGCCACAGTGTCTATAAGAGATACACCTAAACATAGGAATACTCAAAGTAAAAGTACAAAAGTAAGTAATATTCAAGTACTAATTAAAAGGAAGGTACTCTACTACAGTTCTACTAATATTAGACCAATCAGACTGAACAACAAAAATTACTATTAAAGACAAAAGAAGGATCACTACAAAAGGGTAAAAGTTCAATTAATTAGGGCAACATAAAAATCTTAATAGCTTGGTGCCTCAAAACATACTTTCAGAAAGGCTATGTTAACCAGTTTGACGAAAATATTTCAAATTGTATATAAAACCAGCACATGGTACCCCATGATTGCATTAATGTACACAGATATGATTTAATAAAATAAATAAATAAACATAAAAAAATACTTTCAGACTATATAAAGCAAACACAGGTAGAACAATAAGGAAAATCTGTTCAACGTAAGAGAGATTTGACCACTCCTCTCTCTAGCATGGGAGATATGAGCAAAAGATTTAATAAGCCTGAGTTAATGAATATATTAACATGCTAATATATGTTCTCATCAAGCAAATATGAAATATTAAAAAACTGACAATTATCCAGGCCATAAAATACCTTTTAAAATGTCAGAGAATTAGTATCACACAAACTATACAATTTGATCTACTGCAGTTAAGTTACAAATCAAATTTATAAAATAAAAACATTCACCTGCTCAGAAATTTTTTTTTTTGAGACAAGAGTCTCACATTGTTGCCATCCGTAAAGTGCTGTGGCATCATAGCTCACAGTAACCTCAAATTCTTGGGCTCAAGCAAACCTCTTGCCTCAGCCTCCTGAGTAGCTGGGACTACAAACGCCCACCACAATACCCAGCTATTTTTAGAGACAGGGGTCCCACTCTTGCTCAGGCTGGTCTCGAACCTGTGAGCTCACATCCACCTGCCTCAGCCTTCCACAATGCTAGGATTACAGGTGTGAGCCACCATGCGGAGCCAGCTCAGAAATTTAAAAACACGATCCTGGGGCAGTGCCTGGGGCTCAAGGAATAGGGTGCCGGCCCCATATGCCAAGGGTAGCAGGTTCAAACCCAGCCCCAGCCCCCCCCACCCCCCGGAAAAATAACCCACAATCCTATGTGGAGCCTGTGGCTCAGTGAGTAGGGCCCTGGCCCCATATACTGAGGGTGGCGGGTTTGAACCCGGCCCGGCCAAACTGCAACAAAAAAAAGCTGGGCGTTGTGGCGGGCACCTGTAGTCCCAGCTACTCGGGAGGCTGAGGCAAGAGAATTGCCTAAGCCCAAGAGCTGGAGGTTGCTGTTTAAAAACAAAACAAAAAAACACGATCCTAAATTAACTGAAGACTTAAAAGAATAAAATTAATCATAATACAAATTAGACAATAACGCAGTAAAAACAAAAAGAAAGCATTATGTATTAAAATTCTAGGAGCAGCTGGAGTAGCATGGAGGGAAATCTCAGATCAAATGCTCATTTGAGAAAATGGTCTAAATCTTCAAATGAGGAAGTTTTAAAAATCAAAGAATGAAAAAAGAAAAACAGATTTTTTTTTTAAATAGCAAAAAGGTAGAATAAAGAGAAGCAGAAATGAATTAGACATAAAACAAACTTACAATAGAGGTTAATCATGCCAAGAGTTATTTATTGGAAAAGGCTAATAAAAAAAAATCTGTGGCGGTGCCTGTGGCTCAGTCGGTAAGGCGCCAGCCCCATATACCGAGGGTGGCGGGTTCAAACCCGGCCCCGGCCAAACTGCAACCAAAAAATAGCCGGGCCTTGTGGCGGGCGCCTGTAGTCCCAGCTACCCGGGAGGCTGAGGCAAGAGAATCGCTTAAGCCCAGGAGTTGGAGGTTGCTGTGAGCTGTGTGAGGCCACGGCACTCTACCAAGGGCCATAAAGTGAGACTCTGTCTCTACAAAAAAAAAAAAAAATCTGGTGACAATAATCAAAGAAAAAAGAAGGAAGATAATGAAAATATATTAAGATTGAAACGGGGAAACTACTATAATGGTTTTAAGAAAGTCTTTTTTTTTTTTTTTGTAGAGACAGAGTCTCACTTTACTGCCCTCGGTAGAGTGCCGTGGTGTCACACGGCTCACAGCAACCTTCAGCTCTTGGGCTTATGTGATTCTCTTGCCTCAGCCTCCCGAGAAGCTGGGATTACAGGCGCCCGCCACAATGCCCGGCTATTTTTTTGTTGCAGTTCGGCTGGGGCTGGGTTTGAACCCACCACCCTCGGTATATGGGGCCGGCGCCCTACTCACTGAGCCACAGGCGCCGCCCAGTTTTAAGAAAGTCTTAAAAAATTTAAAAATCGGCTCAGCACCTATGGCTCAAGCGGCTAAGGCGCCGGCCACATATAACTGAGCTGGTGGGTTCAAATCCAGCCTGGGCCCGCCAAACAACAATGACGGCTGCAACCAAAAAGTAGCCAGGCGTTGTGGTGGGTGCATGTGGTCCCAGCTACTTGGAAGGCGGAGACAGGAGACACGCTTGAGCCCAGGAGTTGGAGGTTGCTGTGAGCTGTGATGCTATGGCACTCTACCCAGGGTGACAGCTTGAGGCTCTGTCTCAAAAAAATAAATAAATAAATAAATAAAAAATAAACTTAAAAATCTTTGGAGTAATGGAAAAATTCTGACTGAATGCTCATTCTCACAAAGAAAAAACCAGACCCAGAAAATTCTGTAAATAAATTCTAACAAACGTTCAAAGTTAGATAAATTTAGAAAGGAAGATACTTCCCAGTTAACTATATGACCTAAAACTATGATACTAGAGTCAGTCAAGGCAAAACAAAGAAAACAATCTGCTTATTTATACAGATGCAAAAAAGGAGTATCAAAAAAGGAGTATTAAAAAACCCGATCCAGTATACGCATCAAAAGGAAAATAAAAATAAAAAGAGTAATATTAAGTAATGATATATGCTATAACACGGATGAACCTTAAAAACATTAAGTGAAAAGATGCCAGACACAAAAGACCATATATTGTATGTTCCATTTATATGCAACGTCCAGAATAGGAAAAATCCATAGATAGAGAAAACAGATCCGTAATTGCCAAGAGCAGGGAGAATAAGAAGTAACTGTTAAGAAGATATGGGTTTCTTCATACGGGATGGAAACATTCTGGAATTAGACAGTGGTAACAATCACACAACATTGTGAATATACTAAAATTGTCTTTTAGTTGGGACTGAAATTAGTTAAAATTCCCAAGGAAAAAATAGCTTGACCAAAATTAAGTTAGGGCTATCTCTAAGGGAACACATAACACAAAGCAAAACACATCGCATATCCGTGCCCTGAGTAACACTTTCACTCAAGTCAAGCAACCGAATAAAGAAACAGCCTTGGTATTTGCTATTTTTGCTATTTCTACCTCCCTACTACCTTCCAGTATTCTAAGTCACTAGGCAGATACATGTACAATAATTTGCCCCTCCCAGTACAGCTGGGTCGGGGTGTGTTCTAGTTTCAGATATTAATGTATGTTTAAAGGTAATAGAGTACTGAGCACGTAAGACAATTGGGGCCAGGCAGGACTATCTGTAATCCCAGCATTCTGGATGGCCAAGGTGGGAAGATCACCTGACCCCAGGAGTTTAAGACTAGCCTGGGTAACACAGCAAGACCTCACCTCTATGAAAAATTAAAACATTAGCTAGTCATGGGGGTATATGCCTGTAGTCCCAGCTACTCAGGAGGCTGGACTAAAGGATCACTTGAGCCCAGGAATTCAAGGTTATAGTGAGCTATGACGGGCCACTGCACTCCAACCCAGATGACAGAGACCCTGTCTCTTCAAAAAAAGAAAATCCATAAGCAATACAAAATTTGTTACTAAGTGGCAAAGTTGCCATCTAACCAACTCATTCATCATTTACAAAGGGGAAAAACAATCTAGATGGATTTTCTACAACTGTCACGAAACAAAAAGCTTGTTAAATAGCCTCCAAGTTTTACCTTGCAAGTTCTTTTGGTTTGAACTTCCACCACGTGTCTGGTTCCCGGAAAAGGACTTTATACTTATGTTTTTGAGACTACATACAAAAGAAACAAGAACATTTAAAAATAGTTATTTCCATGAAATTAAGTTTATTGTTTCCAAATTCACAGCACATTTTTTTTTTATTTTTTGGATTTTTTATTCACAGCATGTTAAAAGTGAGAGAACCTAAAAGATTAATCTTTATGTGGGCGGTGCCTGTAGCTCAGCGGCTAGGCTGAAGGCCACAAACACCCAGGCTGGCGGGTTCAAATCTGGCCAGGGCCAGCTAAAAACAACGACAACTGCAACAGCAACAACAAAAAATAGCTGGGCATTACGGTATGTGCCTGTAATTCAAGCTACTTAGGAGGCTGAGGCAAGAGAATTACTTAAGCCCAAGAGTTTGAGGTTGCTGTGAGCTGTGACACCACAGCACTCCACCCAGAGCGACAGCTTGAGACTCTGTCTCAAAAAAAAAAATTTAAATTAAAAAATTAATAAGTAACTATCTTTATGGATGTGTTAAATTATACCAAATATACAAAATACTCTTTGACCCAGCAATTAACTTATGCTACTTATAAATATTTTATGAGAGTAAAAAGATACAGGTATATACCAGGTTCACCATTATTTATGAGCAAAAGAATACAAATAACCCACTGGTTATTACTATAGAATTGATTAAATAGATGATATGATGAAAATACAGGCTCAGCACCTGTAGCTCAGCGGCTAGGGAGCCAGCCACATCATACACGGGAGCTGGCAGGTTTAAATCCAGCCCGGGCCTGCCAAACAACAATGACAACTACAACCAAAAAATAGCCGGGCGTTGTGTCAGGCACCTGTAGTCCCAGCTACTTGGGAGGCTGAGGCAAGAGAATAGCTTAAGCCCAAGAGTTTGAGGTTGCTGTGAGCTGTGATGCCATGGCACTCTCCCCAGGGTGACAGCTTGAGACTCTTTCTCAATAAAAAAAAAAAAAAGAAAGGAAATATTATATAGTAATTTTTTTAACTCTACGTTTTTTGTTTTTTGTTGTTTTTTTTTGTAGAGACAGAGTCTCATACTATCGCCCTCAGTAGAGTACCGTGGCATCACACAGCTCACAGCAACCTCCAGCTCCTGGGCCTGGGCAATTCTCTTGCCTCAGCCTCCCGAGTAGCTGGGACTACAGGCACCTGCCACAACGCCTGGCTATTTTTTTTTGTTGCTGCAATTTGGCCAGGGCCAGGTTCAAACCCGCCACCCTTGGTATATGGGGCCGGTGCCCTACCCACTGAGCCATAGGCACCGCCCAACTCTATGTATGTTAATGAAAGAATGTACTTAAAATAAATTCTTAAGTTAAAGAATTTTCACCTAAGTAAAAAGGATTATTTACACATTGGTAAACATGGAAAACTTCTGGAAATATTCTCAAAAATACAATAAAAGCATCTACCTCTAGGGAGAACTTTGGGCATTCTTTGAATATTTGTCATACATATGCATGCCCTTTGTAACTTTAAAATTATTCTAAATAATATCTGCTTGTATTTTTCAAAGCCTAATTTGGCTACACTTAACAGCCAAGCCCTATGCTGAGTACTTCCCTCTCTCCGACATAACTGAGTACCTGACTTGACTTTTTAATAAGCTGAAGGCTAATGTCCTGAAAAGGTGACATCACAGCTGGGCAAGAAAGAACAAGCAGACATAAGCCAGGCAAATATGAAGAGAGGCAGAACAGGTATATTCCAGATAAGGGGACAAGCACTAGATATGAAAAGGAATTTGACAAATCCAGAGAAAATAGTTGAGTTTACAGAATGCTGAATTTCTCAGAATAGCAAAATTTCAAAAGAAATTTGAAGAATACTAAGGACCACCAAATACTGACGTTGCTAAGAGGAATCAGAAATATATATATATACGCACACGCATACACATACATACAAATAAATAAAATCATAATTTAACACCACTACCTTTTCATTAAAAACACCCCCCAAAAAAATCTCAGAATGTAAAAACCGAATTTAATTCAGCCCTGTAAGTTGTAGTGAAAATAAAATTGAATTTCACAATTTAAAAACTGAATAAATGTAGCTTTACAGAAAAACTCAGCTATACTCTATTTTTCTCATGTGCTCTTAAACTAAAAAGGATTAAGACCAAAGAAAGCTAACTTATAGACAGTCCAAGATTCTGACATTCTCAAGTGCTTGAGATTCACTTGTATAAATAAAAACATCCAGGCAGGTCTTGGTGGCTCACACCTGTAATCCCAGCACTCTGGGAGGCCAAGGCAGATAGAATGCTTGAGCTCACAAGTTCGAGACCAGGCTGAGCAAGAGCAAGACCCCATCTCTAAAAAATCTAGCCAGGCATTGTGGTGGGCCCCTGTAGTCCCAGCTACTTGGGAGACTGAGGCAAGAGGATCACTTGAGCCCAAGAGACTGAGGCTGTTGTGAGCTGTGATGCCACAGCACTCCACCGAGGATGACAAAGTGAGACTCTATCTCAAAAAAAAAATAAAAATAAAATAAAAATTAAAAAATCCTTGGCTCGGTGTCCGTAGCACAATGGTTATGGCGCTGGCCACATGCACTGAGGCTGGCGGGTTAGAATCTGGCCCAGACCAGCTAAACAACAATGACAACAGCAACAAAAAATAGTCCAGCATTGTGGCGGGTGCCTGGAGTCCCCTACTTGGGAAGCTGAGGGAAGAGAATCACTTAAGCCCAAGAGTTTGAGGATGCTATGAGCTGTGATACTACAGCACTCTATGAAGGGTGACGTAGTGAGACTCTGTCTCAAAATAAATAAATAAATACATCTTTGAATAATTTCAAACCCACTACTCTGAACTTACAACAACTTATAGTACAAACCAAAGCAACATATGGCTTCATTTCCCACGCCTGTAGATTTGTATTATCTATTATTATAGGAGATATCTTCTTCTCAAAGGCTTCTCTTGCTGAAAAACACAAAACAACAAATCACTTTTAATAATAATATTAAGAATTACCCTATTTTTTTCCTTTTTCTTTTTTAATACTAGGGATGGGGTCTCGCTGTATTGCCCAGGCTGGAATTGAACTTCTGGACTCAAGTGATCCTCCTGCCTCAGCCTCCTGAGTAGCTAGGCATGTACTTGACTTTCTTGATTTTTTTTTAATATCTAATCTTGTTTTCATTATGTGGAAGTCATAGACATGTACTAATTTTACTCACTACTCAACTTCTAAGTATCACTTTGGAGGACATAAAAAATTAAAGTATGGGTAAATGTTGCATAATAATATTGAATAATAATAAATAAATTCTAAAGTTATATAATAAACAGAAAATTTTATCATGCTAAAAGCAACAAGGTATCATGGTTTAAGTTCTGGAAGAGAAAGGACTTCAGCAGAAAAACAAAAATTCAAATAAAGCCTACAGTTTAGTTGATAATAATATACCAATTTCTCAGTTTTGACGAACGTACCAGAGTTATACAAAATGTTAACATGCAGGGAAAATAGGTAAATAGTATTCAGAAAAGCTCTCTATACTGTCTTTGCTACGTTGCCAGAAATCTAAAATTATTCCAAAATAAAGTCTAGAAAAAAAAACAAAAAACATAAATGGACAAATATACAAGATAGAATGATATAAAACATTATACTGTTGTACAGTGGATTTTTCTCCCCAAGGAATTAGACCATTCAGGAAATTAATAATGTATCGCAACAAAGTCTTACAAGGAATTTATCTCAAAGTTTTAAAAGTTCTGCCCAGTCTCTACCAACTCAATAATGGAAAGATAAACCAATTTAAAAATGGTCAAAGCATGCAAACAGGTATTTCTCTAAAGATAAAAAAAAAATGGCTAATAAGCACACAAAAGATGTTCAACATCATTAGCCATCAGAGAAACGCAATCAAAACGATGAGCTACCACTTCACATCGACCAGAACAGCTATAGTCAAAAAGACAGAAAGCAGTAAGTGTCGGAGAGAATGTGGAGAAGTCGAAACTCTCTAAACTACCAGTAAGAACTTAAAATGGTACAAATGATTTGGACAACAGCTTGGCAGTTCTTAAAAAGGTTAGATATACACATGTATGTTTATAGCAGCATTATTGCCAACAGCCAAAAAGTGGGGGAGAACCCAAATGTCCAACTGATGGACAGGTTAAAAAAAGTGGCATATCCATATGATGAAATACATATTGTTCAGCCACAATGAGAAATGAAGTAGTGATGTATGTAACAACATGGAGGAACCTTGAAAACATTATGCTAATAAGGCCAATCACTAAAGACCGCATATTACATAATTCCATTTCTATCGAAACATCTAGAATTAGCCTTATGCAATGGCTCACTTCTATAATCCTAGCACTTTAGGAGGCTGAGGTTGGAGGATCGCTTGAGATCAGGAGTTTGAAACCAGCCTGAGCAAGAGCAAGACCCCATCTTTACAAAAAATAGAAAAATTAGCTAGCCATGGTGACATACACCAGTAGTCCCAGCTACTTGGGAGGCTGAGGCAGGAGGATCACTTGAACCCAAGAGAGTGAGGATGCAGTGAGCTGTGAGATGTCACTGTACTCTATCACAGGTAACAGAGCAAGACCCCGTCTCACAAAAAAAAGTCCTGAATAGGCAAACCATAAAGATAGAAAGTACAATGGGAGAAATGAGGGACTGCTACAGGGTACAGAATCTTCTTTTGAAGTTGATAACAATGTTCTAAAATTGACTGTGGTAATGAAAATGTAACTGAGAATATTAAATTCTAAATTACATTATTTAAATGGGTGAATTCAGCAGAGCATGGTGGTACCCGCCTGTAGTCCAGCTACTTAGGAGCCTGAGGTAGGATTGCCAGAACACAGGGGTTGGTGGCTGCCCCTGCACTCCAGTCTGGGAAACAGAGTGAGACACTGTCTCAAAAAAAAAAATTCTAGCACTCTGGGAGGCCGAGGTGGGTGGATTGTCTGAACTCATAGGTTCAAGACCAGCCTGAGCCAGAGCAAGACACTGTCTCTAAAAATAGCCGGGCATTGTGGCGCTGCTAGCTACTTGGGAGGCTGAAACAAAAGAATCGCTTAAGCCCAGGAGTTTGAGGTTGCTGAGAGCTGTGACGACATATCACTCTACAGGGGGGCAAAAAAAAAGAATTAAGGGGTGAATTATATCACAGTAAAGTGGTTTTAAAAAGAGTCCTGCCTATTAATACATTATTATTATTGCTATGCTTGATGCTGTTAGAAGAGCAGGCTGAACAAGTGCTAAGCACTTTTCATTCTGATTTAACCTTTACAGCAATCCTGGGAGCTAAGTACTGTTCTCCCCTTTTATAGATAAAGATTCTCCACTTACACAGTATAAATAACTTGTCCAAGATCACACAGGTAGTAACTGGTGAACTCAAAGCTGACCTTCATTACCTCGTTATACGGCCTCCTTTGTTTTTAGGTGTGTTCGTATGTTCACAGCTGAGTTCTCACTTTAATTTTTGGTTCAAGTATAGACACACAAAAATTTAACAATGTCTGAAGATTGTTTTGTAATTCTCAAGCTACAAATGACTGTGTTTACGCTTATGGATGAGATGTGCTAGGATGGTATGCATGAGCCGCTGCACCCAACCTGTATTACTCTTAATATTAGCCAGAATCTGATGTTTAGTCTTACCACGATTCTGATTCCATTCATGTGCTTCTCCTAAATACTTTACATCAAACTGATACTGTCCATTTATGTAAAAATAATCATCAGTACTAAGAATGACTCCACTCGGATTATCCTCTTGCAAAGTCCTATAAATGAAAATTGAAATTATTTTCATTATTTTTCTAAATTCTCTCTTAATTTTTTTTTTTTAGCTATTCAAAACTATTTAAACTTTCTCCTAATTTTCAAAGTCATAATCCAAATAAATAACATCACTTAAAAGAATAATATTAAAACAAATCATACTGAAAATCCTCTAAGCAGAAGTTTTATTCCTAAAAGAACTGACCTATAGCAGGTCTATTTATATAAAAGTTTAAAGGTTAACAAATGGTTAATTACCCTTTTATGAAAATGTAAAAGACCATTTCTGGAGCATCTATTAAGTATTAGGCACTATTTTAACAAAAAAGTTAAAACAAAAAAGATAACAATTTTTTTTTTTTGAGGCAGTATCACTTTGTCGCCCACAGTAGAGTGCTATAATGTCATAGCTCACAGCATCCTCAAATTCTTAGGCTCAAAGCAATTCTCTTGCTTCAGCCTTTCTGGTAGCTCGGACTACAGGCACCTACCACAACTTCCAACTATTTTTAGAGACAAGGTCTCACTCTGGCTCAGGCTGGTCTTGTACCTGTGAGCTCAGGCAATCCACTCGCCTTAGCCTCCTAGACTGCTAGGACTACAGGCGTGAGCCATCAAGCCCAAAGATAACAATTTTTGCTTAGGACTAGAAGCAGTTAATCCCAGCACTTTGGAAGGCCCAGGAGGGAGGATCACTTGAGGCTAAGAGTTTGAGACCAGCCTACACAACACAGCGAGACCCCTATCTCTACAAAAAAAATAAAAAAACTAGCCAGGCAAGGTGGCAGGTGCCTGTGGTCCCAGTTACTGGGAGGATAAGATGGGAAGATCATTTGAGCCCAGGAGCTGGAGGACTATAATGGTGCCGCTTTACTCCAGCCTGGGTGACAGTGTGAAGCATTATCTCTGAAAAACAAACAAACAAACAACAACAACAACAACAACAACAAAACCTTTAAGCAGAAACAAAGTAATAAACACTTAGTAAAAGGGGGCGCACCATGGCTCAGTGAGTAGGACACCAGCCGCATACACTGAGGTTGGTGGGTTCAAACCCAACCCCAGCCAAACTGCAACAAAAAATAGCCAGGCGTTGTGGCGGGCACATGTATTCCCAGCTACTCAGGAGGCTGAGGCCAGAGAATCACCTAAGCCCAAGAGCTGGAGGTTGCTGTGAGCTGTGACACTATGGCACTCTACCAAGGGCAACAAAGTGAGACTCTGTCTCTTAAAAAAAAAAAAAAATTTTAGTAAAATGAAAACATTGAACTCTACTAAGCAACCTTTGTGCAAATTCACACTATCTGTTCAGATTCAGGCATTATACACTATTTTCTAACTCAAATTAAACCCGTACCTTGCCAAAAAAGATTTTCCTGATCCTGGAAGCCCTCTGAGAAGAACAAGAACCAGTCCAATATAAGATGTTGTCTTCTTTCTTACAGCCTGAGAAACTGGGATTTCCTGTACTTGATAAGCACTTGTTCCCTCGTTACTCCTCCATACCTTTGTTGGGGAAGTGTGAGAAATAACTGCAGGGGGAAAGGCATAGCTGATGGGTCTCCAGTGTGCAGCTGTAGTTACGACAGGAGCCACAAAGCCATGGTTTCCTTGAAAGAGGTCCAAAGCAGGAATCATGGGGTTCCACAATGGCGGAGGGGGAGGTGGCAGCAACAAAGGGAGGGGAGTTAGTACCGAGCAGTAACTAACATCCTTCCCCTTTGGTGGCGGTTCAGGATGCTTGTATGGCTTAAAATTGAACCCTTCAGAAGGTACAAACACATCAGAGACAGAAGATTTCTGATCGCCACCTGTACTTGGTAAATCAAGCCCTGCAAGGCTTGAAGGAGGCTGAGGTTCACTGGCGTCCAAATCCACAGAAGCTTGAGGGAACCGGACCTCAACACACTCAGATTCTAAAACTTCTTTCTGCTTTTGATCAAGATTTCTACAACCTACATTAGAGTCACTTGCAAGATTTAAAGAACTACTGAGAAGAGAATCTTCTGGGTAGTTACCTTCCAGTGCCAGTGTGTTATCTTTTGTAAAATGTTTGGACTCATTTAAAACTGAATGTGAAGGTGATGGATTTGAACTTAATGTGGAGGGAGAACTCTCTAAACCTTCACTGTTCAAATTCATACTTTGTGTGGAAAGAATGGGAGTCACAGTACTTGAATCAGAATTTATAAATTCACTTGGGTCATTAAAACTGTTAACATTTTGCAAAGGCAAAAATGAGTATACTTGGTCATCAGGAGAAGAGTTTAGTTTCTCAAAAGCATTCTGTATTAAGGAATCCAAGTCTTCAGTTAGCTGCATGTCCAGAAATGAATCCATTTTTGAATCTTCACTCTCGTCTTCTAGAGGACACTTTTCCATTATTTCACTTTCTGCTGCACTTACTGGGTTCTCAGAAGCAATGAAACTTTGTGGAGATGATCCTTCTATCTTGGCATCAGTGGCAGATAATTCTAATAGACAATCCATAGCATTTTCAACTGTACAACAAGAACAACACCACAAATATACAAAAAGAAAAAAGATACAATTGTATTAAAACAAGAACACCACCACAAATATACAGAGAGAAAAAAGATACAATTGTATTAAAACTCAACCGAAATTACACTAGAATTTTACACTGAACAGGATATAGAGAAAGGTATTAATATTCAAGTTATTTTCACAAAATTAATACATTACTAATATACCAATGTCTGTATTAGTGAAAATTTGAATGAGAGAAACATGCTGTTTTCCTTTCAGATAAACAGTAGTTAACCATCAAAGTAAATACCTTTTGCTGAATTTATTGAGTAAATGTATAAATGTCTAAAAGAGTATGTATTAGGGTTATTTATAAAAGTCCCCAAGTCAGGTGATTTATTCAACAAATACCTACTGTATGTACTTTTATAAGTTATGTATTCTCTTAGAAATCTAATTTATTCATATTATCCATCCTATGAACTCTATATTTAATATGAGAAATATTCACAGGCACCCTCTGTATATCGGAAATACTTTATAAAAAGATAAGACAATCTTTACTATACTCAAAGGATTTTGCAGTCTAATAGAGACAAAAATTATATTCAAAGATAATTACATTATACATTAAATAATGTACACTTCTGATAATGTACAAATGCTATAGAAATACATAGGAGAGTAAGAAAAGATTTTGCATAAGGTGATATCTGAACTGGACTTGAAGAATAAAAAATCATTCATAGCCAGGCGTGGTGGTTGACGCCTATACTCACAGAACTCTGGGAAGCCAAGGCAGGAGGATCCCTTGAGCTCAGGAGTTCAAGACCAGCCTAAACAAAAACAAGACCCTATCTCTACTAAAAGGAAAAAAAGTAGCCCAGCATTGTGACAGGTCCCAACTACTTGGGAGGCTGAGGCAGGAGGATCACTTGAATCCAGGACTTTGAAGTTGCCGTGAGCTATGACACCACAGCACTGTAGCTTGGACAACAGAGTGAGACTCTGTCTCAGAAAAAAAAAAAGGAAGAAGAAAAACAGAATTTACAAGACACAAGATAAAAGGTAAACTAAAATGCAAAGTGTGTTTAAGGTGTTAAGCTAGGTAGAACATGAGCACATAGTTGTACCTGTGGTAGAGAAGAGAAGGAAATCAAACTAGAGAGGAAGACTGAACAAAACTAGGAAGGGGCCGCTATTTCATGCTAAGAAATATTCATCCTGGCTTGGCGCCTGTAGCTCAGTGAGTAGGGTGCCAGCCAGATATACCAAAGGTGGTGGGTTCGAGCCCGGCCGGGGCCTGCTAAACAACGATGACAACTGCAACCAAAAAATAGCTAGGCACTGTGGCAGGTGCCTGTCGTCCCAGCTACTTGGGAGGCTGAGGCAAGAGAATCGCTTAAGCAAGCGGTTCTCAACCTGTAGGTCGTGACCTCTTTGGGAGTCAAATGACCCCTTCACAGGGGTCGTCTAAATACATCCTGCACATCAGATATTTACGTTACTATTCATAACAGTAGCAAAATTACAGTTACGAAGTAGCAATGAAAATCATTTTATGGTTGGGGGTCACCACAACAAGAGGAACTGTATTAAAGGGTCACGGCATTAGGAAGGTTGAGAACCACTGGCTTCAGTCCAAGAGTGTGAGGATGTTGTGAGCTGTGATGCCATGGCACTCTACCCAGGGCAACATATTGAGACTCCGTCTCAAAAAAAAAAGAAAAAAATATTCATCTATTTTCTAAGAGAAACTACGTGTCATAGCATTTGAGCTAGAAGCTTTGTACATAACCACCTCACTAAATACTCAAATAATACTATCTAATATATTATTTCCAGCAAATAAATGAAGAAAATGAAGTTGAGGGCAGTGCCTGTGGTTTAAGGAGTAGGGCACTAGGCCCATATGCTGAGAGTGGCGGGTTCAAACCCAGCCCCGGCCAAAAAAACAAGAAAAAAACCTGCAAAAAAAAAAAAAAATGTTCAAAAAGTAAATTGACCCAATGTAACTTGACAGAACCAGGACTGATGTGTCTGACTCCAAAGCTGAGCTCTTTCTAACACAAATAGGAAGTCATTAGAATTTTTAAACATTTGAACTTGCAGATATTGTTCCTTTGTGCTCTTTCTTAAGGAAGATAAATCTGGAAACAGGACAGTACAGTGAGTAACTGCTCTGGTCTGGAGTCAAAACACCAACATTTAAATCATTACGACTGGCTATGACACCTTGAACAAGTTAAGTTAATTTCCGTAAAACTTGATTTTCTCACTTGTAATAGGGGGACAATAAAAGTACCTACCTCATAGTTGTTGTGAGGATTAAATGATATAATCCATGAAAAAGTGCTGTGCACAAGGACTGGCGCCTAGCAAGCACCCAATTAATGTTCCCTTAAGAAGAAAAACAAAGAGGGATTGGAGGGGGCAAGCCTGGCAGAGAGATCAATTAAGAGATCATAGCAATTCTACATAGGCTAGAAGCCCTAAAAATGAAAAACAAAAAAAAATGCAAATAAGAAATATGTCTATGAAATAAAATATAGCAAAATCAGAAAGAAAAGATAAACTTAAAAATTTAACATGTATATGATGAAAAACAGCAGTAAGTAAAAATGAGTCAAAGATCGAGATAGAAAGATACCACACAAAGAGAAAAGTCCTTGCACAATCGTGGAGAAAAATTAAAACCACGGTATGAAAAAAAACAAAGAAAATGAACAACATACACAAGAATATCAGATTAATGAGCAAGCATGTACAAAAACGTTTTTATTAAAAGAACACACATTAATAAAAGGTACAATTTTATTCCTATTAAAATCTTAAAATACCATGACACGATGCTGAAAGGGCAATGTCAACCCTGCTACACTTAATCAGAGCCGGTGGCATTACAAACTAGCACACCTCATTTGATAGGCAATTCAGCAGTACAGTTCCAAGAGCCGAAAGCTGTGCCTACCCTGTGACGCAAGAAAATAAAGCTCTGGGATTAAGAAAATAACCAAAAGCAAGATGTTCTCTGCAATATTAACTGTTCATGAAAAACTCAGATATAATTAAACAGAACACAACACCACAGTGGAGTATTAGAAAACTATTAAAAGTAAATACAGATTATAACAACATTGAAAAAGTACTTTAAGTTAAAAAAGCAGAACACTCAATGCTATTATAGAAACTATTCAAATATCAAGTGTTTAATACATAAGGTCTACAGAAGATTCTGGAAAATAGAAATAAAGTTTTTGTCAGGGTACAGGGTAACACACTTTTCTTGTAATTCCCCATTGCTATGTTAGTGTATGTGCAACAAATAAATTTTAAAGACATCAAAACTAGAAAATAAATGTTGAAGTCACTTATAGAACTCTATATACTACCATTTCTGAGCATCATATGCACTATTGAAACCTGGTTTTCTACAAACATAACAGGCTAAATAAGATATGCTCACATCACAGGCCACACAATGACTGAAACTGGAAGTTTAACACACATTATTAAAACTTCCCAAATCTAGAATAATTGTATCTTATATTAATCATGGCCAGTAATAGTATTGAGCCATCCACATTTAATTTACTCTAAATGAGTAAATCATATAGATTCCTTGCTGTCTACAAACATACTACTAAATGATTTATAAGTTATTACTATTAACAATCCTGATGATTTTACCAAAAATAAAAAAACCCACAAAACTCAATCCTCACCCCAAAAAGTCCCATAAGGTACATACTATTATTTTTCTCATTAACAGATTAGAAAACTGAGACTCAGAGAGGTTAGTGGCAGAGCTAGAAATCCAATCTGAGTTTCTGGACAAAAAAGCCAATTATTTTGAAACCATACTACTCGACTGGCCTCAACTCTTAATCAGCTCTTATGTCCATAATTATAATTACCTCATGACTTAATAAATATTCACTGGCCTCCTCAGATGGGTCATTTGCTATTTTATGAGCTGGGATACACAGCAGTAAAACAACAGTTTTAAAGATCTCTATCTTTATGGAGCTTTCATTCTGTAACACTGGTTCTCAACCAGTTACAATGTTGCCTCCCAGGGGACAAATGACAATACATGGAAACATTTTTGATTGTCACAACTGGGGAGGTGGGGCGCTACTTGCATCAAGGGGGGCGGTACAGGCCAGGGATGCTGATAAACATCCTACAGTGCACAGCAGAGCCACTCACAACAAAGAACTGTACAGCCCAAAATGTCAATAGTGCCGACCGTTCTAGAGGGAAGATAAAAAGAGATAAAGCATAGAATGTTACATGTACAACTATACATTTCTTAAGAACAGAAACTACGCTTTATTTTTCAGATCCTCTGTAACACACCAACCTTAGTAACTTGCTCACAGCAGATGCTTAATCGATGAATTAAGTAGAAATAAGACAGTCATTTTTCTATGTTACTACTGGTCACAGCATAGTACATAGAGTCTTCTTACATGAGGCAAAGGGTTCAAACTAAACTTTTTCTCACCTTTGAAATCACATTCAGAAAGCATCAAATACACTACATCAGGATCCAGATCAGAAAACATCTCTGAGATACTGGCGAAGAGTTCTTCCTGATCAACTTTTGTCTCACCCACGGAGGGAAGAGTAGCGGTTGGCTCCTCATGACTAGCAACACTGGATACGACAACTTCCTTAGAGTTTGCAGTCTTCCAAAAAGGATTTCCCCCAAGATTTTTCCTTCTCCTTGGCATTCTGACTTCCAAAACTAAAATGTTTCCCTCATTTAAGATGTTTGATATTTAAGTCATAATTCAAAGAAAATAGGGTTAAATATCTTGCACAATCCCGCTGTAAAAGGACCTAAAATAGAAAGCAATTAAAAACACTCAGACTATATATTTCCACTTCTACAATTGGAATGACATCTTTACTTAACTCTAAGAAAGTACCATCAACTCTGGTGGCAAAACCAAAAAGGAATCCATTTCTCTCCCTCTCCAAAATATTCGAGTTTTGTCAGAATTGAACATGTTAAAAATTAAGATAGTAACAAAATGTAATATATTTCAGAACAGTGAGTACATTCTGTTAATGCCACTGTTTCATTTTTTAAAAACATAAAACAGTATTCATAAATATAACTAGAATGCCCACCGAACACCATGCTCGGATATCTAACAGGCATCATAAATTTAACATGTCCAAAACTGACAGCCCCTTCAAAGATGCTCTTCCCAGTCTCTCCCACTTCAGTTTATCAACTCCATCCTACCAACTGCTTGGGCCAAAATCTTGGGTCCTTGACTACTCTCATCCCATATCCAACTGGTAAGCCAATTTTTTAAATTATTATTATATTTTAAGCCTCCCAAATATATCCAGAACACCATCAGTCCTCACCACTTCCACTGCTACCGCCCTAGAATGAGTTAGCTACCCCAGCCTCGTGCCTGAATTACCCTAATACTCTCCCAATCTCCCTGCTGCCACCCTTACACCCCTGCAATCTATTTAGCACAGAAGCCAGAGTGGCTCAATTAAACCGTAGGCTGGATCATACCTGTCTTCTGCTAAACTATCCACTGGCTTCCTACCTCACCCCAGGTAGAAAGTAAGAGCCCCTTAAAATGGCCCACAACCTGGACACTTGTTACGTCCGTACCGTCATCCCTGCTTTCCCTGGCCATGCCACTTCAGCCACACATAGCCTCCTTGCTCTGCCTCAAACACACCAGCCAGGCTCTCCCCTGGGAAGCTTTACATCTTGATTGCCTCTACCTGAACTATTTTTCTCGCATGTATCGCTAAGATTTCTTTCCTTACCACCTTCTTAGTACTCAAAGGTTACCTTCTCAGGAACTCAGCCCCTTAACACCATTAATCCCTCTTTCCTACATGAATTTTCTCTGTACCACTTACTATCTTATAACATAGCACATGTTTTGCTGATTTATTCTATTTACTATATATATTATTTTCTTTACTACCCATACTCTGATAAAGCCTACTTGTTTTCTCTGCTTGGATGGTCCAATCAACATTTCAAACTTAGCAAATCCAAAACTAAATATCTAATTTTTACTGAAATTAGCTCTAACCATTGGGTATAAGTACCATCACTTTTCATTCCTGTCTCCTAACTGGTTTCCCTGCTTGCATCCACACCCCCTATAGTCTATTTTCAACATACCAGCATAGCATACAACCTAAATCAGACTGAATAAGGGTCTGTGCTAAAGCCTCAGTGGTACTCCACATCACTCAAGTAAAAACTAAAGTTCTTACTTTTACATTGCTAACTCCCCCACTCCTTTCAATCTTTATTGAAGTATCACATGCAACAATTTCTTTGACTATCCAACTAAAAATCACACCCCCCACTCCCTCTACTCCAATCTCCCCTTTTCCGCTAACCACCCATTGCCCTTACCACCTTCTAACATACCATAAAATTTACCTTTTAATTACATCTGTGTCATAGCTCTCTCCACATTCCAGAACTGCACTGCCAATATGGCAGCCACCAGCCACATGCGCCTATTTAAATTTAAATTAATTACAATTAAATAAAATTACATGTTTATATACTGATTTCAGATAGAAGAATTCAGAGGAAAGAAAATTGTCAGAGACAAAGAAGGATTTACATAATGATAAAAGATCAGTCCACCAAGAAGATACAGCAACTCTAAATGTATGTGCACTGAACAGCAGAGCTACAAAATAGGGGAAATGAAAACTGACAACTGAAAAGAAAAGTAGACCTGCTCAGCACCTAGAGCCACAGTGGTTACAGTGTCAACCACAAACACGGAGGCGGAGGCCCGGAGGCCGGAGGGTTGGAACCTAGCCCAGGCCAGCTAAACAACAATGATAACTGCGACAACAACAACAACAACAACAAAAAAAAAACTAGCCAGGGCTCGGTGCCTGTAGCTTAAGGCACCGGTCACATACGTTGGGGCTGGCGAGTTCGAACCCGGCCTGGGCCTACCAAACAAAAATGACAACTACAACAACAACAACAAAAAGAGAGACAGGTGTTGTAGCGGGCACCTGTAGTCCCAGCTGCTTGGAAGGCTGAGGCAAGAGAATCGCTTAAGCCCAAGAGTTTGAGGTTGCTGTGAGCTGTGATGCCACAGTGCTGTTTGGAGGGTGACATAGTTAGACTCTGTCTCAAAAGAAAAAGAAAAGAAAAATGGGCAAACTCATAATTATAGTTGGAGAGTTCAACACTGCTCTATCAACAATTGATAAAACTAGACAGAAAATCAGCAAGGACAAAGAACCCAATGCCATTAACAATTAAGGATCTCATCAACATTTACAGAACAGTCCACCCAACAGCAGCAGAATATACATTCTTTTCATGTGCCCACTGAACAGACAGACCAAATCTTATGCTATAAAACAAGCCTCAGCAAAAGTAAAAGAGCTGAACTTATACACAGTACATTCTCCAGCCACAATGAAATCAAACTAGAAACAATAACAGAACGATGACAGGAAAATCTCCAAGCAATCTATTTCTAAACAATCCATGGATCAAAGATAAAGTCTCAAAGAAAATTTTAAAAACGCACTGAACTGGGTGCAAAGGAAAATATACCATATCAAAATCACAGCTAAAGCAGTGGCAACTGGGCGGCGCCTGTGGCTCAAGGAGTAGGGCGCCGGTGCCATATGCCGGAGGTGGCAGGTTCAAACCCAGCCCTGGCCAAAAAACCACAAACAAAACAAAAAGAAGTCTCAGGTGGCGCTTGTGGCTCAGTGAGTAGGGCGCCAGCCCCATATACCGAGGGTAGCAGGTTCAAACCCAGCCCCGGCCAAACTGCAACAAAAAAATAGCTGGGCGTTGTGGCAGGTGCCTATAGTCCCAGCTGCTGGGGAGGCAAGAGAACCACATAAACCCAGGAGTTGGAGGTTGCTGTGAGTCGCGTGACATCATGGCACGCTACCAAGGGTGGTAAAGTAAGACTCTGTCTCTACAAAAAAAAAAAAAGAAGTCTCAAATCAATAATGTGAGTCCTCACCACGAGAACCTAGAAAAAGAGCAAAATAAACCAAAAGTTAGCAAAAGAAAGAAAATAATAAATGTAATAGCAGATAACAATTAAGTTAGAAAAATCAATGAAACAAATTTCTAGTTCACTGAAATGATCACAAAATTGACAAACCTCTAGCAAGAATAACAAAGAAAAAACAAAGACACAAATTACCAATATCAGGAATGAAAACAGACATAAGAACAATTGCCCACACAGAAGTTTGACAACTTACATGAAGGGAACCAGTTTCTCAATTACCACAATTAAAAAATAAATAAAAGCACTATAATTTTTAGTGAAATTAAACATAATTTCAAAACTTTCAAAAAAGAAATTTCCAGGGCCAATTCTACCAAACATTTTTAAGAAAAATTAACACTAATCCTACAAAAGCTGTCCCAGAAAATAAGAAAAAAATACTCCCATTCATATTTTATGACACTAGTATTATCCTGATACCAAAACCAGACAAAGCCAATATGAAAAAAGAAAGCTATAGACTAATATCCCTCATGAGTATAGACATAAAAATCCTTAACAAAATACTACCAAATAAAATTCCGCAATGTATAAAAAGAATTATACACCATGATGAAATAAGGTTTATTCCAGGGATGCAAGGCTAGTTCAAAATTCAAAAATCAGTATAATCTACCATCTTAACAAGCTAACAAAAAATACCCACAATCACGTAAATCAATGCAGGGGAAAAAATGACAAAATTCAATATCATGATAACTACTAGGAAAATAGCAATAGAGAGGAATTTCCTCAACTTAATAAAAACACCAATGAAAAAGCTACTAACATTATATTTAGTAGTAAAATACTGAATTATTTCCTTCTAAAATCAGGAATGAGGCAAGGATGTCTACTTTCACCACTTTTATTCAATGTAATGCTAAAAGTTCTAACCTGTGAAGGAAGGCCACAAAAAAAGGAAGTAAAATGCACACAGATAAGGAAGGAAGAAATAAAACTGTCCCTATTTGCAAATGATATGCTTCTCCAGACAGAAAATCCCAAAGAATCTATAAAATCTCCAACAAAAAAGTGAGTTCAGCCAGGGTGCACAATACAAGATAAACATACAAAAGCAATTGTATTTGCAATTAGCAATAAACTAATGGAAACTGAAATTAAAAATACGATACCCTTCACAATTACTCAAAAAAAAATTAAATACACAGTAAGCCCTCACTTAAATTTGCCAATCAGGTCTTCAAAACTGCAACTTTAAGTTAAATAAAAGTACCTTGAATAATCTTCTTTCAATTGTTTCCGGTAAAGCTGATGAGGAAAGGATGGGTTTTGCTATACCTTATTTCATGGTTTCCAAGAATGCATTGACAATCAATGTTAAGTGAGGACTTACTGTATTTAGTTATAAATCTAACAAAACAAGTGCAAGAATTATATACACCTACAAAAGGGTGATTAAGGAAATCATCATTAACAGAATGGAAGACTCAACATAGTAAAGATATGTTGAGTTCCCTCCATTCTTCCCAAATTGACACACGGGTTAGATACAATTCCTATCAAAAGGCAAGATTTTTATAGATATATACAAGATTATTCTAAATTTGTGGGGCAGCTACTGTGGCTCAGTGAGTAGGACACCGGCCCCATATACAGAGGGTGGCGGGTTAGAACCCAGCCCCAGCCAAACTGCAACAAAAAACAGCTGGGTGTTGTGGCAGGCACCTGTAGTCCCAGCTACTAGGGAGACTGAGGCAAGAGAATCACCTAAGCCCAAGAGCCGGAGGTTGCTATGAGCTGTGACACCATAGTACCCTACAGAGGGCAACAAAGTGAGACTCCGTCTCCAAAAAAAAGATTATTCTAAATTTGTAAGATAAAGGAACCAGAATAACTAAAATAGTTTTGAAAAGGAACAGAGTAGGAGAAATCAGTCAACTTAATTCCAAGAGTTCTTATGTAAATATGCTAATCAAAACTATGTGGTCTCAGTAGAGGTCTAGACAGATGTATAGATGTGGTAACAGATTATAGATCTGGGACAGAAAACCCAGAGTCGACCAAAATAAATATGCCCAACTTATATTTGACCAAGGTACAAAAGCACTTGAATGGAGAAAGACAACCTTTTCAATAAATGATGCTGGAGAAAGTGGACATCCACAGGTAAGAGATAAACCTTGACCTAAGTCTCACACCTTACAGAAAAATTAACTCAAAATGCATCGCAGATTTAAAATTTAAGACATAAAACTGGAAAACTCTTAGATCAAAAAACAAACGGAAAATCTTCAGGATCCAGCGCTAGACAAAAACACCAAAACCATGATCCATAAAAGGAAAAACAAATTGCACTTCATCAAATAAAAACTTTTGGTCTGTGAAAGACCCTATTAAGAAGATAAAAAGAAAGCTACAAACTGGGAGAAAATATTTGCAGAGCACATGTGGTAAAGGACTAGTATTTCAAACATATAAAGAACTTATCAAAACTCAACAGTAAAAACAAAACCAAACAATTCGATTTGAAAATCAGCAAAAGGGGGCAGCACCTGTGGCTCAGTGAGTAGGGCGCCGGCCCCCTATGCCGAGGGTGGCGGGTTCAAATCCAGCCCCAGCCAAACTGCAACAAAGAAAATAGCCAGGCGTTGTGGCGGGCACCTGTAGTCCCAGCTGCTTGGGAGGCTGAGGCAAGAGAATCGCGTAAACCCAAGAGTTAGAGGTTGCTGTGAGCCGTGTGATGCCACGGCACTCTACCCGAGGGCGGTACAGTGAGACTCTGTCTCTACAAAAAAAAAAAAAAAGAAAAGAAAATCAGCAAAAGGGAGAAAATATTAGTCTAAAGAGGAATTACAGATGGCAAATAAGTACGTAAAAAGATGTTCAATATCATTAGCCATTAATTAAGTGCAAATTAAAACTATAATGAGATATTACTTACCTATTAAATTGACTAAAATAAAAAATACTGTCAATACTAAATGATGGTAAGACTTCAGAAAAACTAATCACTCACACACTGCTGCTGATGAGCATATAAAATGTAGTCACTCCGGAAAACACTGTGCAGTTTCTTAAAAAGCTAAATATGCAACTGCCATACAACTCAGCAATTGTACTTCTAGGCATTTATTTCTAAGGAATGAAAAATTATATGCATCAAAAAACCAGTATACAAATATTTATAGCAGTTTTTTTTTTTTTTGCAGTTTTTGGCCGGGGCTGGGTCTGAACTCACCACCTCCGGCATATGGGGTTGGCGCCCTACCCCTTTGAGCCACAGGCACTGCCCAGCAGTTTTATTCATAACCAACCAGAAACAACTCAGATGTTCTTCAATGGCAGACAAGGACATGGAAGATTTGAGCTATGTAATAACACAATTTGACATAATTACAATTTACTTTCTTTTTAACAGAGACAGGGTCTTACTATTGTGCCCAGGCTGAAGTACAGTGGCTATTAACAGGTGCCATTCCACTAATGATCGGTTTTGATCTGCTCAGTTACCTACCTGAGCACTTTACCCTCCTTAGGCAATCAGGAGGTCTCACTGATGCCTAATTTAGCACAGACACCTGATTGGCATGGCACACCACAACCCAGAATTACTAGGCTCGAGCAATCCTGCCTCAGCCTCCAGACTACCAGGGACTACATGGGCACACTACTGTACCCAGCTATAATTTACTTTCAAGTGCACATGGAATTATGCTAGAAATCAGTTGCAAAAATGTAATTAGATCCCAGTTGCTTTAAAATTAAAAAATACATTTTGTGTGAGTTAAAGATTTCCCTATGTTAATCAGAAAATATTTCATGCCAAATACAAATTTTAGATAATCCAAAAATGCCACAAAAATCATACACACAAAGAATATATACATATGTGAAGGTTAAAATTAAAAAAATCAATAATCAAATCATCCAACCCAAGCAGCTGGAAAATAACAGCCTGGAAACAAAGAAATAATGAAGAGCAGAAAATAGAAAACAAACATCTATGGTTTGCATAAGTTGGCTTTTAAGAAAAAAAGGAAAAGTAAAGAAATACACACAAAAGTGAACCAAGAAAATCACAAGAGAGAAAAAAACATATGAAGAATAAGGAGGGGTCGGGCACGGTGGCTAATGCCTGTAATCCTAGCACTATGGGAGGCCAAGGCGGATGGATTGCGAGCTCAAGAGTTTGAGACCAGCCTGAGCAAAAGTGAGACCCAATCTCTAATAAAAATAAAAAAGCTGAAACAAGAGGATCGCTTGAGCCCCAGAGTTGGAGGTTGCTATAAGCTGTGATGTCAACAGCACTCTACCAAAAGTGACAAAGTTAAACTCTGTTAAAAAAAAAAAAAAAAAAAAGAATAAGGAGGGTCAGTGGCCCACACCTAAAAAACCCTGTACTTTGGGAGGTCAAGAAGGGAGGGGTGCTGGAGATCAGGAGCTGGAGACCAACCTGAGCAATAGTGAGACCTCTGTCTCTACAGAAAGTAGAAAAATAAACCAGGCATAGTGGTGCATGCCTGTAGCCCCAGCTACTCCAGGGGCTGAGATGGGAGGAGGAGGATCACTTGAGCACAGCTACAATAAAAAAAATCCCTGACAGGGCGGTGCCTGTGGCTCAGTGGGTAAGGTGCCGGCCCCATATACCGAGGGTGGCGGATTCAAACCTGGCCCCGGCCAAACTGCAACCAAAAAATAGCCAGGCATTGTGGCGGGCGCCTGTAGGCCCAGCTACTTGGGAGGCTGAGGCAACGGAATCGCTTAAGCCCAGGAGCTGGAGGCTGCTGTGAGCTGTGTGAGGCCACGGCACTCTACCGAGGGCCATAGAGTGAGACTCTGTCTCTACAAAAAAAAAAAAAAAATCCCTGACAAAGTGCTCAAAAAAAAGAAAGAAAAAAGAAAGAGAATTCACAGATATATCAGAAATGAAAAGGAGACATTGCTATAATTTTATGCCAATAAGTTTTAAAGTTTAAAAACTTGAATTATTTTTAACTACAGAGCCAATGTTTTTAAATACACATTATACCATATCTGATACAACAAATAAAATGATAGTTCTATATCCATTAAAGAAACTTTTTTTTTTAGCAAGACAAACAAAATCCACAATATTTAATTTTTTCCCCCAAACCAAGACACTGACATTGGGCTGATTTCCCCTTACAATGTTATTTTCTTACAATAGAAGCTGGGACACAGATACAAACCCAGCCCACTGAACCAGAAGTCGGGGTGGCAACATTCTGTTACAAGGGAGGAGAATTAAAGAAAAAAAGGATCCCTCCTCCCATCTTCTCAATCACCTCTCTAAAGCAGGAGTCCTCAAACTATGGCCCGTGGGCCACATACAGCCCGCAGAGGACATTGATCCGGCCCTCCGGGTGTTTTTGCCACGCTGCCTGCCCTGCTACAGTGCGCATGTGTGGAATGTGCAGGGCACTCTCCGACTCCCCTCCTCTCTGTCTCTTCTCCTCTCTGTCTCTCGACTCCTCCTCTCAGTCTAGGGACTAACTGATACACACTTGCATCACTTATTAAGACTAGCAGTGACAAATATGGAACCAGACATTGACCATCTCATTAGCCAGACATTGACCATCTCATTAGCCAAAAGCAGGTCCATAGTTCCCATTGAAATACTGGTAAGTTTGTTGATTTAACTTTAGTTGTTCTTCATTTTAAATATTGTATTTGTTCCCATTTTGTTTTGTTTTTTTTTAATTCAACATACGATATGTGCAATGTGCATAGGAATTTGTTCATAGTTGTTTTTTTTTTTAACTACAGTCCGGCCCTCCAACGGTCTGAGGGACAGGGAACTGGCCCCCTGTTTAAAAAGTTTGAGGACGCCTGCTCTAAAGACTGAGGAAAACATGGACATTCTCCCTCCTGGCAGATCATGGAGGCAGATATAGTCAGTTTGTGCGGTTTAACAGAAAAAAAAAAAAAAAAATCCTAAAAATATTGTAGACCTTTATTTCCTTTAAATCTCCCAGTAAAAACATTAAACTTTCCAGAAGATTCCAAACTGGCATTGCATAGACCAATTCCTTCCAAAAATATCTCTAACATAGTCTCTCCATCTCTCTCTCTCTACAATTTGAAGTCCAGGAGCGAGGGGCACCTGGTGGAAACTCACTGAGCTCGAGGGGGCAAGAGTGCTAAAGAAACAACTCCCGCATGGGAACAAGGTCAAGACTGGGCCTTTGGTGCCAGTCAGCCATTAAAGAAATTTAAAACCTTCCCACAAAGATAATCCCAGGTATAAATAGCTTTGCCAGTAAATTTCACCAAATAACCTGCCAGAGATAGAAACTGAAAAAAAACTTCCCATCTCATTTTATGAAACCAGCCTAACCCTAATACCGACACCTTACGAAGTCATTAAAAGACAGAAAATAGGGTTTGGCATCCGTAACACAGTGGTTACTGCGCCAGCCACATACACTGAGGCTGGCGGGTTCAAACCTGGCCTGGGCCAGCTAAACAACAATGGCAACTGCAACAACAACAACAACAACAACAACAACAGTCAGGCATTGTGGCAGGCACCTGTAGTCCCAGCTACTAGAGAGGCTGAGGCAAGAGAATCATTTGAGCCCAAGAGTTTGAGGTTGCTATGAGCTGTGACGCTACAGCACTCTACCGAGGGTGATATAGTGAGACTCTGGCTCAAAAATAAATAAATAAAATATACAAATCATAAAATGTACCACTTTAAAGTGTACAGTTCAGTGATTTGCAGTATATTCAGAGATGCATAACTATTACCACTAATTCCAAAACATTTTCATCGCCCCAAAAAGATACCTGTGCTCATTCGCACTCACTCCCATTCCTCCTTCCCCTATGCTCTGGCAAACACAAAGCTAGCTTTTGTCTCTGCAGATTTACCTGCTCTGGGCATTTACAGAAGTAGCACTGTGTAATATGCGGCCTTCTGTGGCTGGCTCCTTCTGCCTAGCATAACATTTTCCAGGGCCGCCCATGTTGTGCCATGTATCAGTACTTCACTCCTTTTATTGCTGGATAATACTCCATAGTACAGATAAACCACATTTCATTTATCCATCCTTCAGCTGATGGACTTTTGGGCTACCGTGAATAATGTTGCTATGAACATTCACATATAACTTTTGTGTGAACGAATGTTTTCATATCTCTTAAATATACACCTCAGAATGAAACTGCTAGCTCCTATGACAACTCTGCATTTAACCTGTTGAACTGCCAGTAGCAGTAGCTCCAATTTCTTATTTATTTTTTTTTAAATAGAGACAGAGTCTCACTTTATGCCCCTCGGTAGAGTGCCGTGGCATCACACAGCTCACAGCAACCTCCAGCTCCTGGGCTTAAGTGATTCTCTTGCCTCGGCCTCCCGAGTAGCTGGGACTACAGGTCCCCGCCATAGCACCCAGCTATTTTTTTGTTGCAGTTTGGCCGGGGCTGGGTCTGAACCCGCCACCCTCGGCATATGGGGCCGGCGCCCTACTCACTGAGCCACAGGCGCCGCCCAGCAGTAGCTCCAATTTCAATTTCCACCAGCCATGGACGAGAGTTCTGATTTCTCTACATCCTCACCAACACCTGTCACTGTCCATCTCTTGTTTTGTTGGATACAGGTTCTCTCTTTGTCGACCAGACTGGTCTGAACCTCCTAAGACCAAGGATGCTCCTGCCTCATCCTAGTGCAACCTCACTGTGGATTTGACTGACATCTCCCTAAGGACTAATATTGCCGACCATCTTCACATGTCCTTACTGGCATCTGCATATCTGCTTTGAAGAAATGTCTGTTCAGACTCTTTGCCCATTTGTAAATTGGGTTGTTTTTATCATTGAACTGAGCCCAAGAGTTTAAGGTTGCTGTTAGCTATGATTGTACCACTGCACTCTAGGCTGGGAGAAGGAACAAGACCCTGTGTCAAAAAAAGAAAGAAAATGTAACTAAATAATTAAGGTAACCAATCATCTTTAAATATATTTATCTGTCACAAAAACTATTGCAATTGATAATTAAAGACATTCCAAATATTGATGGAAAATGAGGATGGCTAAATCATGGCAAACATCACCCTCTGGAATATTATGCAGCAGTTAAAAAGAACAAAGTGGAATGTAGACACAGTGTGCATGCAAAAACTAAACAGAACTCAAAGACATATTGTTAAAGGTAAAAAGCAACTTGCTGAACAACATATAGCTTTAGACCAAAGAATGACAGGAAGGTCCATTTCTCTATAATCCATCAACACTTTCTATAGTCCTTCACTGCCTACTACAGTACTGGTTTTGCTAAATCATTTCAGAGCCTCACATCATTTTCATCTGTTATGTGTTCATCTCTACAACTAACCGAGCTACTTGAGAACAGGGACCATGGCATCTACTCCAATCTGGCACTGAGCATAGATCCACACATAAAGCAGGTGCACAGTAGTATCTGTGAATTGCTAATGATATGTGAACTATGAAGGAGAAAAACTTCAGAAGCAAAGGAACTAAAACAATGATCAAATGGGAAAATCAGGACCATGTTTCACACTGTCAATATGCTTTATACTGTCACAAACTCTCTTGGAAATTTTAGTAACAAAATCTGATTATATTTTCTTTCTCAAAACTTTTTCTTTCTTTCTTTCTTTTTTTTTTTTTTTTGGTTTTTAGCTGGGGCTAGGTTTGAACCTGCCACCACCTCCGGCATATGGGACCAGCGCCCTACTCCTTGAGCCACAGGTGCCGCCCAAATTTTTTTTTTTTTTTTTTTTGTAGAGACAGAGTCTCACTTTACCACCTTCAGTAGAGTGCCATGATGTCACAGGACTCACAGCAACCTCTAGCTCTTGGGCTTCCGCGACTCTCCTGCCTCAGCCTCCCAAGCAGCTGGGATTACAGGCGCCTGCCACAACGCCCAGCTATATTTTGGTTGCAGTCAGCCGGGGCTGGGTTTGAACCCGCCACCCTCGGTATATGGGGCCAGCGCCCTACTCACTAAGCCACAGGCGCCACCCTCTCAAAACTTTTTCAAATCCCTCAAATATGTGAATAAAAGCTTAAAAACCTAGAAGTAAAATATTTTGATACTCTACAACTTCAATAAGACTTACCGTCTATCTCGCGTTGATGCTACCAAGGTGCTCATTAAGGCCACGGATGACACCTGCAAACTCTATAGCTCTTCTTACTATCCAACATGACGTCTTCTTACTGTTAAAAAAAAGTTATATGTTAAAGGCAAATTCATATCAAATTATAGTCATAGATGAAATCAAAGTCCAAAATAGATAATGATGTTTATAATATAAATATATACTACAATATTCCAAAGAGAAAATCATGAAATAAAAATGACAAAAAAGATCTCATTTGTTACTAGTGGAGGTACCTACTGCACTGGTTATATAAAGGGAAAGAACTAAGCATTTATTCTGCCTTTTAAGTAGAACACTATTTCTAGGTAACAAAACAGTTCTAGCCGATGAGAGAAATCTTATCTTTATAGAAGTGGCTAGCTACTAAATGTAAAAGGAACAACAGAACCTGAAACTAATTACATTTTGTAACCCATAATTAAATAGCTGATGAGGAATCATCAGGTGAAAGGTTGATAGGAAGTGACCTCGAGTCAAAGTACCATCCTACAGATTACTACTTGCTATTTAGATGCAAAAACAAAAATACAACTTTACAACAAAATCATCAGGTTCTCACCACCTTAGCATGGTGATCAAACACATGTATAGCATCAAACAGTGGGACTAGGCTCGGTGCCCACAGCTCAGTGGCTAGGGCGCCAGCCATATATACCAAGGCTGGCAGGTTCGAACCCTAAACACCTACTAAACAACAATGACAACTGCAACCAAAAAATAGCTGGGCACTGTGGCGGGCACCTGTAGTCCCAGCTACTTGGGAGGCTGAGGCAAGAGAATCGCTTAAGTCCAAGAGTTGGAGATTGCTGCGAGCTGTGATGCCATAGCACTC
Source organism: Nycticebus coucang (assembly GCF_027406575.1). Taxonomy (NCBI): domain Eukaryota; kingdom Metazoa; phylum Chordata; class Mammalia; order Primates; family Lorisidae; genus Nycticebus; species Nycticebus coucang. Next base: position 13,412,315 of record NC_069802.1, read on the forward strand.
TACCGAGGGCAACATAGTAAAACTCTGTCTCAAAAAAAAAAAAAAAGAAAGAAAGAAAAGAAAAAATAATGTGACTAGTTATAAGCCCTTCCATGTGAAACAGTATGACATACTCTTCCAAAAATGTTTAACCTTAGCGTACTCAGACAATTAGATCTAACTCTCAGTTTATAAGAAATACATATAGGAGACCTAGTTAGAAGTTATACTACACCAAGAGGAGACGATTAGCAATACAAAATGAAATATAAGTCTCACTAGAGCTAACAGTATCTGGGGGAGAAGAGGAAAGGCAGAGAAGGGCACGGATGGGTAGAATGGACAGTTCTGTACACAGAAATGCTCAAGAGACAAATAGCCTGTCTCGGTGCCTGTAGCTCAGTGAGTATGGCGCTGGCCACACACACCAAGGCTGGAGGGTTAGAGCCCGGCCCAGGCCTGCTAAACAACAATGGTAACTGCAACCAAAAAATAGCCAGGTGTTGTGGCGGGTGCCTGTAGTCCCAGCTACTTGGGAGGCTGAAGCAAGAGAATCGCTTAAGCCCAGGAGTCTGAGGTTGCTGTGAGCTGTGAGCTACAGCACTCTACCCAGGGTGACAGCTTGAGACTCTGTCTCAGAGAAAAAAAAAAAAAGAGCGCTAAATAGCCAAATGCAACAGGCAGACCTTGATGGAAACCTAGTATTTGTAAAGAAACATAGCAATAGAAGACATTAGGAATATGGTATGAATATTAATATATTAGGGAATTACTTGTAACTTTACTAGGAATGATAACGGTTTTGTGGTTTTATAGGACAATGTCCTTTTCCGGAAAGATACGCTAAAAGATTAAAGGTAATGTGTCCTCTAATGTTTTTTAAAAGAAAAAATTTCAAGCCGAGTTTTTTTTTTTTTTGCAGTTTTTGGCCAGGGCTGGGTTTGAACCCACGCCCTCCGGCATATGGGGCTGGCGCCCTACTCCTTTGAGCCACAGGCACCACCCTTCAAGCTTTATTTTTAAATGTCAAAAGTCCAAAATGCAAACATTAATAACACAAATGAAAAAACAAAAAACAAATCTCATTTGCCACTATTAATTTACTTTTAAATCATTCAGAAAATTTATATATAAATGTAGACAAAGCAAATGTGGCAGAATGTTAACAATCACTGAATCTAGGAGGTGGGTATATATGGTTCCAAGTACCATACTACCTTTTTATATGTCTAAGTATCTTCCTTTCAAAAGTTTTCAAAATGTACCATATTTCAAGCAAACTGGCTTCTAAAATGTTCGAAAAAAGCCAGCGAGGTGGCTCACATCTGTAATCCTAGCACTCGGGGAGGCCGAGGCAGGTGGACTGCCTGAGCTCACATGCTGGAAACCAGTCTGAGCCAGAGCTAGACCCTCTCTCTAAAAATAGCAGAGCATTTTGGCAGGCTCCTATAATCTCAGCTACTTGGGATTTATGTTTTTGAGATAGAGTTTCACTTTGTCACCCTCGGTAGAGTGCCGTGGTCCCAGCTACTCAGGAGGCTGAGGCAAGAGAATCACTTAAGACCAAGAGTTGGAGGTTGCTGTAAGCACTCTACCAAGGGCAACAGAGTGTGACTCTACTTCAAAAAGTAAATAAATAAATATAAATAAACTTGAGAAAGAAAAACCTGGAGGCCTCACACTTCCTGATTTCAAACCCCTTACAAAGCTACGGTAAACAAAACAGTATGATAGGGCATAAAGATGGACATAAGATCAATGAACAAAACAGAAAGCCTCAAAAAAAAAAAAATAGAAAAACTAAAAAAAAAAAAAAAAAAAAAACAGAAAGCCCAGAAATAAACCCTGGCCTATATTTAGGATCAAATGATCTTGAATAAGAGTGCCAAGGCTACACAATAGGGAAAGATTACAGCTTCAATACAGAAGATTGGCTGTCCACATGCAAAAGAATGAAGTTGGACTCTCAGTTTATACCATATGCAAAAATTAACTCAAAATGGATTAAAGACTTAAACATAAGACCTGAAACTATAAAACTCCTAGAAGAAAACAAAGGGGGAAAGTCAATATTCATGACATTGGATATGGCACTGATTTCTTGACATTAAAAGTACAGGCAACAAAAGTCAAACTAGATGAATCAGACTGTGTCAAACTTACAAAGACTCTGCGCCACAAAAGAAACAATTAATAGAGTAAAAAGGCAACTTATGGAATGGGAGAAAATATCTGCAAACCATATATCTAATACGGGGTTAATATCCAGAATAAAGAACTCCAACAACTCAACAAAACAATAAATAACCTGATTAAAAAGTGGGCAAAAGACTTGAATAGACATTGCTCCAAAGATATACAAATAGCCAACAAGTATATGAAAAGTTCAATATCAATGATCAGAGAAATGAAGATCAAAACCACAATGAGATACCACCTCACACCCATTAGGATGGCCACTATCAAAAAATAAATAAATTACTGGTGAGGATGTAGAGAAATCAAAACTCTTTTGTACTGGTGGTAGGGATATAAAAAGTTCCAAAAAAAACTTAAAAATTATCATGATTCAGCAATTCTATTTCTGGGTACATATCCAAAAGAAGTGAAAACAGGATCTCAAAGACATAATTGCATACGCATGTTCACTGAAGCAGTATTCACAATAGCCAAGAGGTAGAATCAAACTAAATGACTGCCAACAGATGAATGGACAAAGAAAATGTGCTATGCATGCCTACGGTGGAGTGTCACTCAGCCTTATGAAAAGAAGGAAATCAGGTCATATTCCCTAACATCAATGAACGTTGAGGACATTATGCTAAGTGAAATAAGCCGATCACCAAAAGAAAAACAGCATAATTCTACTTAGATGAGGTACCGTAAGTAGTCAAACTCTTAAGACACAAAACGTAGAATAGCAGCTGCCAAGGAATAGGGGAAAGGAGAAACGGGGAATTCAACAGGTACAGAGTTTCAGTTGTGCAAGAAGAAACTGCACAACAGTGCACGTGATGTGAGCACTACTGTGCTTACTATACTCTCAAAATGGTTAAGTAGTAATGTTTTATGATTTGTACCACAATTATTTTTTTAGAAACTATGAGTTTAACTACAAAGAAAAAAATTCAGAGAATGTGGTTTAGTAGGGAAAGAGAATGTTCACTCAAGAGAGGTACAGCCGCTCTTCTAAGTGGCTTGAGGTGATCTGTGAAAATGGTTTGCTATTCACTTGACCCAGAAAACCCCACAAAGTCATGCAAGTCAAGAGGCTCAAATTTTCTTTAATTTTTTTTTATTTTTAATTTCAACTTCCTTGTTCATTCTTCGTTTAAAGTACTCTTTTTTATCTTCCTCTGGCAATGTTCTTGATTTTAGTAGAGACGGGTCTTACTCTGCTCACTGCTGTTCATACTGGTCTCGAACCTCTGAGCTCAGGCAATCCCCCTCCCTCGGCCTCCCACAGCACTGGGACTACAGGCATGAGCCACCATGCCCGGCCAGGAGGCTCAAATTTTCATGTTCATTTTAAGAACACATGTGAAACTGCCCAGGCCATCAAGGGTATGCATATACAAAAAGCCACCAAGTATCTGAAGGATGTCACCTTAAATAACAATGTGTACCATTCCAACGTTACAATGGTGGAGTTGGTAGGTGTGCCCAGGCCAAACAGTGGGGCTGGACACAGGGTTGGTGGCCCAAAAAGAGTGCTGAATTTTTGCTGCATATGCTTAAAAATGCAGACAGTAATGCTGAACTTAAGGGTTTAGATGTAGACTCTCTAGTCTCATTGAGCATATTCACGTCAACAAAGCACCCAAGATGCATCGCCAAACTTACAGAGCTCATGGCTGCATTAACCCATCCATGAGCTCCCCCTGCCACACTGAGATGATCCTTACTGAAAAGGAATAGATTGTTCCCAAACCAGAAGAAGAGGTAGCACAGGAGAAAAAGATATCCCAGAAGAAACAAAAACTTATGGCATGGGAATAGAGGCAACATAAAATAAATGCAAATAACAGTAAAAAAAGACAGAGATACAGCCAAAAACAGAACTTAAAGAAAAAAAATAAAGGGCGGTGCCTATGGCTCAAAGGGGTAGGGCGCTGGCCCCATATGCCGCAGGTGGCAGGTTCAAACCCAGCCCCGGCCAAAAAAATAAAATAAAATAAAGTTAATTATGACTTTAAAAAAAAAAAAAAAGGAGGTTTATAATGTAGAAAGTAGTTTTATTTCTCATATAGGTTTCAGCACATGGTGGCCATTCCAGCAGTCTGGGAAGCAGGGCAAGTCAGGAATACCTACTTTGAGGCAGACACAGTGGGAACAAGAATTTACACAGAGTGGTTTGGCCTAATGTGCATATTTAACAAGCTACATGAGTCATAAATATTATAAAAAGAGAAAATATGCACATGTCCAGTTGTGTTTTATACCGCCCACCTTGGCATGGCTGGGAACCCAGTTTTAAGGTTTATCTGGGGGCCCCTTGGTCAAGAGGGATCTGTTCAGTCAGTGCTGGGCTTAGGAGTCTATTTTCAGTTCACAAACAAAAAAGGAAATCACAAATAGAAATCCTGAGAAATGGGCGGCGCCTGTGGCTCAAAGGAGTAGGGCACCAGCCCCATATACTAGAGGTGGCGGGTTCAAACTTGGCCCCTGCCAAAAACTGAAAAAAAAAAAAAAAAAAAAAGAAAAGAAATCCTGAGAAATGAACTAAATCTAATTACAGCTACACAATCAATTATCAACTCTGAGTCCTTTGACAAAAAAGTTTTAATGGATATTTATAGGTCCAGAAACTATGTGCAAAATACTCTACCAGGTACCTACACTTCCAGTAACTGTGTGTCCATCACATCCTTCCTCGCAACCACTTCTTGCCTCCTGAACACCAAACACCACAGACCTTCCATTCTCTCCTACCTGTCTTTAAAAATGCTTCAAAAAGATAGTGATTGTTAACAAAAAATAAAACAAAAAAAAAAAGTGGCCAGGAGAGGTGGCTCATGCCTGTAATCCTAGCATCCTGGATGGCAAGGCAGGAGGATCCCTTGAGCTCAGGAGCCCGAGCAAAGTGAGACATCACCTCTACTAAAAATAGAAAAAATTAGCTGGGCATTGTGGCCAGCGCCTATAGTCTCAGCTACTCAGGAGGCTGAGGCAGAAGGATCACGGATGGCTTGAACTCAGGAGTTTGAGGTTGCTATGAGTGAAATTAACACCTCATCTGGGAAACAGAGTGAGACCCTATCTCAAAAAAATAAAAAAAATTTCTGATTCCTTGCATTGGAAGAACTATCTAAAAATATAATTTTTTCATTGTACCCAGAATTGATAATGATTAAGAGAATTCTTATTTCAGACTAAACTCCTAGTATTTCCTATACCATTTCAGTTTCTTAGTAGTTTCATTTATTATTATAACTGACTCAGTACAACTTCCCCCCACTCCCTCCTCAGCATCTGTTGGCTTTTCTCTGGCTGGCCATTCTCAGTCACATTCATGGATTCCTTCTCTCCTGCTCACTTTTTCAATGTTATTGCTCCTCCTAGGTTCAGTAGAACCTTTTGTTCTACTGGCCTATAATAATAGATAGATAAAGAAAGAAAAGAAAAGAAAAAAAAGAAAGATATTCATCCATGGTTCCTGGCTCGTAACTCCCAAGGCCCTTGATACAGTGTAATGCTGGAGCACTTTAAGCCCTAGGAGACAGAATCTCTCTTTCTCTCTGACCTTCTACTGCCCTCCTTTCACCTGCCCAAAGCAGGACTCTAATCTGATTGTGGGTCATGATACCCTCATTCCAGAGTCCTGCTCCATACCATGGAGGAAAGAATGCTGCACAGAAGACCAAAAAGAATCTGAATACTCAGGCCTTGCTGGTTAGTCTATTAAGCTTGAAATCACACACTTTTTATCCAATCATATTTCTATATACTTGTCAATCGTGCCTCATAAAAACCCAAAATCCAAGCATGGTGGTACACACCTGGAGAGGCTGAGGCAGGAGGATTGCCTGGGAGTTCAAGGTTACACTGAGCTGTGTACTCCAGCCTAGGGCAGAGAGTGAGACCCTGTCTGGGGGAGGGAAAGGAAGGGGGAAAAAAAGGAGGCAGAGAACATCCTTACCCCTTCCCCTGGGTTTCCCGGAGTCTGTGAACTTATTCAAACCCAAAGAGTGAGCCCTGGGAACTCCAACTTGAAGCCAGCTGGTCAGAATTTCTGGAGGCTTAGACTTGTGACTGGTTGTCTCAAGGGGGGTAATTTTGGAGATTGATTCCTCAACCTGTGGGATCTGATGCTATCACCAGGCAGATAATGTCAGAATTGAATTACGAGGACACCTAATTTGTGTACATTGCAGGAATGATTTCTTGCTTGTTGGTAGGGAGAAATTTCCATATTCTGGGGACACAGAAGTCTTCTGTGTTAATTGTTGTGGTATAAGAGCAGAGGAAAAACAAAGAGTGTTTTTCTTAAACACTACCTTTTCCAGGTCCATCCAAACCCACAGCTTCAATATCTATAGCTGTGACCCTACCCAAGAATCCTCTCTGCCCCAAACTCCAATATAGTTAACTGCCTAACAGACACACCCACTTGAATATTCCCTGAGCACCTTAAACCTGAGAGGTCCAGCTTAAAAATCCTTCAATGACTCTACAGCTTTCAAGATCAAGTTCCAACTCCTTGATAAAGCATTCCAAGACTTCTATCACCTTTACCCTTACCTGCTCACAGCCTCCTTTTCCTCTACTTCCTGTACCTAATTGTTTGTTTTCCACACAAGACAGTCATTTCACACTTCTGTGCCTCACACATGCTCTGCCCAGAGGTCCCGCTACTTGCTCCCACCTCATATTTCTTGGCTCAATTAACTCTCCTTCAGTAAAGTTTTCCACTCTCTCAAAATCTGCTTTGGCCATAGCTTCCACTGTACCCAAGGCATACCTCTTATCTTGGCACCTTTGTACTGATTTATTTAGACTACTAGTCTGGAAGCATCTCCCACGTGTCCTTTTTTTTTTGTTGAGACAGGGTCCCACCCTATGCCCCTGAGCAGAGTGCAGTGGGCGTGGTAGCTCACCACAACCTCAGACTCGGGCTGCGGGCACCCCACTGCCTCAGCCTCCGGAAGCCGCTGGGATTACAGGCGCTAGCTGCGGTGCCCAGCTGGGTTTTTCCATTTTTTTCAGGAGTCGGGGTCTCACTATCGCTCAGGCGAGTCTCGAACTCCTGAGCTCAAGCGATTCTCCCTCCTCAGCCTCCCACAGTGCTGGGATTACAGGCGTGAGCCACCGCGCCCAGCTACATGTGTCTTATTTAGCAAACAAGAGCTCAATAAATATCTGTCATATGCCAGCACAAACCAAAAAACCAACTTACTTAGTTCTTTAAAATATTGAACTTACCATTTCAGTACCTGGAATATTTAGGTCCATAAGGCAAACCATCCCTTTCTCACAAATAAAGCACCTAAAAAAATAAATTCATAATCAGAAGGGATCTCTTGGGCTACAATGGATATGCTTTGCTTTGGCCCAGAACTCCTTCTCCTCTCCTACCCCACCATGGGTCTGTTTTCTGCTAACAGATCCCTAGCCATCTAAGTGAGCACATCCCAGGCATAGTATCTCACCCCCTCCACTGGAAGGATAGCCATGTGGACCAAATCTATCTAGAACCTCTGACAGGAGGCTCTAATTGGAAAGCCCGTGCTCCCAGGAACCAGGTCCTGCCTTGGGAAGAAGCAGGCCTGCCGCAGAAGGAATGATCCCCACACACGGAGTGTAAGTACACAAAGGAACTGACGAGGGGCAGGTTCCCACTCCAGCTTCTCAGGATCATCTCCAGTCACGCAATTTCCGTTATGTACGTATGTGAACCAGAAACTTCCTCCACAGGCTGTATTTCTGTTATCTGCACTCCAAAGAGTCCTTAGCTACTGAACAGAGAAACTGAATAGATAGAGATTAGACGTCAAGGGTTATTTTTCATTCCGGTTATAAAAGGGCCTCTATGCCTTTTCTGACTTAGAAAACTTTGATGTATCGGATACAATGTCTTGCTCTTTTCCCTATCAGATGAACCCCAAAGGTACTATTCAATTGTTTTTAATACACTCTGTTCAAATTATGCCATTTTCTAAGATGGTTAATTTGCCTTTTCCCTTTGTTACACGCATCCTTTGGATATAGTGAGATGACCACCAAGCAATACAATGTGATAACAGGACACAGAGTGCACAGCAAACAACCAGGAGGCCCCTCCAAGCCAGACTTGTGCTATCAGAGGGTTTTCTCACGAAGGTCTGACCTAGGCTAAGACCTAAAAGACAAGTATGAATTAACAAAAGTGGAGGGAAGGAGGGAATCAGAGAGGTATTCCAGACAAAGAGAAGCTTCTATACTCAGGCCTAGACTTAAGGAACTTGGCATCTTAAGGGAGAAGGGCAAGAACCTGAACAGGACAAGCACATTGAGGCAAAGGGAGAAAGTGGTAAGAGGAACAAGAGGTGAACAGGAGCCAACTCACAAGGATTCTCTAAGCCAAGTTAAAGTTCACACCTTATCCTGAGTGCAATGAAAAGAGGAGTTACACAACTCCTCTTACAAAACTCCACACAAAAGAGGTTTTTTTGTTTGTCTTAAGATAAGAGTCTCACTTTGTCACCCTCAGTAGAGTACTGTACCATCACAGCTCACAGCAACCGCAAGCTCTTGGGCTTAAGTGATTCTCTTGCCTAAGCCTCCCATATAGATGGGACTACCGGTGCCACCCCCCCCCCACTGCCAACACCCGGCTGTTTTTTTTTGTTGCAGTTGTCATTGTGGTTTAGCTGGCCCCAGCTGGGTTTGAACCCACCAGCCTGGGTGTATGTGGCGGGCGCCCTACCCACTGAGCAATGGGCACAGCCCCAAAACAGGAGTTACATGATCGAATGTGCTAGAACACTCTGGCTATAGTGGGGAAAATGGACTGGAAGACAAGACTGGAAGCAGGGATGACCATGAGAAGGCTATTACAACAACCCAGGTGAGAGATGATTCTAACCATGAAGCAGGATGGCAGCAGGGGGCCAGGAAAAAGGAATGGATTCAAGAGATTTAAGAGTCCAGTAGGGCTCAGTGACCAAGCAGAATGTGAAAGGGAAGAGAGCGCAGTAACAGCCCGCGTTCTGCCCGGTTACTATGAGCAGTATACGGGTTTACTGACTTCTTGCCACACAGGAATTATCTCATTTAATCTTCCTCTAGAGACGAGACAGAAGAGAGGCAAAGTTTGTCTTACTTTTTAGGGGTGCGGAAAAGTTATTAATGACTACAGTTTGGGGTACGGTAAGTTTGCCGGACCTGTGGAACATCCAGACAGACATATCATGAGATGATAAATGAGTCTGATGTTTTCTGATGAGTCATCAGAAAACTGAATTGAAAATTATCAGCATATAGATGGTAACTGGGGAAAATACTTTAAAAAAAATTTTTTTTTTTTTTTTTTTGAGCCAGAGCCTCAAGCTGTCGCCCTGGGTAGAGTGCTGTGACATCACAGCTCACAGCAACCTCCAACTCCTGGGTTTAAGCGCTTCTCTTGCCTCAGCCTCCCAAGTAGCTAGAACTACAGGCGCCTACTACAACGTCCAGCTATTTTTTTGGTTATAGTTGTCATTGCTGTTTGGCAGCCCCGGGCTGGATTCAAACCTGCCAGCTCCGGTGTATGTGGCTGGCACCCTTGCCTCTGAGCTACAGTCGCCAAGCCTAAAGTAAAATATCAATATCTCTGTTATTCATGCCAACATATATTGATTACCTACAGGGTGTTTGGAATGGTGCTAGGCAAAAAAAAAAAAAAAAAAGTAAGATTCAGCACGGCCCTTAAGAAGCTCAGTTAATGAAGGTGACTCAGTACAGTGATAAGCGCATAATGGAAACATTTCAGAGGTACAGATGTAAAGGATTACCTTTGCTAAGGGAAGGAAGAAAAATAACTTTACAAAAAAAAAAAAATCACATGAACTTTATTTTTCCTTTTTAAGACAGAGTCTTACTTTGTCATCCTTGGTAGAGTGCCATGGTATCAAAGCTCATAGCAACCTCAAAACTCTTTGGCTCAAGCGATTCTCTTGCCTCAGCCTCCTGAATAGCTGGGACTACAGGTCCCTGACACAGCAGCTGGCTATTTTTAGAGACAGGGTCTCGTTCTTGCTCAGGCTGATCTCGAACCTGTGAGTTCAGGCAATTCACCTGCCTTAGCCTCCCAGAGTGCTTAGGATTACAGGAGTGAGCCACCACGTCCAGCCCATCACCTACATCTTGAAGCAGGTTAGCTAAGAGTTGAGGCGGTGGAGGAGGAGAAGGAAGAAGACATGGAGAGCAGTGAAGACACTCCAAATTGGCTGGGTGAGGTGGCTGAGGCCTGTAATCCCAGCAAGTTGGGAGGCTGAGGTGGGAGGCTCTCCTGAGGTCAGGAGTTTGAGATCAGCCTGAGCAACAGTGAAGACTCCATCTCTACAAAAAATAAAACAATTAGCCAGATGTGGTGGTGCACACCTATAGTCCTTGATACTTCAGAGACTGAGGCTAGAGGATTTGAGCCCAGGAATTGGAGGCTACAGTGAGCTAGAGCTACGATGATGCCACTGCAATCTAGCCTAGACAATATTCCAGACAAAAGAAATGATAAATTCAAAAGACAGAAAGAAAAAAAAAATTTTTTTTTTTTTGAGACAGAGCCTCAAGCTGTTGCCCTGGGTAGAGTACTGTAACATCATAGCTCACAGCAACCTCAAACTCCTGGGCTCAAGTGAATCTCCTGTCTCTGCCTCCCAAGTAGCTGGGACTACAGGCACCCACCACAATGCCTGGCTATTTTTTGGTTGCAGCCAGCATTGTTGTTTGGCGGGCCCGGGCTGGATTCGAACCCACCAGCTCAGGTGTATATGGCTGGCGCCTTAGCCGCTTGAGCCATAGGCGCCGAGCCAGAAAAATATTTTTTTTTATTTTTTTTATTTTTTTTAATAGCACTCAAAGTACTTTTATTGTTGGGGATTCATTGAGGGTACAATAAGCCAGGCAGAAAAAAAAATTTTAATGTCCTGCTTCTTATAGAGAAATTAAGTATTAATCCTGTCAGTCTCCCAAACTAATTCTTAGATTTAATGAATAGAGAATGTTTATAAAATGTGTTAAAAAACAAAGAAAGAAACATGGGGATATTTGCTCTACTAAACCCTAATGCATACATGTATTACGAAAGTAACATAATAAAATTAAGTAGTACAGCTTCAAAAATCCAGTGAAAATAGAATTACAATGAAAATCATAGTCCCAGAGAGCGGCGCCTGTGGCTCAGTGAGTAGGGCGCCGGCCCCATATACCATGGGTGGCGTGTTCAAACCTGGCCCCCGCCAAACTGCAACAGTAAAACAGAGTGTCCACCATCAGTGTAGTGAGGTTTAGTGAAATCACTACACCCTGAGCCAGTGCAACAATGTGTGTTTCCTGACCTAGTAATTCTACTAATAGTCATAAAAATCTAGCTGGCTTAGCCAGTTTATTCCCCCATGCAAGTTAATGCAATGCTCTTTTAATTTTTAAAGTTATGTGAGCTCAGACAGAACTGATTAACCACAATCTAGATGTATATAGTACTAGTAAAATTCAAGCTCTGAGGTAAGAAGGTAAAATACTCCCAAGCCTTTAAAGGCCTACCTTCCAATAACAGCATGCCAACTTCCTACCTACGCATATTTTAAGATGTTAGTATGGTAAGTAGGAAGATACTTAAAAGTAAATTCAATAAACCAAATAGGGTTTTATACAAGCAAACTAAATGAGGGTAATGTAAAAGGGAAAATATTCAGCTGACAAACCAGTGTTATTTCAGCAAATTTAAGATATATTTATCCCAGAATCAATGATGTTACAGTTTACTTGGAGGAACTTTTTTTTGTAGTGGCACATGAAATGACAGTCATCTTACAACTGATCGGATGAATGGCTAGAAAGACCATAGAAATAATTTGTTAAGGGCGGCGCCTGTGGCTCAGTGAGTAGGGCGCCGGCCCCATATACCGAGGGTGGTGGGTTCAAACCCGGCCCCGGCCAAACTGCAACCAAAAAAATAGCCGGGCGTTGTGGCGGGCGCCTGTAGTCCCAGCTACTTGGGAGGCTGAGGCAAGAGAATCGCTTAAGCCCAGGAGTTGGAGGTTGCTGTGAGCTGTGTGATGCCACGGCACTCTACCGAGGGCCATAAAGTGAGACTCTGTCTCTACAAAAAAAAAAAAAAAAAAAAAAAAGAAATAATTTGTTAAGAGTAAGGTTTTAGGGGGCGGCGCGTGCGGCTCAGTTGGTAAGGCGCCGGCCCCATATACCGAGGGTGGCAGGTTCAAACCCGGCCCCGGCTGAACTGCAACCAAAAAATAGCCGGGCGTTGTGGCGGGCGCCTGTAGTCTCAGCTACTCGGGAGGCTGAGGCAAGAGAATCGCTTAAGCCCAGGAGTTGGAGGTTGCTGTGAGCTGGGTGAGGCCACGGCACTCTACCGAGGGCCATAAAGTGAGACTCTGTCTCTACAAAAAAAAAAAAAAAAAAAAGAGTAAGGTTTTAGGTTCAGCACTTGTAGCACAGGGGTTACAGCACCAGCCACATACACCGAGACTGGTGGGTTCAAACCCAGCCCGGGCCTGCTAAACGACAATGACAACTGCAACAAAAAATATGGCTGGGCATTGTGGCAGGCAAGTATAGTCCCAGCTACTTGGGAGGCTGAAGCAAGAGAATCTCTTAAGCCCAAGAGTTGGAGGTTGCTGTGAGCTGTGATGCCACACCACTCTACCCAGGTAGACGTAATGAGACTCCGTCTCAAAAAAAAAAAAAAAAAAAAATACACCAGAATAAAATTTTGGTGCTCTCTTCATCAGCACATATACTAAGATTGGAACGATATAATACACCTTCTTTACCCCAAAGCTTGAATTTTACTAGTACTATAGCGAAGATTAGCATGGCCCTTCGGTTGGGTTAATTCACACGTAATTGGTACAATGAACACACTACGGGTGAAAGGACACACTTATAACTTCGACTTAAAATGTAAAAAATCAAACTAGGTAACCAAAACATCTGTAATATTCTAAAATGGAAGGAAGGAAGGGGAGGAGGAAAAGAGGGAAGGAAATAAGGAGGGAGGGGAAAAGAAAAAGGTTTTGGGTCACAGAGCTCGAAGTCTGACTGAATCCTGACTCTGAGATATATATGGGTATGTATACATATACACACACACATACACATATATGAACACAAAATTGTGGGAAGGCTTTCAGCAACTTTAACATTTCAGGGTCTCTGTCTCCTTATCTGTAAAATGGCACCGAGGACAGTGCAAATCTCCAATGTGTGAGAATTAAATACAACAGTATATATAAACTGCTTAAAATCATGCTAAGTACATGTTCGTGTATGCACACACATTCCGTTCTATTACCAGCAGGATGAGGGCAAACAGAGTAATAATGACGTAAGGCTTACTCATTGCCTGGCACGGTAAACATTAAAAATGTTCAACCTCTCCTTTAATTCCTAATATAAACTACTTCTAAAGGCATTCAATAGATGCGTTGCTTGATCTGGCAATCTGAGATTCCTCCCCAGACTTACAATGTGATTTTGCATATAAAAAGCAGAAGGCCAGGCAAAGAAGGTACATACCTATTTTCTAAAATTCACATTGACTAATAAACGATTACTGCTTTGCATATCAAAAGACATGTACAGTTATGAACAAGGAGAGGGAGGTTTTAAAGGAAAATAATTAGTGTTTAAAAAAAAGCCCCACCATGGCTCGGCACCCATAGCTCAGTGGTTAGGGCTCTGGCACATACACTGGGGCTGGCAGGTACAACAAAAAATGACAACTACAACAAAAAAATAGCCGGGCGTTGTGGCAAGCGCCTGTAGTCCCAGCTACTTGGACTACTGAGGCAAGAAGATCTCTTAAGCCCAAGAACCTTGAGTTTGCTGTGATGCCAAGGCAGTCTACCAAAGGTGACATTGTGAGACTGTCTCAAAAAAAAAAAAAAGCCCCAATGATAATATTTAGCCTCTATTATGCACAAAATACTATAACTTTATTTAATAAAAAAAGCCTGTACCATAATTTCAGCCTGCTTCTTCCATGAAATCCAGTAATCCTATCCTCTCCTTCAAAACGAAGTCAACAGGTAGACAAACGAAATTCATAAATACTGTAAGCTGATTTGTACTTTTGAAAAATTATTTTATAGGTTAGTCTTTTTTCGTTAACTACATTTATAGCCTCCTTGCTGAAAAGCAGCCATTTATTTCCTTTTCCTCCTACTATCTCCGCCACTGTCGCCCCCAACATGATACAATACTTAAAAAATAAAGGCCCTGGAATAAGATCTCAAATTTGTCGACCTAATCTCTTAACTTTGAAAATGAACAATGTAAGGAAAGAAAACTGAACCAAGCTTATCAGAACACAAAAGCGCATGATGTTTACATTTCTTAAAACGTGTTAAGTGTTCTTTCGGTGAAAACCGAAGTATTAAAAGGAGTTACAAAAGACAGTGTTTTGAGAGAAAAACACTGGAAATAATAAAAACGGAGGAAAGGGGTTAGTGTTGGGATTAATAGAAAACTTTCTGGTTTTAAACATAACAGAGACAGCTGCAAATCAGTCATTGTTTTCTGGGAGGCCAGGTTTTTCTCCATGATTTTCTTCTCGGAGCTCAACCAATCCGCACCTTTTCTGAGTTAACCAGTCTCCGGGCAAGCAGCGCCTCTTGATTGGTTTAAAGATGTCGAGTAGAAAAACCAGCCAATCCCGCCTTCAAGTCAGCACTGTGCCATGGAGACATTACAACCACTGCAAGGCGAGAAATGTGTACAAACCAGTCCGAGCCACAAATATCAGATCCCAGTTCTAGAAAACTGTAGCCAGAAGGAAGATTCCTTAAAGCCAACACTGACAGAGATCTGGAATCTACATTTCTTTTTGTATTACTCTCTCTTTCTAAAGGAAAAAACTATTTTAAGCAAAAGAGTATGTGGGGTAACTGTGCCCCCGGTAAGATGACTCATTCTATAGAAGAGGAATTTCCGAACCGACAGCTCGGAGGGGGTCCCGGTGAGGATCAAAGTTACGCATAAGTAAAGAAGGGCCGGACACGCACAAATACCGAGGGAGGAGAATGTCTCCCCGCAGTACCCAAAACCTGAGCGTGTGCAGTGAGCGGCCGAGTGTATGGATTTCGAGGAGTAAATAAACAGCTCTGCTAAGAGTACATGCCCGGGAAGGTGTCCTGAACTTCCCATAAGGCTCCGCCAGGGAAACACCGAAGGCGCCAGGAGAGGCACAAGGTCAAGTCCGTGTTGAGAACAGACCGAGCAGGAAGCCGCAGGGGAACAGAAGGGGTGTGTCCGGGACCTGGAGGCCCGCCAGGCCCTGAGAGGCCGGAGAAGCAGCCCCACCGCGGCCCCCGCCTTTGCCGGCCTCGGGCGGAGCGCCAGGACCCGCCTCTCGCCGACGCCTCACTTCCCTTCCGTCCGGGCCCGCGGGCCGGACAGAAGGTGGCCCGCGCCGGCCCCCACATTCGGGGCTTCAGCTTTGGGACACAGCGCCACCCGCTACTGTTTCAGGCCCCCGGCTTCGGCTCGGCGCCCCGGGACCCCTTCCCTCCAGGCCCTTCAGCCCGGCCCCCTGCCTCCCACCCGCCTCCTTTACCTGCTCCAGGAGCGGGCGCGGGGCGTCGAGCGCACAACGCGGCGCCGCGGGTCCGCAACCCTTTCCCGCCGCCACTGCGCTCTCCCGCGCGGCGCAGGGCTGGCGAGTAGCTGCCGCCGCTGGGGGAGACGCGCGGCGAGCACGCCGGGCGGGGAGACACTGCCGCTCTCCGTCCGGCCGGGGAAGAACAGCCTCGCAGGAGCCAGCCGCGAGAGGGCGGGTGGGCGGCCGAGTGGGGAGGGGTCTCGAGGAGCAGGCAATGGCTGCCACGTCGCCCAGGTAGATGGCCGCCCTCCGCCTCCCCCTCGCCCGCCGGCCGCGCGCCACGACCTCTGGTTTGTCCTCAAGCTCTGCCAGGGTGCAATGGCCCGCCCCGCGGGGCGGCCCGGGCGACCCGAGCCCGCGGGCGGTCCCACGTCTCCCGCTCCCCCAGAGGAGCGAGACCTGGCCTGGCGTACTGCGGCATCGGCCCCTCCACCCCCAAGGCCCGACCGAAAGACTGTCGTATCTCCCCCTTTGCCGATCAGAGGGGTCACGGGAGGAGCACGCCTCTTTGCTCGATTCTTTGGGAAAGCAAGCGCTGTTTCGCGCTAGTGAACGTTAGCAACAAGGGACCCTGAATTTCTGCCAAAGTAAGCGGCGCGGTCAACCGCAGCTGTTTCTAGCCCTAGTCACTCTCCCGAGCCCAAAATCAAAACAAACACAAGGTCGTACTCGCTGGCTGAGGCGAGGGAGGAAATACGAGCTGGTGCGGGCCCGCCACCTCGCGGGGTCCCGGCTGCAAGTTGGGAGGGGACGGCCTCGCCGGAGCTGTTGACCCCGGCGGCGGAGGGGAGGGCCCCCGGGGCGGCAGCGGGCGCGCGGCGCTTCCCGCCGGGGCCTTGCGGACGTGCGGCGCGCTGCCCCTCTGCGCGCTCGGGCGGGCGACTTGGCGCGGCCGCCTCGCAGCCCCGCGGGGAGACAAAGGGGTGGCCGCGGACGGAGACTGCCTGGTCCCGAACCGCGCTGCCTGACGTGCGGGCAGAACAGGCTGGCGGAAGCACAAAAATGTGTGCGCGTTTGCATGTAGAGCTGCTGGCCTTTGCCCCGAGCTGGGGCTTGAATTTTCAGCTGCCAAGAGAAAGCGACGGTTTTCTCTTCCCTTTTGCGACGTTCCCCCAAACCTGCTCCATTCTCCGCCCCCCTCCAAACTCTGCTCTGCCAGGTTGATTTGTTCTGTGTTCTGACGTGAAATGTTCAGCGTTTTCTGTGTACGCAAATTTTTCACTCTTGCTTTCAAGGGGAGAAGGGTTGCTCATGAAACGTGTAATGGTGTTGCCTCTATTTGTTTCTTTCCTCTGTAATTACTTTTTACTCTACTTTCAGTGTTTTTTCATAAACTAGAGAAACAGCTTCATGACAAAATAGTCCTTTGCATCACAGACATGGTTCATTTGTCAGTGTTGTTATGGCAATTTCTTTAAACTGAGTGTAAATTGGAGACAAGTACGAGTAGGTTTTTGTCTTTTAGTCCAATTGTAACACCTACTCAAGGCTCAGTAAGAACATTCTAGTGGTTTTTCTACAAACCAGTAATGTTTAAGCAGAGCTCACGGAGAAAAATACAAAGGGAAAATTTTTTGTCCCTTTTATGATTTCTTGTATTTTTAGAGGTCGCTTGAGTCCTAATGTTAAGAAATTACTAAACAAACTCCTTTGTTAATGCCTTTATAAAATTTCAAAACCAAAAAAAATGGTAATAACCTAGAATCTCAAGGTAGAAATAGCTATTGCTGAAAACCTAACATTAACTGTCTCTAAACACCCATTAAAAGAGTAATAACTGTAATATATGGCGCTTTAGAAATGAAAGAACCCTAGTAATTATAAACTTCAAACAAGTCTAGCAAATTAATATTAATTTTGTTTCTGAAATATGTTCGCCATGATAATAAAAACTGGCATTTAAATTCTTGATTTTCATTTGAACATCTGTTAAGGATTCATCACATCTTAAGCCTGAACTGGAAGAAATAAGGTATTCCTAACGTTGGAAAATGTATCTCAAGCCACAAAGATAACACCCAGGCTGAATATTTTAAGTTTCCTTACTACATCAATAAAAGAAAAAACATCACTACCATAAAGTTCTGAAAGTCAGACTCCTATAAAGAACAGAGCAAGCTTCACTCAATATTCACTATGCCAGCCTTCATTTGTGAATATGTATAAAAATGTCCTCCTTCCTTACTGGCTCAAATTCTAAACCAATGAGAAAAGTACGATATTTCTTTAAAGGATGAGGCATCAACATTGAGTTAGTACCCGTGACATAAGTGAATTATCATGCTTGTTCTCATTCAAGAGCATAATATCTTTTCACTGGGAAGAAGAAACTTAAGAATTTTTTAATTATTGGGCGGTGCCTGTGGCTCAAAGGAGTAGGGCGCCGGTCCCATATGCCAGAGGTGGAGGGTTCAAACCCAGCCCCAGCCAAAAACTGAAAAAAAAAAAATCTTTGAATTATTGACTCTCTTGATGTGGGGAGCTACTCCTGCTCATACTCTGCTCTTTGTAACCTTCAGATGGTTACATTACAATTAGTTTTGTTAAAATTAATTATGTGACAATATTTAATTCTCTAAAATGCCAGATGAGCCTGGGGGATGGCAGTGCTTACTACTTAACAATTTCTCAGCCTGAGCAGTATAACAAGACCCCTGTCTCTACCAAAAAAAAATGTTTTAATTACCTGAGTTTGGAGGCTCCAGCTACTTGGGAGGCTGAGGCAGGAGGATCACTTGAGCTCAGGAGTTCCAGGCTACTATAAGTTATGACCATGCTACTGCCCTCCAACCTGGCTGACAGACTAAGACCCTGTCTCAAAAATAAAAAAAAACTATTAATGCTCTCAATAAAGTTAATCCTGGCATTTTAGATGAAAGGCTGACCTTTAAGAAATAATGAAGTTTAGGTCCGTAACTCAGTGGGTAGGGCGCTGGCTACATACACCAAGGCTGCCAGGTTCAAACCCAGCTAAGCAACAATGACAACTGCAACAACAACAAAAAAAATAGCTGAGTGTAGCACCTGTAGTCCCCACTACTTGGGAGGCTGAGGCAAAAAAATCGTTTAAGCCAGTGGTTCTCAATCTTCCTAATGCCGTGACCCTTTAATACAGTTTCTCATGTTGTGGTGACCAACCCCCAACCATATTTTCGTTGCTATTTCATAACTGTAAATTTGCTATTGTTATGAATTGTAATGTAAATATCTGATATGCAGGATGTATTTTCATTGTTACAAAGGAGTCAAGACCCACAGGTTGAGAATCCCTGGCTTAAGCCCAAGAGTTTGAGGTTGCTGTGAGTTGTGATGCCACAGCACTCTACCGAGGGCAACATAACAAAACTCTGTCTCAAAAAATAATAATAATAAAATAATGAAGTTTATATTGTAGAAAATGTCTTGGATTTTTGTAAAAAAAAATGATAATTTTTTTTTTTTTCTTTTTGCAGTTTTTGGCTGGGGCTGGGTTTGAACCCGCCACCTCTGGCATATGGGGCCGGCGCCCTACTCCTTTGAGCCACAGGCACCGCCCAAATCTTTATATTTTTCTAAAGTCGCCTTTAGTCTCTTTAACAGCTAAATTCCAAACATGCTTATTTCTGTTTGCATTTAGAATGTAAGTATGATATCCCTTCAAACAAAAGTAATCTATGCCACCTTTATTTTCCTATACTTCGATTTTGACTTGGAGCATTCTGCTTAATTTTAATTATTTACTTATAATCTCCCTAGATCATCAATTCCTTGAAGATAGGTTTTACTGAGTGAAAGAATGAGTGAGCAGTACCCTATGTGATATATCATATGGCAAACGATAAGAAAATTTGTCTCAGGATTTTTTTTTTTTTTTGAGACAGTCTAACTCTGTCGCCCTGGGTAGAGGGCCATGGTATCATCGTGGCTCATGGCAACCTCAAACTCTTGGGCTCAAGCGATCCTCTTGCCGTAGTCTCCCAAGTAGTTAGGATAGTTTCAACTCCATTCAGGTCAATACAAAAGATGTAAAGTCGCCATCTTTTTATTGAAGTATTGTATTCCATGGTATCAGAGTTGGCTTTCAAGTACAAGGTAGGACTTGGGTAATACAGGGTAGTTTTTTGATTTCCAATAGAAGATGGGGTCTTGCTCTTGCTCAGGCTGGTCTCAAATTCCTGAACTCAAGTGATCCTCCCACTTCGTCCTCCCAGAGTGCTAGGATTATAGGCATGAGCAACTGTGCCTAGCCTGTCTCAGGACTTTTTTCTCCTCTAGGTAATAGCTAATAATTTTTTTGCATTCCCAATTAAACTTAAAATAGCATTGTTGTAAGAACTTCACTAAAAGAAAGTAAAACCTTTGTAGAAATATTAACTCTGAAGCACATCTGCATGTCAGTAAAGATCTCAATTTCATACAAAAAAAGAAAGTAAAACCAACATCTGCTGGAATTCTAGTGTTTTTCCATTTTAAATCTGTTAAAAACTGGAGAATAACATTGCTGTTATCTAAAGTAAATAAATATCAATGGGAATGGCTTTATCTTTATGTATGATTGCTTTATAACATTCAACGGGAGCTATAAACTCTGGCCTTGGGAAAATTACTGAAGCTCTCTAAGACTCAGTTTTTTCATCCCTCAAATGACATTGATAGCATCTATTTTCTGATTAATTAGAATAATAACTGCATATAAAAGTAGTGGCTTCATAAACGGTAGTTATTATTACATACATTAATGGACTTAATCATGAAGAAAAAAACAGGCACAAGCTCACACCTGTAATTCCAACACTCTGGGAGGCCAAGGCTGGTGGATAACCTGAACTCACAAGTTTGAGACCTGCCTAAGCCAGAGTGAGACCCCCCACCTCTAAAAATAGCTGGGTGTTGTGAGACCAGGTGAGACCCCCCCACCTCTAAAAATAGCACCTGTAGTCCTAGCTACTTAGGAGGCTGAGGCAAGAGAATTGCTTGAGCCCAAGAGTCTGAAGTTGCTGTGACCTATGACACTCTACCAGGGGTGACAAAATGAGACTCTGTCTCAAAAAAAAAAAAAATCATGACAGAGTATAATTTTATGCATGCAATTATTTATCTATAAAAGGCTGACATAAATAAAGGCTGCTAAAAAAAACATAAGGAAAGAATTAAATCTCCTGAAGGAAGGAATAAGGTACTAATAATATCTACCAAAAGTAGATAAGTTTTAAAAATTAAGGAAAACAGGGTGGTACTTGTGGCTCAAAGGAGTGGGGCGCTGGCCCCATATGCCAGAGGTGGCAGGTTCAAACCCAGCCCCGGCCAAAAACTGCCAAAAAAAAAAGAATTAAGGAAAACACTGTTATTCCAATCTGAGTGAAAACTTCATAAAAAACCAACTCTAATACCATGGAATACTATACTGCGATAAAAAGATGGTGACTTTACATCTTTTGCATTAACCTGAATGGAGTTGAAACATTCTTCTTAGTAAAGTACCACAAGAAGAGAAAAGCAAATACCCAATGTACTCAATACTAATATGAAGCCAGTAGACAATCTAATTCACACCCACAGAGGAGAAAAACTCATTTCAATTCTAGTTGGGGGGTGGGGCCACAAGAGAGGGGGAGGAGGAGCATGTAGGGTGTTCTCAATGGGCATAATGTAGGGGTGTAGGGCACACCTTTTGGGTACAGGACATAATTACAAGAGGGTCTCTACCTAACAAACTCAAATATGGTGACCTGGTTGTTTATACCCTCACTTTAACCTGAAATTTTAAAAAAAGGAATTAATAAATTACCTGCAACTTTAAAAATCAATCAATCAATAAAAAATTTCTGGATGAACAAAATACCATCAAATAAAGTCAAAAAACAAATGGGAAAGGCTTGGTGCCTGTAGCACAGTGGTTATGGCCCCAGCCACATACACCAAGGCTGGCGGGGTTGAAACTGGCCCAGGTCTGCTAATCAACAATGACAACTGTAATAACAAAAAAATAGCCAGGAGTCGCGGCAGGCGCCTGCACACCTGTAGTCCCAGCTACTCGGGAGGCTAAGGAGAATTGCTTAAGCCCAGGAGTTTGAGGTTGCTGTGAGCTGTGATGCCACAGCACTCTACCAAGGGCGACATAGTGAGACTCTGTCTCAAAAAAACAAAAAAATGGAAAACAAAAAAACTCTGTGTCTCTTTTCTCTTAGAAACTTCACAGCTGGCTCGGCACTCATAGCTCAGCAGCCAGAGCGCCAAGTCACATACACTGGAGCTGGCAGGTTCGAATCTAGCCCAGGCAACTACAACCACAAAATAGCGGGGCATTGTGGTGGGCGCCTGTAGTCCCAGCTACTTGGGAGGCTTAAGCCTAAGAATTTGGGTTGCTCTGAGCTGTGATGTCATAGCACTCTACTGAGGGCGTCATAGTGAGACTCTTTCTCCAAAAAAAAGAAAAGAAAAAGAAATTTCACAGCTCCCTGCTACAGTAGAACCTCCATAGTTGACCACCTCCCTACATTGACCACCTCTTTACATCGACCACCTTCTTAAGTTGACATAATTTTCATAGCCTAGACATGCACCACATGTACATATCAGTACAGTAGGCCTATTTCCTTATGTCAACCACCTGTGTGTGTTGACCATTTTGTTACAGTCCCTTTGGTGGTCAGCTTACAGACTCTGTCTCAAAAAAAAAAAAAGATTCTATTATATTAGCTTTTCTCAAAGTCCTCTTAAGTATTATATGAGAAAATGTGTAAAATAAGGGGTAAATAAGTTCTACATCTTTTAGAACAGAGGGTTTCTCACCACACTCTGTATTTTCCTTTGAATAAATTGTCAGATCTTTTAATATGGCAATGTGTTAATGAGCTCTAAGAGAGGGATTTTATAGAAAATATTTCCAAACTTACTTGACCATAAATCTTTAATTCATGGAAAGTAACTCGGGACATATCATTTTATATCACACTTTGGGAGGAAACACTTGTCTGTATGTTTGAAGATGAAATCCAAACCCCTCCCTACATGCTTCCAAATCCTGCCACTCATGCAGAAATGAACTTCAAATAGGTCTCCTCAGAGGAAGGCACTTGAGAAATTAACCTTTGTTTTACCCAATTTTTCTGTAAATGAATGGGCAGGCATGAGGCAGTGTCCAAACACAACAAGAACAGATGGAGAGAAAGGATTGGCAAAGTATTTAAACCCTACCACCACCCCACTAGCTTCCTGCTTCCTTGTTCCTGCGATACGAGAATTAGCTTCCTCCTTGTGTGAGTCCAACAGCACCTACAACCAAAATTGTGTGCCTTTGGAAAGAACTTTACACAAAGCCATACCTGTAAACCCTGGAAGCATATTGTGGTAGCTCCACCTTTATATAACTAAGTTTTCATATTGTTTGCTGATAGGAAACTTTACATCCTGGAACCATACCTCTTGACATCTATCAGTTACATTACTCTTCCATTTGAGACAATCACACGCTTCCCAATACCGCCTACTTCAAACCATTGAACCATCAGTCACCTTGTCGTTCCCTTTCACTCGTGTGTCTTCATAATCCAACTCAAATACCCTTTCTTTTATAAAGTTTTTCCAGATGCCCCAAGTGGAATGAACTATTGCTTCTTCTATGCCCACGGCAATTTGTCTATATCTCTTTTACTTGATTGCAATGGTTACTGTGTATCTTTGCCAAAACTGTGAACTCTTTTCTCTTAGGCAAAGATACATCTACAGTGTCTAGAAAATGCTCCTTAACACATTAAAATGTAGTAGGCCCCAGCTTGGCACCTGTGGCTCAAGTGGCTAAGGCACCAGCCACATACACCTGAGCTGGCGGGTTCAAATCCAGCCCAGGCCCACCAAACAACAATGACGGCTGCAACCAAAAAATAGCCAGGTGTTATGGCGGGCGCCTGTAGTCCCAGCTACTTGGGAGGCAGAGGCAGGAGAATCGCTTGAGCCCTGGAGTTGAAGGCTGCTGTGAGCTGTGATGTCGCAGCACACTACCCAGGGCAACAGCTTGAGGCTCTGTCTCAAAAAAAAAAAAAAAAGTACTAGGCCCCTTTTAGGGTACCTGCCTAGCTCCTAATTTCCTCCTTTAACTGTACCTACCCGGTTCTACAAGAGTGGACCCTACAGTTTTAAAAAATCACTCTATCTTCTTGGCTACAGTTAATTAACAAAGGGTGGGTATCTTTATCCTGTTAGCCCCTTCCTGGGAAACTTTAGAAACGGGACAAGAACCTTTAGGAAAATGAAAATACAAATGATAAACGGAGGAAAAATGCAATTGACATTACAGAAAAAGGGCTGATTACTATAAAACACCTAGAAATCAACAAAGAAAAGCCCATCACAATTGGAAAAAGATGGAGAAAACAAAAAGACTGTTCACAGAAAAAGAAATACTAATTACTCTTAAACATTTTAAAATTACATATATACCCCAATTTTTTGTTTTTTTGTTGTTGTTGTTTGAGACAGGATCTTGCTCTATCACCCTGACTAGAGTGCAGTGGCATCGTCATAATTCACTACAACCTCAAATTCCTGGGCTCAAGTGATTCTACCTCAGCCTTCCAGGTAGCTGGAATGGCAGTTTTGCACCACCACATCTGGATAATTTTTCTACTTTTTGTAAAAACAAGATCTCACCCTTGCTTAGGCAGGTCTTGAACTCCTGGCCTTAAGTAATCCTCTAGCTTCAGCTTCCCAAAGTGCTAGGATTATAGACATGAGCCACTGAACTTAGCCATGTGGCTGGTTATTTATTGCACCATTATTTGTAATAACAAAAAATTGGGTAAAACCTAAATCTCCCTCAGTAGGTAACTGGCTAAATACATTTACATTAAAATGATGGAATCAGGCCTGTAATCTTAGCACTCTGGGAGGCCAAAGAGGATGGATAGCCTGAACTCACAGGTTCAAGACCAGCCTGAGCAAGAGTAATACCCTGTCTCTAAAAAAATTAGCTGGACGGGTGGCGCCCATGGCTCAGTCGGTAAGGCGCCGGCCCCATATACCGAGGGTGGCGGGTTCAAACCCGGCCCTAGCTGAACTGCAAACCAAAAAATAGCTGGGCGTTGTGGCAGGCGCCTGTAGTCCCAGCTACTCGGGAGCCTGAGGCAAGAGAATCGCTTCAGCCCAGGAGTTGGAGGTTGCTGTGAGCTGTGTGATGCCATGGCACTCTACCGAGGGCGATAAAGTGAGACTCTGTCTCTACAAAAAAAAAAAAAAAATTAGCTGGGCATTGTGGCGGGCACCTGTAGTCCCAGCTACTTGGGAAGCTAAGGCAAGAGAATTGCTTGAGCCCAGGAGTTTGAGGTTGCTATGAGCTATGATGCCACTGGCACTCTCCCAAGGGGGACAAAATGAGACTCTGTCTCAAAAAAAAAAAAAAGAAAACAATGGAATCCCATGATATAAAAGAAAGATGGCACTAAGACTGATACTATACAATTTCCAGGATTTATTGCTCAGTGAAAAATGTGTGTGTGGGCGGCACCTGTGGCTCAGTGAGTAGAGCACTGGCCCCATATACTGAGGGTGGCAGGTCAAACCCGGTCCAGGTCAAACCATAACAACAACCACAAAAAATAGCGTGTGTTGTGGCGGGTGCCTGTAGTCCCAGCTACTTGGGAGGCTGAGGCAAGAGAATCGCCTAAGCCCAAAAGCTGGAGGTTGTTGTGAGCTGTGACGCCACCGCACTCTACTGAGGGTGACAAAGTGAAACTGTCTAAAAAAAAAAGAAAGAAAGAAAAATGTATGTATGACATGTTGCCATTAGTGTTATAAAAATGGAGTGAGGCGAATAGATATAGATTGACTTATCACATATTCATGAAATATCTCCAGAAGGAAATGGAATAAACTGCTCTAATAGTTTCTTTTGAGAAAGCAAGCTGTGTGGCAGAGGAAAAGGGACAGAAAGATTCTTCACAGTACCAATTTTGAATCAAAAGAATCTATTATGTGAAAATAAATAGAATTTAAGTAAAACTAAAAGATTTGGGATTCTGGAGAGATTTCTTTGTGCTTCTGAGCCTGTATGGCTTAACTCAGGAGCTGGGGGCAGCTGAATTCTGCATGAGGCTGAGGAGCAAAGAAAGTTGTGTTAGAGAGAAGAATGTAGCAAACGAACAGAGAAGAGAGATTGGAGAGATGGAAAGAAAATACTGTGTGGGCGCTCGACAACTTGGTTCTGGTCCTTGCTGGGTCTAGCCACATCTCCTCTCCTTGGTTTCTTTAAAACTTTCTTCTAATAAATCTCACCCTTTCTTTTTTTTTTTTTGCAGTTTTTGGCTGGGGCTGGGTTTGAACCCACCATCTCCAACATATGGGGCCAGTGCCCTACTCCTTTGAGCCACAGGCGCTGCCCATAAATCTCACCCTTTTTACCCTAAGATAACTTGACTTGTTTCCATATCATAGTATCCGAAAGAATCTATCATAGTAGGTTTTCTGTAATGCTTATTAAAATGAAATGTGAAGTTCTTTCTCAAAATTTGACTATACCTGGGGCAGCGCCTATGGCTCAGTGAGGAGGGCACCAGCCCCATATACCAAGGGTGGCAGGTTCGAACCCAGTCCCAGCCAAACTACAAAAACAACAACAACAAAAATTTGACTGTACCTTTTTTTTTTTTTTTGTAGAGACAGAGTTTCACTTTATTGCCCTCGGTAGAGTGCTGTGGCGTCACACAGCTCACAGCAACCTCCAACTCCTGGGCTTAGGCGATTCTCCTGACTCAGCCTCCGAGTAGCTGGGACTACAGGCGCCCGCCACAATGCCCGGCTATTTTTTTTTGTTGTTGTTGCAGTTTGGCCGGGGCTGGGTTTGAACTCCCCACCCTTGGTATATGGGGCCGGCGCCCCGCTCACTGAGCCACAGGCGCTGCCCAACTATACCATTTTTAAAAAAATATTCTGTCTTGGTGCCTGTAGCACAGTGGTTACAGCACCAGCCACATACACCGAAGGTGGCGAGTTTGAGCCCAGCCCAGGCCAGCTAACCAACAATGACGACTGCAACCAAAAATAGCCGGGTGTTGTGGTGGGCACCTATAGTCCCAGCTACTTGGGAGGCTGAGGCAAGAGAATCGCTTGAGTCCAAGAGTTTGAGGTTGCTGTGAGTTATGATGCCATAGCAGTCTACCAAGTGTGACATAGTGAGACTCTGTCTCAAAAAAAAAGAAAAGAAAATTCTCAAGAGAAGTAGGCCAAGTTCAAGGATGGTCTGAAAGGCATTCACCCGGTGGCACCCATAGTTCAGTGGGGAGGGCGCCAGACACATACACGGAGGCTGGTGGGTTCAACCAAGCCCAGGCCTGCTAAAACAACAATGAGAACTGCAACAAAAAAAAATAGCCAGATGTTGTGGCAGGCGCCTGTAGTCCCAGCTACATGGGAAACTGAGGCAAGAGAATCGCTTAAGTTCAAGAGTTTGAGGTTACTGTGAGCTGTGACATCACGGGACTCTACCGAGGGCAGTGCTTGGAAATATAACCTGGGCCTTGGACCATGTAGCACATTCCACCTACTGTAGTTTCCTCTCAGTTCTTGCCTAAGAACTTAGACTTCCCAATGTTTGGTGATGGCCTGCTGTAAACATAAGTTTTGAATTTTGCTAATTAGGATGGATTTGGAAGCTCAGTCAGGTCACATTTTTGTTTGTTTGGTCTGTTTGTATTTTTTTGTTATTGTTGTTTGTTTGTATTTTGATAGGAAAGGCATTAGGGCCACAGCAAGAGTACCAATCCAGCATGAAGGTGAAGAGACTGGGCTGAACATTATTTTAGCAAATTCAAATATGAGTTCCCAACATCTAAGGCTACTTAACACTTTGAGGCTAATGCCTTTTAGAAGACAATGTTCATTTCCCTGTCCACATCTTCAAATCTATAGATAGCACTACCTTTTCACTATAGGGGTGTCCCAAAAGTTGCCATGCATAGACAAAATGAGAAATTGTAGCTAAATGTACCTTTATTTACAAAATAGGGCAGCGCCTGTGGCTCAGTGAGTAAGGCGCCGGCCCCATATGCCGAGGGTGGCGGGTTCGGACCCAGCCCCTGCCAAACTGCAACAGAAAAATAGCTGGGCGTTGTGGCGGGCGCCTGTAGTCCCAGCTGCTCAGGAGGCTGAGGCAAGAGAATCGCGTAAGCCCAAGAGTTACAGGTTGCTGTGAGCCGTGTGACGCCATGGCACTCTTCCCGAGGGCGGTACAGTGACACTCTCTCTCTACAAAAACAAACAAACAAACAAAATATTCATTACAAAATTTTACGAAGAAGTGGCCAACATGTAGAAAATATTTTGTAAAATTTTGTAATGGATATTTTGTAAATAAAAGTACATTTGGCTGCAATTTCCCATTTTCTCTATGCATGGTGACTTTTTTTTGAGACAGTCTCTCAATGTCACCCTGGGTAGAGTGCCATGGCGTCACAGCTCACAGCAACCTCAAACTCTTGGGCTTACTCAATTCTCTTGCCTCAGCCTCCCAAGTAGCTGGGATTATGGGTACCTGCCACAAAGCCCAGCTATTGTTTTTTGTTCTTGTTGCGGTTGTCATTGTTGTTTAGGAGGCCCAGGCTGGGCTCAAACTCACCAGCCTAGGTCTATGTGGCTGGTGACCTCCTTACTAAGCTACGGGCACTGAGCCTATGTATGGTGACTTTAAGGGTGACTTTTGGGGCTCTGTGCCTATGGCTCAAGCGGCTGAGGTGCCAGCCACATACACCTGAGCTGGCGGGTTCAAATCCAGCCCGGGCCCACCAAACAACAATGATGGCTGCAACCAAAAGTGGCGGGCGCCTGTAGTCCCAGCTACTTGGGAGGCGGAGGCAGAAGAATCACTTAAACCCAGGAGTTGGAGGTTGCTATGAGCTGTGATGCCACAGCACTCTACCCAGGGCGACAGCTTGAGACACTGTCTCAAAAACAAAAATAAATAAGGGCGACTTTTGGGACACCCCATATCCATTTTATATTATTCTTCTCGGTACTTAGAATGTACTTAGGAAAATTCCAGGGCCGCGCCTGTGGCTCAAGGAGTAGGGCGCTGGTCCCATATGCCGGAGGTGGCGGGTTCAAACCCAGCCCTGGCCAAAAACCACAAAAAAACAAACAAACAAACAAACAAACAAAACACCTGGCTATTTGGGCGGCGCCTGTGGCTCAATCAGTAAGGTGCCAGCCCCATATAACAAGGGTGGCGGGTTCAAACCCAGCCCTTGCTGAACTGCAACCAAAAAACAGCCAGGCATTGTGGCAGGCTCCTGTAGTCCCAGCTACTCGGGAGGCTGAGGCAGGAGAATCGCTTAAGCCCAGGAGTTGGAGGTTGATGTCAGCTGTGATGCCACAGCACTTTACCGAGGGCCATAAAGTGAGACTCTGTCTCTACAAAAAAAAAAAAAAGGAAAATTCCAGGAAAGCCTGGAATGGTATGCATGAAACTCCTAAACAGTCCACAAATGAATTAAATATGTTTTGTATGAGCATGATATCATAATGCACGTGCCAAGAATTTCAGCAAAGAAGCTTCACATATGTTTATATACCTTTTACACAAAGTGAATTTAAACCGATGATGAAATTGTCTCTGATGTGAACTAAGTCAGAATAATTACTTTTTTTTTGAAACAGAGTCTTACTTTTTCATGCTGAGTAGAGTGCTCTGGTGGCATAGCTCACGGCAACCCCAAACACCTTGGCTCCAGCAATCCTTCTGTCTCAGCCTCCAGAGTAGCTGGGATGCCTGCCACATGCCCGGCTGTGTTTTAGAGGTAGGGTCTCACTCTTGCTCAGGCTGGTCTCAAACTCCTGAGCTCAAGCGATCTACCTGCCTCAGCCTCCAAGAGTGCTAGGATTACAGGCACCAGCCACTGTGCCTGACCCAGAATAATTACATTATAAATACTAAGATGTAGAAGAGCATGATTTAGTTTTGTCATTGAAATCCCATTGAAAAATAAAATAGGGCAGCGCCTGTGGCTCAGTCGGTAGGGCGCCGGCCCCATATACCGAGGGTGACGGGTTCAAGCCTGGCCCCAGCCAAACTGCAACCAAGAAATAGCCTGGCGTTGTGGCAGGCGCCTGTGGTCCCAGCTACTTGGGAGGCTGAGGCAAGAGAATCGCTTAAGCCCTGGAGTTGGAGGTTGCCGTGAGCTGTGTGAGGCCACGGCACTCTACCGAGGGCCATAAAGTGAGACTCTGTCTCTACCAAAAAAAAGAAAAAGAAAATAACATTATTTATTTTTATTTCTGATTTATTTATTTTATCATTTATTTTTTTCTTTTTTTGTAGAGACAGAGTGTTACTTTATCATCCTTAATAGAGTGCCATAGCGTCACACAGCTCACAGCAACCTCCAAATCCTAGGCTTAGGCAATTCTCTTGCCTCAGCCTCTCTAGATTTATTTTTATTTCACAATTGTACCCTAATTGTGAGGGTACAATTAGATTACAATGTTTGCATTTGTTAGGTAGAGTCACTGTTGTAGTGTGAAATAACCAGAAAATGACATTATTTAAATATCTGGAGTCAACTGTACCATTTAACCAGTATTTCTCAAAAATATGTTGTTAGAGATGCTTGCATATTTGTGTAAGACCCAGCTCCTGTACTAAGGAACTCTGCTGTAGTTTATCTAGGATAAGACATACAGATATATCATTGTGATTTTTACTAAGAGAAGTATGGTAAAGTGGAAAAGAATATGAGCTTTTAAACTTTCAGTATAGGGCCAGGCATGGTGGCCCAGGCCTGTAATCCTAGCACTCTGGGAGGCTGAGGTGGGTAGATCACCCTGAGCTCAGAGGTTCAAGACCAGCCTGAGCCAGAGTGAGACCCCGTCTCTAAAAAAAAAAAAGAAAGAAAGAAAGAAAAGAAGTAAACTTTAGGTATAGGGTCATGTTTTTAGTGGTTCAGTCATGCCATTAATGTACCTAAGCCTAACCTTAACTGCTCCCAGCCTCAATCTCGTCTATTACAAAGGATAAGGATGCTAACCTTAGAGAAGTATTGCAAGAATTAAATGATATGAATACAAATTGGATCCATATGGACCCAATATGGATAGTTAAGTAAATATGTGATATATGTCAGAGGCTTAAAAAATATCACTTTATTCCCTTATTGAAGGATTGAATATTTTCTTTTTTTATTTTTTTGCAGTTTTTGGTCAGGGCTGGGTTTGAACCCACCACCTCCGGCACATGGGGCTGTTGGCCTATTCCTTTGAGCCACAAGCACTGTCCAGGATTGAATATTTTCTAACTCATTTGTATTCATTTATATATAATAATGTTTTAGTTCTATTACCAGTTAATTTTATTTATTTATTTTTATTTTATGATGATGATGATTATTATTATTTTGAGACAAAGTCTCACTATCTTGCCCTCAATAGAGCAGTGTGGCCTCACAGCTCACAGCGACCTCAAACTCTTGGGTTTAAGTGATTCTCTTGCCTCCGCCTCCCAAGTAGCTGGGACTACAGGTGCCAGCCACAGCACTGGCTAAATTTTTTGTTTAGCTGGCCTGGGCATATGTGGCCGGCGCCCTACCCACTGAACTACAGGCGCCTCTCTCTATATATTTTTTTCTTTTTTTTTTTGAAATAGTGTCTCACTTTGTTACCCACGGTAGAGTGCTGTGTGGTCACAGCTCACAGCAACCTCAAAGTCTTGGGCTTAAGCAATTCTGTTGCCTCAGCCTCCCAAGTAGCTAGGACTACAGGTACCCACTGCAGCACACGGCTGTTTTTTTTTTTTTGTTTTTTTTTGTTTTTTTTTTTTAGAGACAGAGTCTCACTTTATGGCCCTCGGTAGAGTGCCGTGGCCTCACACAGCTCACAGCAACCTCTAACTCCTGGGCTTAAGCGATTCTCTTGCCTCAGCCTCCCGAGTAGCTGGGACTACAGGCGCCCGCCACAACGCCTGGCTATTTTTTGGTTGCAGTTTGGCCGGGGACGGGTTTGAACCCACCACCCTCGGTATATGGGGCCGGCGCCTTACCGACTGAGCCAAGACACCGTCTGGCTGTTTTTTTTTTTGTTTTTTTTTTTTTAAAGAAAGGGTCTTGATCTTGCTCAGGCTGATCTCAAACTCCTGAGCTCAGGTGATCTACCTGCCTCTGCCTTCCAAGTGCTAGGATTATAGGTGTGAGCCACTGCTCCCAACCGAATTTTATGTATTTATTTATTTATTTTAGTTCTATTATCAGTGAATCTTCTTTGTTTGTTTGTTTGTTTGTTTTTTGAGATAGAGTCTCACTTTGTTGCCCTCAGCAGAGTGCCTGACATCATAGCTCACAGCAACCTCACACTCTTGGGCTCCAGTGATCCTCCTGCCTCAGCTTCCAGAGTAGCTAGGACTACAGGTGCCCGCCACTATGTCCAGCTAGTTTTTCTATTTTTACTAGAGACAGTTCTTGCTCTTGCTCTTGGCTCAGGCTGGTCTCGAGCTCCTGAGTTCAAGCAATCCACCCACCTCAGCCTCCCAGAGTGCTAGGATTACAGACATGAGCCACTGTGCCTGATCTTTATCAGAGAATATTATTTTATATTTTTTATTTATTTACTTCTAGAGACAGAGTCTCACTATGTTGCCCTTGGTAGAGTGCCATGGCATTACATCTGACAGCAACCTCCAACTCTTGGGCTTAGGCGATTCTCTTGCCTCAGTCTCCCGAGTAGCTGGGACTACAGGCGCCCGGCTATTTTTTGTTGCAGTTAGGCCAGGGCTGGGTTCAAACCCATCACCCTCAGTATATGAGGCTGGCCCTCTACTCACTGAGCCACAGGTGCCGCCCTTTTTTATTTATTTTTTTGAGACAGAGTCTCACTCTGTCACCCTGGGTAGAGTGCCTTGGCATCACAGCTCACAGCAACCTCAAACTCGTGCTTAAGCGATTCTCTTTACTCAGCCTCCCAAGTAGCTGGGACTACAGGCGCCTGCCACAACTTTGTTTTTTGTTGCAGTTGTCATTGTTGTTTAGCTGGCCTGGGCTGGGTTCAAACCCGCCAGACTCGGTGTATGTGGCTGGTGCCATAACCACCGGGCTAAGGGTGCCAAATCTATCAGAGAATTTTAAAATTGAAGTTAGCTAAGACTTCAATCATTCTGAGAACCAAAACTTTTCCTTAAAGCCAAAAGTCAAATATCCAGGGTTTTTAATTAGGTAAACTAGGTGAGGAGAAAAAAGAAAAGAATATGCTGATTTTTCTAGAAAAGTATTATTTGTAATTCCAACTTGCTCTCTGAATGTAATAATATCACCTAACCTAAGTAACTTTTTAAAATGTATAAAACAGGCTTCTACTTGGTGTGTGTCACACTTTATGGGGGGCAAGACATGATTGCAAGAGGGACTTTACCTAACAATTGCAATCAGTGTAACCTGGCTTATTGTACCCTCAATGAATCCCCAACAATAAAAAAAAAAAAAAAAAAAAAAAAATGTATAAAACAGGCTTCTGATCCTATATAAATGTATATGACTATTTGAGAATATATCCCACATTGGATATTCGTTCATGGTAGGGCATAGAAATTTCTCATTGTTCGTGTTGATGGATTGTTGGAAAAAAAAAAAAAACCTGTTCCAAATCAGAATCAGTCATGATTTCTAGGATGATGTCAATGAATTTCTTCATTTTTCTTCTAGCTAATTCCAAAATATAGGATTTCATCTGATCAAGAATAGAAAAAGGAAGTTAAGGGCGGCGCCTGTGGCTCAGTGGGTAGGGCACCAGCCCCATATACCAAGGGTGGTGGGTTCAAACCCAACCCCAACCAAACTGCAACAAAAAAATAGCCGAGCATTGTGGCAGACACCTGTAGTCCCAGGTACTCGGGGGGCTGAGGCAAGAGAATCACCTAAACCCTGGAGTTGGAGGTTGCTGTGAGCTGTGACACCACGACACTCTACCGAGGGTGATAAAGTGAGACTCTGTCTCTACAAAAAAAAAAAAAAGGGAAAATAAAGAAGAAGTTAAATAACAGTATTTCAGCAGAAGTTACCCAGCATTGAGTAGGGTAGCCTGACCAAGCACCTGCTCAATATACAAATTCTCCAGTCTCTTTTAGTTTTTATTATTATTAGTATTATTATTATTATTACTATTTTTTTTTTTTTTTTGCGGTTTTTGGCCAGGGCTGGGTTTGAACCCACCACCTCTGGCATATGGGTCTGGCACCTTACTCCTTTGAGCCACAGGTGCCGCCCCAGTCTCCTTCAGTTTTATTCAGTAAATACATATTCCTAAATAAACATCTGTCTTCTCTGCTCAAATGGAGAAGAAAGGGCAAGCATAAGGGAAATTAGAGGTCAAATAACACCTTGAACTGATAAGGACTAACTGGAGATTGCAAGCCATTAGAACCAACTGACCTGTCACCTGAACCCCGGAATGACAGGGATTTACCCACCTGTTCTACAGGCAGCTCAGGGTCATGTTATGGCTTTCACGGGGCTAAAGGCCCTTTGGCCTTTTTTTGTGAGCCCCTTTTTCCATTAAATAAAGATTTTCTATTTTCTTTTAAATTATTTTTTGTAGAGATGATATCTCACCATGCAGCTCACTCAAGCCAGTCTCAAACACCTAGCCTCATGTGACCCTCCCCTGGAGCCCTTTGGAGGCTGAGGTGGAGAATCGCTTGAAGCCAGGTGTTGGAGACCAACCTGGGCAACAGAGCAAGACCCTATCTCTACCAAAAATCAAAAAATTAGCTGGCTATGGTGTTATATGCCTGTGGTCCCATCTACTCAGGAGTCTGAAGCACGTGGACCACTTGAACCCAGGAATTCTTGGTTCAGTCTGGATGATACAGCAAGACCCCAATCTAAAAACATCATAATAACACTTTTATGGGCCCCTCAAAGTGTCATGGACTCTAGACACTGAGCCTGCTATGCCTGATGAAGGAGCTGGCCCTGGGCAGCATCAAAGCCAAGTAAGATTTAAATCCTGGTGGAAGTGCATGCTCTCTGAGAGAAGGCTGACTCCCCAAAGAGAAAAGGGAGGAAATGAGGCCAGCATTTCCTCCCTGAGTTGTTCTTCCTGATTTTACCAATCAGGTAAGTCACTTTTTCTCCCTTGTGACGGAATGAGTAAAGGAATAGCAAGAAACTAAACGTCACATACCACTCCAGCTCAAGCCACAGGAAAGGAAGTATTAGTAGAGAAAAAGCAATCCTCTCTTAGCAATTTTGTCCTTGCTACTGAAATAATTGTGTTTGGTTCTCATAATTTGATAACACTTGCTCCAGATTTTTATATACTAGAAAATCTGATTACAACTAGGCTTCCCACGTAGATTTTCCTACCAGGAAATAGTATCTCAAGCAGCTGATAAAATATACAATCTGAATATACAATCTGTTGTCTGGTTGCATTCCTCATTGTAAATTAGTACATTAGCATTCTGGCTTATATGTTATCCTCATAAGAGACTGGTTGGCATGGGAATCCGTGGATTCGTTTAACTTATTCATTTAACTGATTTGACCATGTTATTGACCTAGAAAACAAATTTTGTTTGAGGTTCAACATCTAAACCACAAGGGCTTATCCAAGGTACTACAGCCCTTGAAGACTCTAAATATTCAATGAGTGTTTATTAGCTGCAGTTCAATTTTCCCTTTCTCCAACCCAACATACCCTTTTGTCCCCACATTGCCTCTGATAATCCCATGTTCTCAAATTAGCTGAGTGGGGAGGGGAAAATAAAAGAAGAAACACTCCAGCAAAATTTTTCTATTTTTTACTAGTTTTCTATTTTTCGAACTATTGTTTTCTTTCCGTTCTATCCAATGTCAGGGAATTAAAAATACATGACTTGGCTGGGTGCAGTGACTCATGCCTGTAATCCCAGCACTTTGGGAGGCCAAGGTGGGAGGATCACTTGAGATAGAACTTTAAGGTTACATTGAGCTATGATGACACCACTGCACTTTAGCATCTTGGGTGACAGAGTGAGACCCTATTTCTAAAAAAAGAAAAAATTTTTAAATATATGACTTTTCTCCATGGCTTCTTTAGTCTCCTCCGGTCTGTGACAGTTTCTCAGTCTTTCCTTGTCTTTCACGACTTTGACACTATTAGTAGTCGTTTTGTAAAATGTCTCTCAATTTTGCTTCTTTGATATTTTTTCATAAATATATTGAAGCCATGAGGCAAAATTACCACAGAAATGATAGCTGTGTTCTGTGTACTCAGTGGGCTATGGGCGTGGAGTCTTTTATATATATATATAACTATATCTATGATCTATGAATTTTAGATCAAATTAGATCTACAATTAATAAGATATATTGATATCAGGTATCTGTCTAAAAAAAACAAATTATAGGGAGGTGCCTGTGGTTCAAAGGAGTAGGGCACTGGCCCCAAATGCCGGAGGTGGCAGGTTCAAACCAAGCCTGGCCAAAAACTGCAAAAAAAAAAAAAAAAAAATTTATACATATATATGTAATTTTTTTAGATAGGTACCTGATATCAATATATCTTATTAATTGTAAATCTAATTTGATTATTTGGTTAAGCTGGTGTCTACCAGGGATAAAGTTACTATTTTTAACCTTTGTATTGATAAATATCTTGGAAGAGATACGGAAAGAATATAGAAATAGATCCCATTTCTCCTAAAATTTTGGACCACTGATTTTACCATCCATTTTAGGGCCTGGAGAGCTGATGGAGATTGTATATTTCCCTCATTCATTCACTCACAGCAACCTCAAACTCTTGGGCTTAAGCAATTCTCTTGCCTCAGCCTCCCAAGTAGCTGGGACTACAGGTGCCTGCCACAACGCCAGGCTATTTTTTTGTTTTTGCAGCTGTCATTGTTGTTTAGCAGGCCCAAGCTGAACTCAAACCTGCCTGCCATGGTGTAAGTGGCTGGCGCCCTAACCAATGAGCTACGGATGCTGATATATATTTATATATGTATATATATACTTTTTTTTTTTGAGATGGAGTTTGACACTGTCTAGGGCTTGAGTACAGTGGCTCACTCATAGCTCACTGCAGCCTAGAACTCCTGACCTTAGGCAATCTGCCCACCTCAGGCTCCTGAGTAGCTGAGACTTTAGGCATGCACCACCTCACCCAGCCATGAGGTTCTTTTCATTAACGGATAATATTGAGGAATCAATATCAAAGCACCAGATAGGCTCATTGCTATAGGGGTATCATTGCTCTGAGGCCCTCTTAGAGAACAGAGCTAAAGAACTATATGTGTGTATGCTAATGCACACACACACATTTATGATTATTTCTGTCTTTCTGTACATGTATCAAAAGCCTCAAGTTCATCTATCACCATTGATTGCAATACACCAACACAAGTTTATTCCTCTTATTAGTCACTCTTGAACTCGCTGCACTCTGACTTCCCTCTTCCCTACTTCCCTGAAACTCTTATTAAGATCATTACTGCCAAGGCGGGCAGATTGCTTAAGCTCGGGAGTTCCAGAACAGCCTGAGCAATGGCAAGACCCCCCCATCTCTACTAAAAATAGAAAAACTGAGGCAAGAGGATCACTTGCGCCCAAGAACTTGAGGTTGCTATGAGCTATAATGCCACAGCGCTCCAGTCAGGGTGCCAGAGTGAGACTGTCTCCAAAAACAAAAAACCACATCACTACTAATCTTCATATTCCTATAATCAGTAGATGATTTCATGTTGTCCTCTCAAAAAAAAAAAAAAAACAAATTCACACCGTTGAGCTATTAGTCAGTGTTCTCCAGAGAAAAAGAACCAATGGGATATATCCAGAGAGGGAGACAGATGAGGATTTGTTAGGGGAGATTACAAAATTTTGGAGGCTGAGAAGTCCCACTAAGGAAGCAGAAAAGACGGCTCAGCCAATGATGTAACTCATAGTCTGAGACTTAGTCTTATTGCAAAAGCCCAAAAACCTAGGGGGCCTCTGGTGCATGTCTTTGAGTCCAAAAGTCAGGGAACCTGCAGTTCTGATGTCAAAGAAGATGGATGTCCAACTCCAGAAAACAGAGTGCAAATTTGCCTTTCTTCTGCTCTCACTCTGTCACCCTGGGGTTAAGTGCCGTGGTGTCATCATAGCTCACAGCAAAGTCAAACCCCTGGGTTCAAGCAGTCCTCCAGCCTCAGACTCCCCAATAGCTGGGACTCTAGGCATCCATCACAATACCCAACTAGATTTTGTTTCTATTTTTAGTAAAGATGGGGTCTCACTCTTGCTCAGGCCTGTCTTGAACACCTCAGCTTGGCCACCCACCTTGGCCTCCCAGAGTGCTAGGATTACAGGCATGAGCCACCATGCTTGGCCTTCTATGCTTTTTTAGTGCTATCCAGGCCCTGAGCAGATTGGATAGTGCCCCGTCATATTGGGTGAGGAGTAGATCTTCCTTACTCAGCCTACTCATTCAAATGCCA
Organism: Nycticebus coucang; assembly: GCF_027406575.1. Lineage (NCBI taxonomy): Eukaryota > Metazoa > Chordata > Mammalia > Primates > Lorisidae > Nycticebus > Nycticebus coucang. The sequence continues at coordinate 13,450,495 of NC_069802.1, forward strand.
ATCTCTTTCGGAAACACCCTCACAGACAGAGGTAAGACACCATTAACCTGGCAGTGCCCATAGCTCAGTGAGTAGGGTGCCAGTCACATACACCGAGGCTGGCGGGTTCAAACCTGGCCTAGGCCAACTAGACAACAATGACAACTGCAACAATAACAACAAAAATAGCCAGGTGTTGCGGTGGGTGCCTGTGGTCCCAGCTACTTGGGAGGCTGAGGCATGACAATGGCTTAAGCCCAAGAGTTTAAGGTTGGTGTGAGCTGTGACTCCACAGCACTCTACCCAGGGCGACAGCTTGAGACTGTCTAAAAAAAAGAAAAAAGACGCCATTAATCCTGTCAGGTTGACACCTGAAATTAACCATCACACTCTTCTGTTGACATCTACGGTATGGTTTTCCTGTTTCGTTTCTGGCTGATCTTTGGGGTTTTTCTTGCAAGGTTCTCATCCCTTAAATGTTGATGCTTCCCTGATTCTTTCATCAGACTCTTCTTACTCTCCAGCTCCCTGAGTAATCTCATTATTTCTAATGACTTTTAATCACCATCTATATGAAAATGACTCCAAAATCTGGAACTACAATTTAGATCGTTCCAGGTGGCACCAGAATCATATATCCAAATGCCTTTTAGCCTGTCTTCACTTGAGTATATTGCAGTAAAGTTGACTCAACAAATTCAATTATGGCGGTTCTATTTTTACATTTTTGAGGAAGCTTCATACTGTTTTCTATAATTACTATGCTAATTTACATCCACACACACAGTATGCAAGGGTTCCCTTTTCTCCACATCCTCTCCAACACTTGTTATCTTTCATCTTTTTGACCATAGCCATTCTAACAAGAGAGAGGTGATATTTCATTGTGGTTTTAATTTGCATTCTCTTTTATGATGTTGAGCATTTTTTTTTTTTTTTAGTATGTTGCCCAGGCTGGAGTGCAGTGGCTATTCACAGGCAAGATCCCACTACTGATCACCACGGGAGTTTTTTTTTTGAGACAGAGTCTCATTTTGTTGCCTTCTGTAGAGTGCTGTGACAGCACAGTTCACAGCAACCTCCAGATCTTGGGCTTAGGTGATTCTCTTGCCTCAGCCTCCTGAGTAGCTGGGATCACAGGTGCCTGCCACAACACCCGGCTATTTTTTTGTTGTTGTTGCAGTTTGGCCGGGGCCGGGTTTGAACCTGCCACTGCCGGGTAGGGCCGGCGCCCTACTCACTGAGCCACAGGCACCGCCCAGCACGGGAGTTTTGACCTGCTCCATTTCCGACCTGGGCCAGTTCACCTCTCCTTAGGCAACCTGGTGGCCCCCCTGTTCCTGGGAGGACGGTCACCATATTGATGCCGAACTTAGTGTGGACACCTGATCGGCATAGCCCACCACAGCCCAGAATCTCCGGTATATGGGGCCGGTGCCTTACTCCTTTGAGCCACAGGCGCCACCTTTGAGCATGTGTTTATATACCTCTTGGTCATTTGTGTGTGTTCTTTTGAGAAATGTCTATTCAAATCAATCTTCCCACATCAATCTCATGAGTAACTGGGATTACTCATCCATTGCCAATTTTTAGGATAATTTGTTTTCTTAATATTGAGTTTAAGTTTCTTATATATTTTGGATAGATGTGTGGTTTGCAAATATTTTCTCCCATTCTGGAGTTTCTCTTTTCATTCTGTTGATTGTTCCTTTGGCTGTACAGAAGCTTTGCTGTTTGACGCAATCCCATTTGACTACTTTTGCTTTTGGGTTCAGATCCAAAAAAATCATTGCCAGCCTGGTGCTGTAGCTCAGTGATTAAGGCACCAGCCACATACACAGAGGCAGGTGGGTTCGAACCTGGCCTGGGCCTGCTGAATAACAATAACAACTGCAACAACTACAAAAATAGCCGGGCGTTGTGGTGGGCGCCTGTAGTCCCAGCTACTTGGGAGGCTGAGGCAAGAGAATCACTTAAGCCCAGGAGTTGGAGGTTGCTGTGAGCTGTGATGCTACAGCACTCTACTGAGGGCGACAGAGTGAGACTCTGTCTCAAAAAAAAAAAACTGTCTTTTCCCTTCAGTTAGTCTTTAAGACTTAATAAGACATTAGATATAAATGAATTAATCCTTCTTTATACTTTTTGTTTAATGACATTTGTAAAATGTGACACATATTGCAAACTTCTTTTTTTTTGAGACAGAGTCTCACTATGTCACACTTGGTAGAGTGCTGTAGCGTCACAGCTCACAGCAACCTCAAACTCTTGAGCTTAAGTGATTCTCTTGCCTCAGCCTCCCAAGTAGCTAGGACTACAGGCACCCACCACACACCCAGCTATTTTTTTTGTTGCAGTTGTCATTGTTGTTTAGCTGGCCTGGGCTGGGTTAGAACCCGCCAGCCTAGGTGTATGTGGCCAGCGCCCTATCCACTAAGCTATAGGCACCGCCCGTAAACACTTCTTCCTTCTTTTAGTACCGGTATCTAAATCGTATTTGCCTTAAGTCAATCAGAAATTTACATTATAATACTAGAGTCTCACTATGTCACACTCAGTAGAGTGCCCTAAAATCACAGCTGACAACAACCTCAAACTCTTTGACTCAAGTGATTCTTTTGCCTCAGCCTCTCCAGTAGCTGCGACTACAGGTGTCCACAGCAATGCTCGGCTGCTTTTTAGAGACAAGATCTAGCTCTGGCTCAGGCTGTTCTCCAACTTGTGAGCTCAGGCAATCCACCTGCCTCGGCCTCCCAAGTGCTAGGATTACAGGTGTGAACCTCCTCACCTGGCAAAAAAATAAAATTTTTTAGAGATAGATCTCATTGTGTTACCAGACAGTCTCAAACTCCTGGCATCAAACAATCCTCCGGCCTCAGCCTCCCAAGTATCTGAGATTATAGGCTCTAGCTCTATGCCTGACCTACATAATCATATACAGTAGAACTTCTGTAATGTTGACCACCCAAGGGCCTATCGCAAATTGGTCAACATACAGAAGTGATCAACATAACGAACTAGGCCTAGTGGACGGATATGTACATGTGATGCATGTCCAGTCTAGAAAAATTAAGTCAATTAAGGAGATGGTCAATATGGGGTGGTTATCAACTATGGAGGCCCTACTGTACTTAAATTTTTGCCAGTTGTGGTGGCTCAGGCCTATAATCCTTATACTCTGGATGGCCCAGGTGGTAGCTTGCTTGAGCTCAGGAGTTTGACGCCACCCTGAAAGAGTGAGACCCACATATCTACTAAAATAGAAAAATTAGCTGAGCATTATGGTGGGCACCTGTAGTGCCAGCTACTTGGGAAGCTGGGGAGGAGGATGGCTTCAACTCAAGAGTTTGAGGTTGCTGTGAGTTATGATGATGCCATGGCATTCAACCCCAGGGCAGCAGCAGAGTGAGTCTCTGTCTCAAAACAAAAGAAAACAAGGCTGGGGGTGGTGGCTCATGCCTGTAATCTAGCACTCTGGGAGGTCACAGCTGGGAGATCACTTGAGTTCATGAGTTCGGGACCAGCCTGAGCAAAAGCGAGACCTCATCTCTACTAAAAATAGAAAAACGGAGGCAAGAGGATCACTTGAGCCCAAGAGTTGGAGGTTGCTGTGAGCTATGATGCCGGGGCACTCTACCCAGGGCAAGAGCTTGAGACTCAGTCTCAAAAAATAAAATAAATAAATAAATAAATTCTGCCTAAAGTGCCATTTATATATAAAAAAATCTCTAGCATTCCTATAATTATAGTTAAAATGTGTGCTGAAGTTGCCCAAGCCAAAGATACAGGGGCTTTGTTCCTGATTCTTCTTTACTACAACACTTGCATTCCTCATCATAGACGATCAATTTTCAGGTCCCAGAAATCCTAGCTCCTTCTTAACCCCACTCTTCTCTATTGTGCCCCTGCTCAGCTCTACCCTGGGCCACTGTTCTCTCTTGCTTCACTGCAACTGCCTGTTAACTGGTTTCACTTTCTACAATGGGTACAGAGTATTCTTTCTAAAATGTAAGTTTGGTTAGATCATTTACCCCTTAAACTCTCCCTTTCTGTACCTCAATGGACCCCATCAAGAAAGTGAAAAGATAATTCGCTGGAGAAATCTTTTACAAATCATATATCTAATAAGGACTTACATCTAGTGTGTGTGTGTATATATATATATATATATATAACTATTGCAACTCAATACTTAAAACACATAATTCAACTTTTTTTTTTTTTTTGAGACGAGTCTCGCTTTGTTACCCTCGGTAGAGTGCTGTGGCGTTACAGCTCACAGCAACCTCCAACTCTTGGGCTTAAGCGATTCTCTTGCCTCAGCCTCCCTAGGAGCTGGGACTACAGATGCCTGCCACGATGCCTGGCTTTTTTGTTGTTGTTGCTGTTTTAGCTGGCCTGGGCTGGGTTCGAACCCCCCACTCTCGGTATATGGGGCCGGTGCCCTTCCCACTCAGCCACAGGCATCGCCCCAAATAACTCATTTTAAAATGGGCAAATTATCTAAACAGACACTTCTACAAAGAAGATATACATATACAAATAGCCAGGAAGCACATGAGAAGATGCTCAACATCATTAATCATTAGGAAAAATGTATTGACCATGTGTTTCTCATGCTTTGACATTTTGGGTCCATAGACCCTGGACTGACTATCCTTCCATCCCCTGCTCCCTGGATTAGACACTTTCCAGAGATCCTAAGGGATTTGCTGTAAGCACACCTTTCGTATACAAACCAACCAATCCAGAACCAATACCCCCAATCACATCCTTTACAGGGCTTCTAAACTCTAGACCACTATTCATCTGCCCTAGCAATTCCATGGCCAGGTACCAAACTACTATAGGCCCAAAGCCCCCTGAAATTATTCAAACTAGCTAATCCTAAACTTGCTTACTGTCTTTCCAATTCCTTCCCACAGAAACGACAATAAAGTCTCTTAGCATGTTTTCCCCAACTCCCTCTCCCTTCTAACTAAACTGGGTGCTTCCCTATGTGGCCTTTGCATGGTATGATGTGTCCCCTCCTCTTAATTTTCTTTTTTAAGAGAGAGAGTCTCACTTTGTCACCCTCAGTAGAGTGCTGTAGCATCACAGCTCACAGCAACCTCCAGCTCTTGGGCTTAGGTGATTCTCTTGCCTCAGCCTCCCTAGTAGCTGGGACTACAGGCGCCCACCACAACACCTGGCTATTTTGTTGTTGCAGTTTGGCTGGGGCCGAGTTCAAACCCGCCACCCGACTCACTCTACAGGCACCGCCTTTTTTTTTTCTTTTTTTTGGGGGGGACAGAGTCTCAAGCTGTCGCCCTATGTAGAGTGCTGTTGCATCATAGCTCACAGCAACCTCAAACTCTTGGGCCCAAGCGATTCTCTTGCTTCAGCCTCCCAAGTAGCTGGGACTACAGGCACCTGCCACAACGCTCGGCTATTTTTTTGTTGCAGTTGTCATTGTAGTTTAGCTGGCCCAGGTCAGGTTTGAACCCAACAGCTTCAGTGCATGTGGCTGGCATCTTAACCACTGGGCTATGGATGCCGAATCTTTTTTTTTTTTTTTTTTTTTTAGATAGAGTCTCACTACGTCACCCTCAGTAGAGTGCCGTTGCATCAAACTCTTGGGCTTAAGTGATTCTCTTGCCTCAGCCTCCCAAGTAGCTGGGACTATAGGTGACTGCCACAATGCCCAGCTATTTTTTTGTTGCCATTGTCATTGTTGTTTAGCTGGCCCAGGCTGGGTTCGAACCTGCCAGTCTTGGTGTATGTGGCCAGCACCATAACCACTGTGCTACGGGCACTAAGCCATATGTGGTCTCATTTATATGAAAAGCCTAGAACAGGCAAATCTGAGAGACAGAATGTGGATTAGTAGTTGCTGAAGACTAGGGGAAGATAGAATAGGGCCTGCTGCTATTGGGTAAGGAGTTTCTTTCTGGAGTGATGAAAATGTTCTAAACTTAGACGGTGGTCATGGTGGCACAACTCTGTGAATATATTAGCATTATTAAATTATATGCTTTATATGTTTGTTTATTTACTTTGAGAGAGGATCTCACTCTGTTACCTAGGCTAAAGTGCAGGGGTGTCATCATAGTGTTAGGCCTGGTGGGCCTGGGCTAAAGCAGAAAAGTGTCAGGCCGAGGCTTCAGTGGAAAAATACCAGTTAACTCCTGGCAAATTTCCGGACTGAAAACTTTCAAAAAAAGAAATGAAATAACTCTAGTTCACTCCCAAGATAAATGAGAAAGTACTAATTGATTTCTTGCTTCTAATTCATTCCCGGCTTCTCGCTTGGCTAACTCCCTGGGAAACAGACCAGGAGATACCAACTGTTCCCAGACTGAATTTTAAACAATACCAGGGGGGAAATACTGAAACTAAGATGTATGGGGGACAGTACTAAAACTAAGATATATGGGGGGGCGGATATTAAAACAAAAATGTATGACGCATGGCTGGCTGATTGCAAAATTCTGCTTCTGTACAATGCTTGCTTGCTATCCTAGCTGGGTGCACCTGGACAGCCTTCGTGCCAACCAGGATGCAGACCTTTAAGCACGCGGAGCTGCTCTCAGAAACCCTATGTTGGGACACTGAGGCAGTCGCCAGCCAGCTCTTCAATAAAAGGACTCTGCTGTAAATTTGGCTTGTTTGGCAGTGTGATCTTTGTGGAACTCCTGGGCACTACAATAGCTCACTGCAACCTCAAATCCCTGGACTCAAGTAGTCATCCTACTTCAGCCTCCTCCCAAGTAGCTGGAACTATAGGCATGTGACACCACATCTGGCTAATTTTTTTTATTTTTTATAAAGACAGGGTCTCACTATGTCGCCCAGGCTGATCTTGAACTCCTGGCCTCAAGCAATCCTCCAACCTTTGCCTCCCAAGTAGCTGGGGTTATACGTCATCCAACCAAATTGTACACTTTTTTTTTTTCTTTTTGAGATAGGGTCTCACTCTGTTGTCCCAGGTAGAGTACAGTAGGGTTGTCACAGCTCACTTCAACTTCAAACTCTGGGCTCGAGGGATCATCCTGTCTCAATCTCCAGAGCAACTGAGAGTACAGGCATGTGACACCAAGCCAAGATAGTTTTTCTGTTTTTAGTAAAGACGGAGTCTTGTTCTTGATCAGGCTGGTCATAAACTCCTGAGCTCAAGCAATTCACCTGCCTTGGCTTCCCAGAGTGCTAGAATTACAGGCGTGAGCCACCAGGCCTGGTCACGATTATTATTTTTAAAGATTTTTCTTAAATATATTTGGCATGACATGTACCATAAACCGGTTAAATGTTTTGTTTTTTTTTTTTTAGTTCTACCTTATTGGTTTTTGTTTGTTTGTTTGTTTGTTTTAGACAGAGCCTCAAACTGTCGCCCTTGGTAGAGTGCTATGACATCACAGCTCACAGCAACCTCCAACTCCTGGGCTTAAACGATTCTCTTGCCTCAGCCAGCCTCCCAATAGCTGGGACTAGAGGCGCCCGCCACAATGCCCAGCTACTTTTTTTTTTTTGCAGTTTTGGCCGGGGCTGGGTTTGAACCCACCACCTCCCACATATGGGACAAGCGCCCTACTCCTTTGAGCCACAGGCACCGCCCATGCCCAGCCACTTTTTGGTTGTAGTTGTTATTGTTATTTGGCAGGCCTGGGCTGGATTCAAACTCACCAGCTCTGGTGTATGTGGCTGGCGCCTTAGCTGCTTGAGCTATAGGCTTGGAGCCATAGTTCTACCTTATTGAGAGTTATAAACAGGTTATATATATATATATTTTTTTTTTTTTTTGAGACAGAGTCTCACTGTATCGCCCTCAGTAGAGTGCTATAGCGTCACAGCTCACAGCAACCTCAAACTCTAGGGCTTAAGTGATTCTCTTGTCTCAGCCTCCCAAGTAGATGGGACAATAGGCGCCTGCCACAACACCCGGCTATTTTTTGGTTGTAATTGTCATTGTTTGGCAGGCCCGGGCTGGGTTTGAACCTGCCAGCTCTGGTGTATGTGGCTAGCTCCCTAGCTGCTGAACTACAGGCGCCAAGCCCAGGTTAAATATTTTGATATACAATTGTCTTCATCCATTTTGTGTTGCTATGTAAGAGTACCTGAAACTGGATAATTTACAAATAGTGGAAATTTATTTGACTCATAGTTCTGGAGTCTAGGAAGTCCCAGAGCACGGTGCTAGCATCTTATGAGAACCTTCACGCTCTGTCATCCATGGTGAAATGGGGAAGGGCAAGAAAACAGGAGACCTAATCTACAAGAGTGGACCAAGCTTGCTTTCACCACAAAGGGTCTCTTTCTATAAGTAACCTATTCCGAGATTCCAACATCAATCCATTCATTGCTAGAGGTGCCAACATTAATCCTTCATGACCTAATCACCTCTTATCAGCCCCTTCCTCTCAATACTGTTGCAACAGTATTGCCTTGTGTCTGGGGTGCATTTTTTTTTTTACCTCTTTATCCATTTTGATATAAAATTTCCAAAAGAGAAAATGGTTTTACCATTATCAGTACAGTCACATTCTTTCTTTCAGTGTTTTTCCATTGTATTGAAATGCTAACATTTCCCAGGGCACATGGCAAATAAGATATAATTAATATAATATAATAATATAATGAACACTGGAGACAGATTTTCCTCATGTAGTTTGTACGTTACACAAAACTTAAAATAGATAAATTTTTGACTTCTGAAAACAAAAGAAATATAACCAGGAAAAAGCATAAATATATGTTATTTTTTGAGTTGAGAGAAAGCAGAAGATAATGTTTAGATTTTTTTTTTGCTCTTAAAGTGTTATAATAATTTCTATTTGATTTTGAACACATGTGATTTAAGTACTAGAAGTATTGTTTTAACAGTATATGTTGTATTTCAGAAATAACCTTAAATATGGAGAGTATTAATTTCCTAACATCTGAAATCTTAATCCAAGGGAAAAGAAGCCATTAAAAGAGTTTAAAAGCGGGACGGCGCCTGTGGCTCAGTGAGTAGGGCGCCGGCCCCATATACTGAGGTTGGTGGGTTCAAACCCAGCCCCGGCCGAACTGCAACAAAAAAAAAATAGCTGGGCGTTGTGGCTGGCACCTGTAGTCCCAGCTGCTCAGGAGGCTGAGGCAAGAGAATCACATAAGCCCAAGAGCTGGAGGTTGCTGTGAGTGTCACACGGCACTCTACTGAGGGCAGTACAGTGAGACTGTCTCTACAAAAAAAAAAAAAGAGTTTAAAAGCAGTGTTTCTCTGCTCAAAGAAAACATTTAAAATAGAGGGTGTTGGCTCGGCGCCTGTGGCTCAAGTGGCTAAGGCACCAGCCACATACACCTGAGCAGGCAGGTTCAAATCCGGCCCAGACTTGCCAAACAACAATGACAATTGCAACCAAAAAATAGCCGGGCGTTGTGGCGGGTGCCTGTGGTCCCAGCTACTTGGGAGGCTGAGGCAAGAGAATCGCTTAAGCCCAAGAGTTGGAAGTTGCTGTGAGCTGTGATGCCACAGCACTCTACTCAGGGCGACAGCTTGAGGCTCTGTCTCAAAAAATATATATATAATAAATTAAAAAATAAAATAAAATACAGGGTGTCCCAAAAGTCGCCCCTAAAGTCACCATACGTCAGAAAAATGAAAAATTGTAGCTAAATGTGCCTTTATTTACAAAACATTGATTATAAAATTTTATAAAAAAGTGATCAACACCTACAGAATATTTTGTTGTTCTATACACTTTTGAATAACTTTATTATTTGCTAATGAAAATTTGAACTTTTCTTGGATCTTCCAACAAGATTTGTAAAAAATCTTAAAATGCCTTCTCTTCAATGAAGCCATCTTTGGAGTTAGTCATTATTCTCACCTTATCTGTAATCTTGACTCCAACTTGATATTCCTTTTCTTTTGGCCCAAACCCTTAGATTTGGGTTGAAGTTAAGGAAAGGTCATTTTTCTACAGTTCAGTTCTCTGAAAAACTTCCATCTCCCACTGAAAGTCACAGTCCAGGAGTGAAGCAATCACATGCTAGAATTTCAGGGTCAAATGGAAAGTCATTCTGAAAACTTCTTGCATTGATTGATCTTTTTTTTTTTTACAGTTTTTAGCTGGGGCTGGGCTTGAACCCGCCACCTCCTGCATATGGGGCTGGCGCCCTACTCCTTTGAGCCACAGGTGCTGCCCTGATTGATCTTATTTATCACCACAAACCTGAAAATGCACAGTCCAGAAAACGGTGGCCTCTCTGTGCACACATATAATTTTTTAAAAGGAGTGGGCAATAGGAAGGGGACTGAGGCGTGATCACCAAAAATCAGCACAATGAAAACAAACAATAATGAGTAATGAGCACGAGAATTCAAATTACCAGATGTCTTAAAGAAATAAGGTGCCAGTTTTCAATTGTTTTGAACACCACATTACAAAAGAACTATTTTTAAAAAATAAAAACGGATTGAGGGAAAAGAAAACATATATATATCTAAACTGTTGAATGACCCTCCTTTTGTTCCTGATAAACTTCAATCACATCTTCTTCCTCCATTCCCAGTTCTTTTGGAGTATGATTATCAGCAATTCTCTGTCCTTCAAAGAGAAACCTGAGTGAATTCATTGGAACTCCCTGTCTTTGACCATATGATTCTTTGAGTTTCTTGAGATGTGCTGTCATTTTCACTTTGAAGTGAGTCTCACTGCTATCCTGTCCAATGACTTTGAGTTTAATGTATTCTTCTTCCTTCTTATCCCCCAAGTCTTCGGTTGAAGGTTTTGCCTCCTGGTTAGACATGATGACAGTGGCTTCACCCGGCGGTCTCCGCACAGCAGCAGCCTCGGGTAGGCAGAACCTCCCTCTGGGGTTTACCCTTACAGAATATTTTGTAAACACAATTTCCCATTTTCTTTTTTTTTTTTTTTTTTGAGACAGAGAGAGCCTCAAGCTGTCCCTTGGTAGAGTGCCGTGGCATCACAGCTCACAGCAACCTCCAGCTCCTGGGCTCAAGCGAGTCTCTTGCCTCTGTCTCCCAAGTAGCTGAGACTACAGGTGCCCGCCACAACGCCCAGCTATTTTTTGGTTGCAGCCATCATTGTTGTTTGGTGGGCCTGGGGCGGATTCAAACCCACCAGCTCAGGTGTATGTGGCTGGCGCCTTAGCCACTTGAGCCACAGGCCGAGCCTCCCATTTTCCATAGATATGATAACTTTAGGGGCAACTTTTGGGATACTCTGTCCCATCTTGAAATGGGACTAAATAAGTAAAATGACACATAATTCTGAAGTAGGCCAAACCAACTTCCTTCTTTTATTTGTCTCCCATCAAAACTGTAATACACTGGCTTGGGGCCTGTAGCACAGTGGTTAGGGCACCAGCCACATATACTGGGGCTGGCAGGTTCAAATTCTGCCAGGGCCTGCTAAACAATAATGACAACTACCAAAAAAAAAAAAAAAATTAGCTGGGCAGCGCCCGTGGCTCAGTGAGTAGAGCGCCGGCCCCATATACCAAGGGTGGTGGGTTCAAACCCTGCCCTGGTCAAACTGCAACAAAAAATAGCCGAGTGTTGTGGCAGGCTGAGGCAAGAGAATCACCTAAGCCCAAGAGCTGGATGTTGCGGTGACCTGTGACGCCACGGCACTCTACCAAAGGCAATAAAGTAAGACTCTGCCTCAAAAAAAAAAAAAAAATTTGCTTAAGCCCAAGAGTTTGAGGTTGCTGTGTGAGCTGTGACACCCTGGCACTCTACTGAAGGCAACGCAGTGAGACTCTGTCTCAAAAAAAAAAAAAAAGGTGGCACCTGTGACTCAAAGAGTAGGGTACTGGCCCCATGTGCTGGAGACAGTGGGTTCAAACCCGGCTGCAGCCAAAAACTGCAACCAAAAAAAAAAAAAAACCCAGGAATAAACTATTTTATTCTCATTATGTCTAATTAAAAAGACACACCCTCGTACAATTATTTTTTCCCACTCCAATGCCATCTAATGTCATAAGTCCTGCAAGGCATTTCATGGATTTTCAGCAAAAATTTTAGTAAGCAGAATTCTAAGATTGCCCAGAAACTCCTGCTGTCTGTATGTGTATATATCTTGTCCTCTCCCTTTGAGTGTGATGGAGTATCATTCCCATCATTACATCATTGACCAGTAAGTTGACTTTGAGTTACTCAAAAGGTAAATTATTTTGGTTTGTTTCAGAGAGGGTAAAGCATCAGAGAAATACTTTCCTGCTGGCCTTGAAGATGAAGGAGGCTATGAAGGTGCTGTGTATAAGGAGCTGGGGTGTCTGGACATGCTGAGAGAGGTCCTTAGTCGAGGGCCAGCCAAGAAATGGGAACCTCAGTAACACAACCACAAGGAATTGAATCCTACCAATAACCACAGTGGGCTTAAAAAAGGACCTCAATGGGCGGCGCCTGTGGCTCAGTGAGCAGGGCGCTGGCCCCATATACCGAGGGTGGCGGGTTAAAGCCCAGCCCCGGCCAAACTGCAACAAAAAAATAGCCGGGCGTTGTGGCAGGCACCTGTAGTCCCAGCTACTTGGGAGGCTGAGGCAAGAGAATCGCTTAAGCCCATGAGTTGGAGGTTGCTGTGAGCTGTGTGACGCCATGGCACTCTACCGAGGGCCATAAAGTGAGACTCTGTCTCTACAAAAAAAAAAAAAAAAGGGACCTCGAGCCTCAGATGAGATCCCTAGCCAACACCTTAATTTCAGGCTGGGGAGACAGGCAGAAGTCTCCTGACGCATGGAAGCTGTCAGATAATAAATGTGTGTGTGTGTTGTGTGTGGTCATTTTTTTTTTTTCACAATTTTTTTTTTTTTTTTTTGTAGAGACAGTCTCACTGTACCGCCCTCAGGTAGAGTGCCATGGTGTCACACGGCTCACAGCAACCTCTAACTCTTGGGCTTACGTGATTCTCTTGCCTCCCCGAGTAGCTGGGATTACAGGCGCCCACCACATGTGTGTGTGGTCATTTTTTATGCAACAAAGGTAACTAAGAGTCAACTGGCTTTTTTAAAATTACTGTGGGAAGAAACAAAATTCACTCTCTCAACTATTTTTTTACCTCAACTATTTTTAAGTGAACAGTTCAGTAAAGTACAATACTCCCCGCTTATCTGTATAAGATACAATCCAAGCCCCTAAGTGGATGCCTGAAACTCCAAATAGTTGCCAGCCCCATAAGTTTTTTCCTATACATACGTACCTATGATAAAGTTTAGTTTGCAAATTAGGCACTATAAGTGATTTACAACCATAACAATAAAGCAGAACAATTCCAGCAATACATTGTAATAAAAATTATGCACATGTGGCCTCTCGACATATCTTTTTTTATTTTATGTCAGCTTTTTAAGACTAATCAAGGACAGTAGTGAGAAGGAAAGAAAGAATAGAATAATCTGTAACTGACTTGTCAGCTATCACTTGAGTTAACTCACCACCTTTGGATCAGCTCAAATACTTTACCGTACTGTATTCATCTATTTTTGGACTGAAACTGACCACAGGTGACTAAAACCACAGAAAGTAGAACCATGGGGTGGTGCCTGTGGCTCAAGGAGTAGGGCCCTGGCCCCATATTCCGGGGGTGGCCGGTTCAAACCCGGTCCCAGCCAAAAACTGCAAAAAAAAAAAAAAAAAAAAGAAAGAAAGTAGAACCATGGATAAGAGGAGACTACTGACTATTCAAGTTGTTTTTTTGGTTTTTTTTGAGACAGAGTCTCACTATGTCACCCTCATTAGAGTGCTGTAGCATCACAGCTCACAGCAACCTCTAACTCTTGGGGTTAAGCCATTCTTTTGCTCAGTTTCCCAAGTAGCTGGGACTACAGGTGCCCACCACAATGCCTGGCCATTTTTTGGTTGCAGTTGTCATTGCTGTTTAGCAGGCCCAGGCCAGGCTCGAACTTGCCAGCCTTGGTGTATGTGGCTGGAACTCTACTCAGTGAGCTATGGACGCTGAGTCTCATCTCAAGGTTTTTTTGGGAGGCTTTTTTTTTTTTTTTAATTTGGGGGGTTTTCTTTGAGACATAGTCTCACCATGTCACTCTTGGTAGAGTGCTGTAGCATCACAGCTCACAGCCACATCAAATTCTTGGGCTTAAGCGATTCTCTTGCCTCAGCCTCCCAAATAGCTGGGACTACTGGTGCCCACCACAATGCCTGGCTATTTTTTGTTGCAGTTGTCGTTGTTGTTTAGCTGGCTGTACTGGATTCGAACCCGCCAGACTCAATGTATGTGGCCAGCACCCTACCCATTGAGCTTTGGGTGCTGCCTCATCTCAAGGTTTTTATCAGAAAAATTAACACCAAATGAATTTAGAGGAAATGCTTCTGATTCTGTTGATGTCCCATTATCTTAGCAAGAAAAGGTGTAGAGGCCCAGTGCCTGTGGCTCAAGTGGCTAAGGCACCAGCCACATACACCTGAGCTGGTTCAAATCTAGCCCAGGCCCGCCAAACAACGACTGCTGCAACCAAAAAAATAGCGGGTGGGGGGTTATGGCGGGCGCCTGTAGTCCCAGCTACTTGGGAGGCGGAGGCAGGAGAATCGCTTGAGCCCAGGAGTTGGAGGTTGCTGTGAGCTATGATGTCACAGCACTCTACCCAGGGCAACAGCTTGAGAGGCTCTGTCTCAAAAGAAAAGAAAGAAAGAAAAGCTGTAGAGCTAGCAGTACCAACCATATCATTCCTTTTACATTTTGTACCATGCATAAGCAAAGATCAGGCTTCTCAATCATACTGGTAGCACTCACTTTGACCCATCCTCTATTTCCTCCCTAAGACCAAATCTTGCCAGGAACAGAGGAGAGAACTTAGGAATAGCTATGTAGCAAGTCTCAGGAAGGTTCACTGATTGGAAGGGTGACTGAGGGCTTTATCTTGAAGCCGCAAGTTTGCATAATAAGCAGGCTGTTTGACTTAGATGGCTTGCTTATTTGTAGTGGCTTGCAGAGTGAGACAGGGTTAGCTAAAGAAGAAAATGATACCACCCAGGGCCAGAATTAGACTGAAGTCAGTCAGTCACTCAAGTGGGGTGTGAAATGTAATGGGTACCAAAACACTCAGTAATTAAGATAAACAACATTTTAATCTAATATTGTTTAAAAATCAAAATTGGTACCTAAAAAAAGCCCATGATGAATGAAATATGAAAATTTTAAATAAAAATTGGATCAGAATTACTAATTTTTTCTTTTGCCTCAGGCTCCAATATGGCTATGCACAGCATGCTTGGCACCCTCACTAAGCAAAAAGTATGGGCAAAAGAACTGCTTTCAGAACAGTGTATTTTTTTTGAAATAAGTTTGGATAGTGATGATCAAGGCAAATGCTAGGCTGTCACTTCCACAATTTCCAGGATTTAGATGGCTGAGCAGTTACCTTCTAACTTTTCTTTTGAAAATCTCTTGGGCCAGCTTGGCGCCTATAGTTCAAGCGGCTAAGGTGCCAGCCACATACACCAGAGCTGGCGGGTTCGAATCCAGCCCGGGCCTACCAAACAACAATGACAACTACAACCAAAAATAGATGGGTCCTGTGGCAGGCGCCTGTATTCCCAGCTACTTGGGAGGCTAAGGCAAGAGAATCACTTAAGCCCAGGAGTTGGGGGTTGCTGTGAGCTGTGATGCCATGGCACTCTATCCACGGCGACAGCTTGAGGCTCTGTCTCAAAAAAAAGAAAGAAAGAAAAGAAAAGAAGAAAGAAAATCTCTCGCGCCTGTAATCCTAGCACTCGGGAAGGCCAAAGTGGGTGGATTACTTGAGCTCAGGAGTTCAAGACCAGCCTGAGACAGAGTGAGAGCTCAGCTCAAAAAAAAATAGCCATGCATTGATGATGGGCGCCTGTAGGACTGAGGCAAGAGAATCGCTTAAGCCCAAGAGTTTGAGGTTGCTGTGAACTGTGACACCACAGTACTTACCAAGGGCAACAAAGTGAGACTCTATCAAAAGGAAGGAAGGAAGGAAGGGTCTCTCCAAAACATAATCAGAACAAGAAACAGAAACCCAGACCCCCATCTTCCATAAAACTAGAAAACATCTATTTTCCCTAACCCACTACACATGAAGACAAAAAGCAGATGGAGGCATGGTAACTAAATTAGCACAATATGGCCAGGCATGGTGGTGCACCCCTATAGTCCCAACTACTTGGTAGGCCAGGTAGGAGGAGTGCTTGAGCCCAGCAGTTTGAAGTCACAGAGTTACACTGAGCTATGATGGTGCCACTGCCTCCAGCCTGGGTGACGAGTGAGATGCTGTCTCTGACATATATATAATGAATTAATAAAAATAAATTAGAAGAACAGAGGAAATTTGCCAAAAGTTGGAGAATACTCACAAGAAGGAAGAGAACTCAGCCTGGAAAGACTCAAGATTGAAGTCTGGTACTGTGGTAGGAATGGGGCACTGAAGCCAGTGAGGGGAGTGTGAAGACTGACGGCAGCCAGCTCCGCAATCCCCACAAGTCAGATAATCATCCTCCCCCAACTCCCACAGGTACTTCATCTGAGAGAAACAACTTGAGATGCTTCAGAACACCAGAAGGGAGGCTGGGCGCGGTGGCTCACGCCTATAATCCTAGCACTCTGGGAGGCCAAGGAGGGTGGATTGTCTTGAGCTTGAGTTCAAGACCAGACTGAACCAAAGAGAGACCTTGTCTCTAAAAAAACAAAAAAAAAAGCCAGGCATTGTGGCAGATGCCTATAGTCCTAGCTACTTGGGAGGCTGAGACAAGAGGATCACTTAAGCCCAGGAGTTTGAGGTTGCTGTGAGTTATGACCCATAGCACTCAACGGAGAGCAACAAAGTGAGACTCTGTATCAAAAAAAAAAAAAAGGGCTGCCCCTGTGGCTCAGTGAGTAGGGCGCTGACCCCATATACCGAAGGTAGCGGGTTCAAACCCAGCCCCAGCCAAACTGCAACAACAACAAAAAGATAGCCAGGCGTTGTGGCAGGCACCTGTAGTCCCAGCTACTTGGGAGGCTGAGGCAAGAGAATCACCTAAGCCCAAGAGCTGGAGGTTGCTGTGAGCTGTGATGCTACAGCACTCTACTGAGGGCGATAAAGTGAGACTCTGTCTCTAAAAAAAAAAAAAGAAAGAAAGAAAGAACACCAGGAGGAAGGGGGAGAGTGAAGATTCAGTGAAAGCTTACACACTTTTGAGAGTACTTGCTACTCGAAAAAAGAGAGAATAGCCAGGCCGGTGGCTCATGCCTGTAATCCTAGCACTCTGGGAGACGGAGGTGGATGAATTGCTTGAGCTCACAGCTTGAGACCAGCCTGAGCAAGAGTGAGACCACATCTCTTAAAAACAAACAAAAAAGTAGGGCGGAGCCTGTGGCTCAGTCGGTAAGGCGCCAGCCCCATATACGGAGGGTGGCGGGTTCAAACCCGCCCCTGCTGAACTGCAAACCAAAAAATAGCCGGGCGTTGTGGCGGGCGCCTGTAGTCCCAGCTACTTGGGAGGCTGAGGCAAGAGAATCGCTTCAGCCCAGGAGTTGGAGGTTGCTGTGAGCTGTGTGATGTCTTGGCACTCAACCGAGGGCGATAAAGTGAGACTCTGTCTCTACAAAAAAAATAAAATAAAAGAGCCAGGCAGGGTGGCACCTGTGGCTCAGTGAGTAGGGTGCCGGCCCCATATACTGAGGGTGGCGGGTTCAAACCTGACCCTGGCCAAACTGCAACAAAAAATAGCTGGGCATTGTGGCAGGCACCTGTAGTCCCAGCTACTCGGGAGGCTGAGACAAGAGAATCGCCTAAGCCCTGGAGCTGGAGGTTGCTGTGAGCTGTGACGCCACAGCACTCTACCAAGGGCAACAAAGTGAGACTCTGTCTCTAAAAAAAAAAAAAAAAATATATATATATATATATCTAGGCATTATGGTGGGTGCCTGTAGTCCATCTACTCTGGAGGCTGAGGCAAGAGGATCACTTTAGCCCAAGAGATTGAAGTTGCTGTGACAAAGTGAGAATCTGTCTCAAAAAAAGAGAGAGAGTGCTCGCTTCGGCAGCACATATACTAAAATTGGAACGATACAGAGAAGATTTGCATGGCCCCTGCGCAAGGATGACACGCAAATTCATGAAGCGTTCCATTTAAAAAAAAAAAAAAGAGAGAGAGAGGACGGCCCAAACACTAAATACTGAATTGCCAGAACCCTTTGTCCCTTTCCTCACCCAGCATTACAGCACCAACAGCCAGGCCCACACTTCCAGGCCAGAGTAGAGGCTCTTTTTGTAGATAAACGAAATTGCTACAGAGAACATACCTACACGTACTGACATTTGGGGGACTACACCCACCCACACACAAAAGCTGGCTGAGTATCTCCCCTATCTAAAAATAAGCTACAAGCTGACAAGACCTCCCCACTCACACAGAGCTTCCAGTCAGCTTTGTAGCAATTCAGTCAAAATCTGACCAAACATCCAAAGATCACCAGACCTTCAAGGAAAGCTTCCAACAGTAAAGACAGAGACCAAAACAAATAAACCATAGGAGGAAAAGAGGACTCAGAGGAAACAGAGACAGTACAAGCAATAGAAGAAAATTTCAAAATGGAAATACTCTCAGGGGGAGGAGATTTTACACCACAAAATATGACTCAAATCCTCTGAACAAGAGAAGAAGGAAGGGAGGAAAGAAGGAAGAAAGTAGGGAAGAAAGGAAAAAAGAGAAGGAAACAAGGAAAAAGAGGAGAAAGAGAGAGAAGGACTTAGAAACATCAGAGAACAGGAAGTGCCTTTGGAAATTAAAAAGGGGGAGAAAGTTAAAAAGTTAAGAAAATTAAAGGATCAGTCCAGGAGGTTCAATATCTAACTAAAAGAGTTCCCAAAAGAGAGGCAAATAGGAACAAAACTATGAAAGAAATAGCACAAGAGCCGGGGTGCCGTGGCTCACGCCTGTAATCCTAGTGCTCTGGGAGGCCGAGGTGGGTGGATAGCTTGAGCTCACGAGTTCAAGAACAGCCTGAGCAAAAGCGACACCATATCTCTACTAAAAATAGAAAAACTGAGGCAAGAGGATCGCCTGAGCCTGAGCTGGAGGTTGCTGTGAGCTGTGACGCCAAGGCATTCTACCCAGGGTTACAGCTTGAGACTCTATCTCAAAAAAAAAAAGAAAGAAATAGCACAAGAATACTTCTCAGAAATGAAAGCCAGATCTCCAGTTTTAAAGAACATATTGAGTACCCAATATAATAAATGAGAAAAACATCAAGACCAGGACAACTTGAAATTTCTGACCACCAGAAAAAAAGAAATAATTCTAGAAGTTTTCTTTCTTTTTTTTTTTTTTTGAGACAGTCTCACTTTGTAGAGACCCTTGATAGAGTGATGTAGCATCATAGCTCACAGCAAACTCAAACTCTTGGGCACAAGTGATTCTCTTGCCTCTACCTCCCAGGTAGTTGAGACTACAGGCGCCCACCACAAGGCTTTTTAGTAGAGACAAAGTCTTGCTCTGGCTCAGGCTGGTCTTGAACCTATGAGCTCAGGCAATCCACCCGCCTCAGCCAAGTGCTAGGATTACAGGCGTGAGCCACCGTGCCTGGCCTAATTCTAGAAATTTTTGAAGAAATAAAAAAGACCACATACAGAGGAAGGGAAATAGAATAGTATTAAATTTCTCAAAACATTGGATGCTAGGGGCGGCGCCTATGGCTCAAAGGAGTAGGGCACCAGCCCCATATACCGGAAGTGGTGGGTTCAAACCCAGCCCCGGCCAAGAACTGCAAAAAAAAAAAAAAAAAAAGACATTGGATGCTAGAAGACAATTAGTGTCCATAAAATTGAGGATTAAAAGTGATTTTTTTTTTTTTTTTTTTGAAACACAGTCTCATTTTGTCACCCTGGTTAGAGGTCCATGGTGTAACATCTCACAGCAACCTCAAACTCCTGGGTTTCAGTGACCCTCTTGCCTCAGCCTCCCGAGTTAAAAATGGTTTTTAACTTAGACATGTATAGAATCAAAACATTTCATTTTTTTGCACCCTTTCTCAGGATGATGCTGGAAAATGCACTCCATCAAAATAAAAGAGTACCATCAGGAAAAAGTCATCAGGCTAGATGCAGTGGCTTGTTTCTGTAATCGTAACACTTTGGGAGGCTGGGATGGAAGCAGTGCTTGAGGCCAGGAGTTAGAGACCAGCCTGAGTAAAAGTGAGACCCTGTCTCTACAATAAAATAGAGAAACCCCTCTTTGTGAGGTTTTTTTTTTTGGGGGGGTGGGGTTTGGTTGGTTTGGTTTGGGTTTTTTGTTTTTTTTTTGAGACTCTGTTGCCCAGGCTAGCGTACCATGGTCTCAGCCATGCTCACAAACTCCTGGGTTCAAGTGATCCTGTCTCAGCCTCCCGAGTAGCTGGGACTACAGGCTTGCACCACAATCCCTGGCTAATTTTTCTAGTTTTAGTAGAAAAGATCTACCTTTTTGGTTTGGTCTCAAACTCCAGAGCTCAAATGATTGTCCCACCTCTGAGATTATAGGCATAGAGTTCTACACTAGGCCAGAAGGTAGATGTTTTGATAAGTCTGTACCTGGTGACTTTGAGAAGAAAGACACAAAGGTGATTAATACTGTGATCCCTGAGTATCTATTACTGCCTGTTCTCCCCTTGACAGGAGCAAGGTGACCTGCCTCAAGAGAGACCTGACTCAGTGTGCAATAGGAAACAAGTAGGGAAACATCCTCAAAGTCACTAACAACGGTGGGCTCGTGTTCCCTTTCTTCTAGGACCAGTTCTTCAGCCAGTGCCAAAAGGTGCCCTCCTACCCCAGCAGCTCCAAGCATGAAGTCCTAGAACTTCTGAGCAAGGTTAGCGAGGTCCAAGGATACAGTAATCTTTGCAAAACCTGTCAGTGATCCCAAGCCCCGGGGGCTGGAAAGTCCTAAACCAGAACACTGAGCCTTATGCAATACGGCTATCAGGTGACTTCAATACAAATACTCTAAATGTTTGAAAACGGATTAACTTTGGCTCTACATCACCCTATCCCCAAACAAGACAAAAATATAGTATGAAAAGTACGAGAGTCTATATTACACTTTCTTTTCTTGGTTAAGACTATTTTGAGGTCAGATGTGGTGGCTCACGCCTGTAATCCGAGCACTCTGGGAGGCTGAGGTGGGTGGATTGCTTGAGCTCAGGCATTCCAGACCAGCCTGACAAGAGTGAGACCCTGTCTTTTTTTTTTTTTTTAGAGACAGAGTTTCACTTTATCACCTTCGGTAGAGTGCTGTGGCATCACAGCTCACAGCAACCTCCAACTCCTGGGTTTTAGGCAATTCTCTTGCCTCAGCCTCCCAAGTAGCTGGGACTACAGGCGCCTGTCACAACGCCCAGCTATTTTTTTGTTGCAATTTGGCAGGGGCTGGGTTTGAACCCACCACCTTTGGTATATGGGGCCGGCGCCCTACTCACTGAGCCACAGGCGCCGCCCGAGACCCTGTCTTTATTAAAAATAAAAAAAACTAGTCAGGCGTTGTGGTGGGTGCCTGTAGTCCTAGCTGCTTGGGAGGCTGAAACAAGAGGATTGCTCAAACCTAAGAGTTTGAGGTTGCTGTGAGCTATGACACCAGGGCACTCTACCCAGGGCGACAGTGAGACTGTCTCAAAAAAAAAAGAAAAAGACTATTTTGAAACAAAAACTGCTCCAATTCCCTTCAGCCAAAAAAGAAAATTCACTCTAAAGATACAGAGGAACCTCTTGAACTCATGAGTTGAAATTGTTGGAAACATGAGCAGCACCTGTGGCTCAGTGAGTAGGGCACCAGGGGTGGTGGGTGTGAATCCAGCTCCAGCCAAATTGCAACAAAAAAAAATAGCCGGCTGTTGTGGCGGGTGCCTATAGTCTCAGCTACTCAGGAAGCTGAGGCAAGAGAATCGCCTAAGCCCAGGAGTTGGAGTTTGCTGTGAGCTGTGACGCCACAGCACTCTACCGAAGGTGACAAAGTGAGAGTCTGTCTCTAAAAAAAAAAGAAAAGAAATGAAAATGATTTTGGAAACATAGCAAGGAAACCAGAAAACACAAAGCTGTCACCAGCCACAGCAAACACCCTCTCAGTCTGTCTGTCTCTCCCTCCCCCACCCTGTCCACGCATGGGCTGACTCTTCCTCTTCCCTCTGGTCTCCCCTTGGATCTGCTCCATTCTTTTCCTCTTCCACCCACTGATAAGCACTGAGAGGTAATTTGTCTCTGGCTCAGACTGCTTTGACTAAAACACACGGCTTCCCCAATTCCGCAGAATAAAATTCTCTGCAGTTTATTTTATCTATCACCTTTTACCAATGTTCTGGACTCCCTGTTTCAACTGTCTTCTATTGCACCAATCTGGCAAAAATCCCACCCCCGGCCAGGCTCACACCTGTAATCCTAGCACTTTGGGAGGCCAAGGCAGGTGAACCACCTGAGGTCTAGGAGTTCAAGACCAGCCTGAGCAAGAGAGACTGAGGTTACTTCGAGCTATGATGCCACCGTACTCTACCCATGGCAACAGAGTGAGACTCTCTAAAAATAGAAGAAAGAAAAAAAATCCCAGCCCTGTATCAATCCAACAGTTTGTATTATCTGTACAAGCTATAGAAGTACCTATGCTACTGTGCACACCTGGAAAGCATCATACTGTACTGATTGGTGTGATTAGTACTATGTGAATTCATGGGCTCTGACCTCCAGTGGATGCTTGACACCCCCCAGAAATTCTTTGGTTCCCTTCTTCTATTGACACACCCATTCTTCAAAAACCTTCTCTATTTTCCCCATACCACCAACCCTACTGCCTCCCCAGACCAGTACCAGAGTCCCTGATCTCTTCCTTCTGAAAGTAAAGAGAAAAGGCCAGGCACAGTGGTTCATGCCTGTAATCCTAGCACTCTCAGAGGCCAAGGCAGGTGGATTGCCTGAGCTCAGGCGTTCAAGACCAACCTGAGCCAGAGCAAGACCCCGTCTCTAAAAATAGCTGGGCATTGTGGCGGACGCGTGTAGTCCCAGCTACCCGACAGGCTGAGGCAAGAGGATCACTTGAGCCCAAGAATTTGGGGTTGCTGGAGCTATGATGCCAGACACTCTACCCAGGGCAACATAGTGAGACTCAGTCTCGAAAGGAAGACAGAAAGAAAGGAGAAAACAATACAGGAGAACTCTGTTAACTCTCACCCACTAACCTACCTGCTAAACTATATCTGTATCATTCTTTGATCTTTCTCCTGTTAAGCAAAGCATTTCTCACTTTACCTGAGGCTAATCCCTTTACAGTGAGTGCTCTTTCAACCTCCTCAACCATCTTGTTCCACAGATTCTCCCTCTTTCATATTACTGGCTTATATCACTACCTTAAGCCCTTCAACCCTTACAAAAAACATATTTTTATATTTAACTATATATGTCTTAAACACAAACTGTTTGAGACTATGTGCTGGAAGATATTGTGACCCGTACAGATGTGGTCCCAGTGAATTCTCCGCCTAGAAGATAAACAAATACAAAGTTACAAGTCTGTACTGGGCTCTGTGGCTCATGCCTGTAATCCTTGCACTCTGGGAGGCTGAAATGGGTGGATTCCTTGAGCTCAGGAGTTCAACAGCACCCTGAGCAAGAGCAAGACCCCATCTCTACTAAAAAATAGAAAAAGTAGCAGGGCATAATGTCAGGTGCCTGTAGTCCCAGCCACTGGGAAGGCTGAGGCAAGAGGATCACCTGAGCCTAGGAGAGTGGGGTGGCTGAGAGCTACAATGACACCACAACATCCTACCCAGAGTGACAGAGTGAGACTCTGTCTCAAAAAAAAAAAAAAAAAAAGAATTACAAGTCTGATCTGTGTTATTTGAAGGGTAGTACAGGAAGCTGTGGAAATACATAACAAGAACATTAACCTTGGCTGGCACAGTGGCTCACACCTGTACTCCTAGCACTCTGGGAAGCCGAGGCAGGTCAATTGTCTGAGCTCCTGGGTTCAAGATCAACCTCAGCAAGAGAGAGACCTTGGCTCTAAAAACAAATAGCCTGGCATTGTAGCAGACGCCTGTAGTCCCAGCCACCTGGGAGGCTGAGGCAAGAGAATCACTTGAGCCTGAGAGTTTGAGGTTGCTGTGAGCTCTGACGCCAGGGCACTCTACTGAGGGCCACAAAGAGAGACTCTGTCTCAAAACAACAAAAAAGAACATTAACCTTGTCTAGGAAATCACAAAGGCTACCTTCACAAAGGTAAACTTGAAAATTGACATTTAAGAGATGTATGAGTTCAAGAAGAAAAAGGTTTAAATTCTAAGCATTCCCAATAAAATCCTCTCACAGATTTTCATGAAACTTGACAAGCTGATTCTAAACTTGATATAGAAAAAAATAAGGTTAAGGAAAGCCAACAAGCCTTTCAACATAGTGAAACCCCATATCTACAAAAAATTTAAAACTTTTGCTGGATGTGATGAGACATGCCTGTAGTGCCAGAGAACTGGGAGGCTAAAACAGAAGGATCACTTGAGCCCAGGAGTTCGAGGTGACAATGGGTTGTGATCAGGCCACTATACTGTAGCCTGGGTGACAGAGGGAGACTCTGTCTTAAAGAAGAATAGCCACTAATTTAAAGAAGAAAAAAACGGGGGAACTTATCCTATCATTACCTATTCTAAAACTACAGTAATTAAGACAGTATGGCTTTGGTGCAGAAATGAAATTAGAGTGATGAAACACCCTTTCCTCATGTTTCCTACTCATCCCTCAAGGTGCATCAGGAATATCTCTGTCCCCTCCCTCGTCACCTTCATTAAGTTCTGTCCTGCTTCCTCTCCTCTGAGGACAGAGACCATTGCTCCTCAGCCCCTGGCATTCCTTTAAGGGAAGATTAAACATACTGTTAAAAAGTATAAAGGAACAGTGGCTCACACCTGTAATCCTAGCACTCTGGGAAGCCAAGGCAGGTGGATTGCTTGAGCTCAGGAGTTGGAGACCAGCCTGAGCAAGAGAGAGAACCCTTCTCTAAAAAAAACAAGCCAGGCATTGTTGGGTGCCTGTAGTCCCAGCTACTTGGGAGGCTAAGTCAAAAGGATCTCTTAAGCCCAAGAGTTTGAGGTTGCTGTGGGCTGTGACACAAAGGCACTCGATTCCAGGAGGACAAAGTGAGACTCTCAAAAAAACAACAACAAAAAAAGGTAGTTCCAAGTCAATACTAACCCCCTCGTATCTCTTACTGCTGTTGGTTTTACAGCTACTTCCCCGCACTTATTAAAGATTTTAGCACTTTTGACCACAGTTCTTTTTCCCAAGGTCAACCAACTTTGTGAGTTTCAGCATAGTCAAAAACAGTCCATCCAAAAATATTGTCCTTTCAGTTTCTTTTTTCTTTCCTTTTTTTTTTTGCAGTTTTTGGCTGGGGCCAGTTTTGAACCTGCCACCTCCGGTCTATGGGGCCAGCGCCTATTCCTTTGAGCCACAGGCGCCCCCCAATCTTTTCAGTTTCTTGACCTCTCCATCTCCAAATAGATTTCCTCAGTTCCTCAGCATCTCCTCAAAGGGTCATACCAAGCCTACCTTCAAAATTTCAGTCATTCTACTCTGGAAATAAACATTAGCCAAATGAGAACAAACAGAGGCTATTTATTCAGAGCTGGCTATCGCAAGGGAATCAGTTACCATCACTTTTGGCAGACCCTCAAATGTAAACAGGAAAGCGTTATGGTTAACAAAGGAGGAGGCGTCAGGGATGCTCTGGTTGGAAATTGTTGGCATGAGGAAGCTTGAGACAGGCTAACTAGAAGTGGGGCATCTTATATGATTGACTTAGGGAGCGTATTTGCCTTGCTCTTGTTCTGAATTGGAAGGGAGAGGCAAAAAAAGTGGAGGTAAAAGGAGGATCTGGCAGTTATTGACCAAGTCCTAACCATTCTGGACACATTGCTCCAGAGATTGTGGATCAGAGTTCTGTTGTCATATATGGTTTGGCCATTGTATATTTGTATATTCAGTCTTTCTTTCTTTCTTTTCTTTGTTTGTTTTTTTTTTTAGAGACAGAGTCTCACTTGATTGCCCTCGGTAGTGCCATGGCATCACAGCTAATAGCAACCTCAAACTCCTGGGCTTAAGTGATTCTCTTGCCTCAGCCTCCCAAGTAGCTGGGACTACAGGTGCCCGCCACAACGCCCGGCTTTTTTTTTGTTGCAGTTTGGCCGGGGCTGGGTTTAAACGCTCCACCCTCGGTATATGGGACCGGTGCCCTACCCACTGAGCCACAGGCGCCACCCTATATTCACTTGTTCACTAGTCACTGACCATGACTTCCAGTCTTTTCTACTTGCCTGTTCAATTTTCTCACTTTGATGACTCACTGGATCTTTTCTTCAATATTGTGATGGGAGATAGTCTTTTCCAACCTAAAAACAAAAAAAAACAAAAATTCCCCCTGAACTCCATTTCCCCATCATTTCCCCATCTCCCCACGTGGGTCCCCTTACTCTGCTATTTTTGCAGATATCCTTTGTATTATAATTTTTGTGGGGTTTTTTTTTGACAGGTACATGAATTTATTTGACTGTATTGTAATCTTTTTTTTTTTTTTTGTAGAGACAGAGTCTCACTTTATGGCCCTCAGTAGAGTGCCGTGGCCTCACACAGCTCACAGCAACCTCCAACTCCTGGGCTTAAGCGATTCTCTTGCCTCAGCCTCCCGAGCAGCTGGGACTACAGGTGCCTGCCACAACGCCCGGCTATTTTTTGGTTGCAGTTTGGCCGGGGCCGGGTTTGAACCCGTCACCCTCGGTATATGGGGCCGGCGCCCTACCGACTGAGCCACAGGCGCCGCCCTGTATTGTAATCTTTTAACACATGCATTATGTTATTGATCCTCCAAAAGTCTTATTCCAGGGAGCCGGGTGCGGGAGGATCACCTGAGCTCACAGGTTCAAGACCAGCCTGAGCCAGAGTGAGACCCCCCATCTCTAAAAATAGCCAGGTGTTGGTGGCACCCTTAGCTCAGTGAGTAGGGCGCCGGTCACTATATTGAGGCTGGTGGGTTTGAACCCGGCCTGGGCCAGCTGAAAAAACAACAATGACCAAAAAATAGCCCAGCGTTGTGGCAGGCGCCTGTAGTCCCAGCTACTTGGAAGGCAGAGGTAAGAGAATCACTTGAGCCCAAGAGTTTGAGGCTGCTGTGAGCTACGATGCCACAGCACTCTACCAGGGGTGACATAGTGAGACTCTGTCTCAAAAAAAAAAAAAAAAGACTTATTTCATGTCTTTTCCCTCCTTTCCCTGAGGTCATCACTACTCCAAAACTGATGTATATTATTACCATCCTGGCATGTGTTTAACCTTTTTTTTGTTGTTTTGGTTTTTTGGAGACAAAGTCACACTTTGCCACCCTGGGGTTGAGTGCCTTGGCGTCATGGCTCACAGCAACCTCAAACTCTTGAGCTCAAAGAGATCCTTTTGCCTCCTGAGTAGCTGAGACTACAAACACCCACCACAACGTCTGTCTAGTTACTCTATTTTTAGTAGAGACAAGGTCTTGCTCTCACTCAGGCTGATCTCAGAACTCCTAAGCTCAAGCAATCCACCTGCCTTGGCCTCCCTGAGTGCTAGGATTGCAGGCATAAACATGTGTTTAATCTTTGTCAATGGATTTAACTATACAAAATTTTATTTATTTATTTTTCTTTGCAGTTTTTGGCTGGGGCCGGATTTGAACCTGCCACTTCCAGTACATGGGGCCGGCGCCCTACTCCTTGAGCCACAGGCACTGCCTTTTTATGTGAGTTTTTTTTTTCTGTAGTTTTTAGCCAGGGCTGGTTTTGAACCCGCCATCTCTGGCATATGGGGCCCGCGCCCTACCCTTTTGAGCCACAGGCACCGCCCTATACGAAATTTTGATATTTGATACTTTGTCTTATAACATAAGCAATTTCATTTGGGTGCAGCTAAATAATGTAGACCTAATGAACATGTGGTGCGGATTTTTTTGTTTATGCCGAGGGTGGCGGGTTCAAACCCAGCCCCGGCCAAACTGCAACAAAAAATAGCCGGGCGTTGTGGCGGGCGCCTGTAGTCCCAGCTGCTTGGGAGGCTGAGGCAAGAGAATCGCGTAAGCCCAAGAGTTAGAGGTTGCTGTGAGCCGTGTGACGCCACGGCACTTTACCTGAGGGCAGTACAGTGAGACTCTGTCTCTACAAAAAAAAAAAAAAAAAAAAAAAAAGAAAATGTTACGTAAATATATTATAACTTAAATACATTTGTGTGTGCATATATATGCAAACTTGCTTCTAATGGGTCATTATATTTTTAAAGACTTTTTATTTTGAAATAATTATAGTGTTGGGCAGTGCCTGTGGCTCATTGGGTAGGGCACCAGCCCCATATACCAAGGGTGGCGGGTTCGAACCCGGCCCCGGCCAAACTGCAACAAAAAAATAGCCAGGCGTTGTGTCTCTAAAAACAAAAAGAAAGAATTATAGTGTCACAGGAAGTTGCAAAGATAATAAGGAGAAATCTTTTTGTATCCTTCATCTACTTTCCCTGCCAATAGTTACATTTTATATAACCATAGAGCAATATAAAAACCAGAAAAGTTGGGTGGCACCTGTGGCTCAAAGGAGTAGGGTGCTGGCTCCATATGCTGGAGGTGGCAGGTTCAAGCCCAGCCCCGGCCAAAAACTGCCAAAAAAAAAAAAAAACCAGAACAGTGACATTGGTACAATGTATGTGTGTAGTTCTATGCCATTGTAGACACAAATGTAGGTTTGTATCATCATTGCAGTCAAGACACAAAACTATTTGGGTTTTTTTGTTTGTTTTTATTTTTGAGACAGAGTCTCACTATGTCGTCCTGGGTAGGGTGTCCCGAGGCATCACAGCTCACAGCAACCTCAAATTCCTGGGCTCAAGTGATTCTCTTGCCTGAGCCTCCCAAACAGCAGGGACTACAGGTGTTCTGCCCCAGCAACCGGCTATTTTCCTGTTGCAGATGTCATTGTCGTTTAGCTGTCCCGGGCCGGGTTCAAACCCACCAGCCTCAGTGTATGTGGCTGGTGCCGTTACCACTGTGCTATGGGTGCACACTTTTTTTTTTTTTTTAAGATTTTTTTTTTAAATTTTTGTTTGTTTGTTTTTAATTTCAGTTTGCTTGTTCATTCTTTGTTTGAAGTACTCCTTTTTTGTTGATTTTCTTCTTCCTCTGGCGGTGCTGGCTGTTTTTGATGCTGTTAGTAGAGACGGGGTCTTACTCTGGCTCACTACTGCTCATACTGGTCTTGAACCTCTGATCTCAGACAATCCACCCGCCTCGGCCTCCCACAGCGCTGGGACTACAGGCATGAGCCACCACGCCCGGCCTTTTTTTTTTTTTTACAGAACTATATGATTACCCCAAAGCTTCTTTGTGCTACGTTCTTATAGTCACACACACACACCCTACAAACTATGGCAACTACTTAGCTACTTTCATTTTTAAGAAAACTATGTAAATGGAATCACACAGTATCTATACTTTTAACATTGGCTTTTTCAATCAGCATAATGCCCTTGAGATCCATCCAAGTTGTTTGTTGCACGTATCAATAGTTTGTCCCCTTTTTTATGGATTATTTTGAAAATTAAAAAAAAAAAATTCTTCCTTTTTATGCTAACTATTCCACAGTATGGCTGTACCATAGTTTCTTACAATGTTTTAATGGACATTTCGGTGGTTTCTTGGTTAGGATTATTTCAAATGAAGCTGCTGCGAATGTTCATGTGCAGTTTATACATGAACTTAAAATTTCATTTCTCTGGGATAAGTGCCCAAGAATACAAATGTTGGTTTGTATGTTTAGTTTTTTAAGAAACTTGTCAAACTTTTTCCCAGAGTAGTTGTACCCTTACATGTTCCCACAGCAATATATAAGCAATTCAGATTTCCTACATTTTTATCAGCATTTGGTATCATCACTGTTTGTTTTAGCTATTCTTTTTTTTATTTCAAAAAGTTTATTTTAATTATGAATTGTACTGCATTTCTGTAGATAATGGTCATTCTAAAACAACACATCAACAGACATGACCAATCTGTAGACATGTAATGATCCTGGCAAAACGTATCTCTTGCTGGTTAAGCAGAACATTTTTTTACAATTGTTTTGTGGAATAATACTTAAAACTATACAAGAATTGAAAATATAATCTTAATACAATTTACATGAAAAGGGGGAAGACAAGTATTCTCCCTTTACCAAAGCTAGTAAAAGTTTGTAGGCTTTCTTTCAAATGGTATCCTTATAACTTCCCAACTGTAAGAGAATGAAACATTTTTTGTAGGAGATAGCAAGTGATTGCAAATTTGTCTCCTACATTGCTTTACGTATCAGAGTCGCGTGCAGATCCTGGTCTGCTGTCATCTGGCCCATCACTTTCCTTGTCCCAGTCTTTCACAGATGCTCCCATCATGGAATCATCACGTAGGATAGTCCAACTTGGGCCCTCTCCTGATTTCCCTTCAGTCTGTTTGGCTTTTGAGCTCTTCCTAGTTGAACTCGTCTCATTTGTACTTCCATCCATTCCTCTCAAAACACTGAGGAAATCTTTCTTGGAAACAGCTGATACCAACTTAGCACGCCGCCTAACAGAGCCTCCAGCTTCTTTAACCTTTTCATCAACATTTTTTTGATGTTTCTGAACAGCATTAAATAATTGCACCACACCCCTTGCTGCAATTCTCTGGAGATTTCTCTCAGTTTCTTTGTCTTTGACAACATCTGGCTTTACTCTGCACATCATTTCCCACTCCAGCCTCTTATCACACTGTTTTATTTTCTCTAGTCTTTTTTGTTTTAACTTTTCTTTTTCCTTTTCCAGCTCTTTGTTTTTGACCAAAATGGTGGGTTTACTTTTAGGAATTTTTTTGTTAAGGATTTTAGCCATGGCATTTGCCCAGCCCATATTAGTCCCAACATTGGATTCTGCAGTATTTTCATTTTCATTATAGGGTTCAACATCATCCTCATTGTCAGCTTCTCTGCTTCATCATCAGAAGAAAAGCAATCCTTTTCCAATCCACAGCTTCCTTTGCTGTCGGAAGCGTCTTTGACCTCGTCTTCCAGCTCGGCTCTGGCGTCCAATTTCCTCCTCTTTGGATTCTTTTTCAGCTTTTTGCCCGCACTCACACGCAAGTTCTGAATGGCCGCAGACATCTTTCAACGACCTGTTTTAGCTGTTCTAATTTGTGTGTATTGATATCTGTTTATGGGCTTAATTTGTATTTTGGTAGTGGCAAGTGAAGTTGAACATCTTTTAGTTCAACTTTCAGTTCATTTATTCTGAATGTTTTTTAGTCTTCCCTCGTATGACTACGTCACAGTAAATTTATCCTGTGCTGTCCTGGGGGACAGTCAGGTTATTTGCACCAACAGCACTGCAGCCATCGTCGTTGTTCATTTCATTTGATGAGATATCATTGTGCACACACCATTCACCTCTCAACTCATTCCAAAAACTTCTCCTGTTTAATTGAATTGTTGCTTTTCATTTTCATCTTACTTGAACACTCAAAAACATATGACTTATTTGACAGCTTCATAGGGAAATTTTTTTTTCTCTTGGATTTCCATTACAACACACAATTCTGATTTTCCTCCTACTTCTCTGGCCACACATTTTCAGCTTTCTTTTTTTTTTTTTTGGAATAATGAACGTTTATTACATGAACTAAGACAGCAAAGAGGAAGGCTTCTTGCCTGTAGCACAGTGGGTACGGCGCCAGCCATGTGCATGAAGGCTGACGGGTTCAAACCCAGGGCCAGCTAAAAAATGACAATGGCGACCAAAAAAAAAAAAAAGGATAGGCGAGAGGAAGAATTTTTCGCCTTTCCAGGCCTTGATTTTCCTCAGATAGAACTCCAGCTCTTTGCCTTCTAGCACATAGCCATCCGCTTGGCCACCCTGGCCTGGTCCTGATGCAATGCATGCAGGAAGCTTGCCCTGCTGGAACTGCTCCTCCAGAAGACTGCTTATTTTGGCGTTCTGTTTCCTTTCATCATATTTCTTCTGAATTTTTTTGAACGTTTTTTTGTTTAAAATCTCTTGTTCTTCTGGAGTCAGCTTGGCTCCTTTCTTGCGGCCCAGGGGCAGTGCATATGGGACTCATACCGCTGTCGGTGTGGTGTGCTGTCAATAAGCACAATGCAGTTCTTCACCAAGGGCTTGGTACGAACCAGCTCATTATTGGATGCATTGTAGACAACATCAATGATCCTTGTTTTCCTAGTACAACACTCCGAGCCCCAAGAGAAGTTCCCCACGTCCAGCCTCAGAGCACAGTATTTCTTGTTACCTCCCTGAACATGGACTTGATGTATTCGGCAGAGGCCAGTCTTAGTGTTAGCTGCGGGGCGTCCCAACTCATGCTTCCGCTTCTTGTGGTAGGGCTTTCTCTTGCCCCCGGTCTGCGGTGCTTGTGCCAGTTGTCCCGAGAGATGCCCATTGCTTGGCGCTGGCTAGAAAGAGCATTTTCAGCTTTCTTTTGGAACTTCTTTGCCCAAATTTTCAACACTGGAGTCCACAAGGCTCAGTTACTGGCCCTCTCATCTTGAAGCTTATTCTTCTTGACACCTACATTTTTCATAAGTAATTTTATCTACTTCCATGATTTCAAATACCAGATTAACTTCTCCGCACAAGAATAATTTTCTAACTTCAAAAAAAAAAAAAGAATAATTTTCTGAGCTCCAGATCCCTATCTCAAACTCCAAACTCAGCATCTCCATTCAGACATCACACATTTGATCATCTTTTTTTTTTTTTTTTTGTAGAGACAGAGTCTCACTTTATGGCCCTCGGTAGAGTGCCGTGGCGTCACACAGCTCACAGCAACCTCCAACTCCTGGGCTTAAGCGACTCTCTTGCCTCAGCCTCCCGAGTAGCTGGGACTACAGGCGCCCGCCCCAATGCCCGGCTATTTTTTGGTTGCAGTTTGACCAGGGCCGGGTTTGAACCCGCCACCCTCGGTATATGGGGCCGGTGCCCTATGGACTGAGCCACAGGCGCCACCCCACATTTGATCATCTTAAAACTTAATATTGGAGGCCAGACTTGGTGGCTCATGCCTGTAATCCTAGTACTCTGAGAGGCCAAGATGGGTGTATCACCTGAGCTCAGGAGTTCGAGACCAGCCTGAGCAAGAGCAAGATCCTGTCTCTACTAAATATAGAAAAACTAGCTGGGTGTTGTGGCGGGCACCTGCAGTCCCAGCTACTTGGGAGGCTGAGGCAAGAGGATTACCCAAGAGTTTGAGGTTGCTGTGAGCTAGGACACTACGGAACTCTACTCAAGGCACAGAAAGTAAAATAAAATAAAATAAAATAAAATAAAATAAAATAAAATAAAATAAAATAAAATAAAATAAAATAAAATAAAATAAAATAAAATACATGCCTGTAATCCTAATACTCTGGGAGGCTGAGGTGGGTGCATTGTCTGAGCTCAGGAGTTTGAGACCAGTCTGACCAAGAGCAAGACTCCATTTCTTTTTTTTTTTTTGAGACAGAGCCTCAAGCTGTCACCCTTGGTAGAGTGCCATGGCATCACAGTTCACAGCAACTTCTAACTCCTGGGCTCAAGCGAGTCTCCTGCCTCTGCCTCCCAAGTAGCTGGGACCACAGGCGCCCGCCACAACGCCCGGCTATTTTTTTTGGTTGCAGCCATCATTGTTGTTTGGCAGGCCCGGGCTGGATTCAAACCCGCCAGCTCAGGTGTATATGGCTGTCGCCTTAGCCTCTTGAGCCACACGCGCCAAGCCAAGACTCCATTTCTAAAACAACAGCTGGGACCAGGTGGGTGGCTCACACCTGTAATCCTAGCATTTTGGAAGGCTGAAGCAGGTGGATCGCTTGAGCTCACAAGTTTAAGACCAGCCTGAGTAAGAGTGAGACCCTCATCTCTACTAAAAATAAAAAACTGAGGCAAGTTGATCCCTTGAGCCCAAGAGTTTGAGGTTGCCATGAGCTATGATGCCACAGCACTCTACCAAGGGTAACAAAGTGAGACTCTGTCTCAATAAATAAGTAAATAATAAATAAATAATTAAAAAAAATAGCTGGGATTTGTAGTGAGCACCTATAGTCTCAGGTACTTGGAAGGCTGAAGCAAGGGGATTGATTGAGCCCAAGAGACTGGAGGTTGATGTGAGCTATGATGCCACAGCACTCTACCCAGGCAACAAAGTGAGACTTTGTCTAAATTAATTAATTAATTAATTAAAATAAAGTTAATATTGAGGCTGGGCCAGGTAGCTCATACCTGTGTTCTAGCACTTTGGTAATCCTAGCACTTTGGGTGGCTGAGGCAGGAGGATTGCTTGAGGCCAGGAGTTCAAGACCAGTCTGAGCAAGAGTAAGACCTTGTCCCTACAAAAAATAGAAGAATTAGGCTCAGCATCCGTAGCTCAGTGGTTAGGGCACCAGCCACATGCACAGGGGCTGGTGGATTTGAACCCAGCCCAGGCCTGCTAAACAACAATGACAACTGCAACAACAAAATTAGCCAGGCACCTGTAGTCCCGGCTACTTGGGAGGCTGAGCCAAGAGAATCATTTAAGCCCAGGAGTTTGAGGTTGCTGTGAGCTGTGATGTCATAGCACTCTACCAAGGGCAACATAGTAAGACTGTCTCAAAAAGAAAAGAAAAGAAGAAGAATAATTAGCCAGGAGTGGTGATGTGTGCCTGTAGTCTCAGCTACTTAGGAGTCTGAGGCAGGATAATCACTTGAGCCCAAAAGTGTTTGAGGTTGCTATGAGCTTGATAACACCACTCCACTTAGCCCAGGTGATAAAGTGAGACCCTGTCTAAAAAAGAGAAAAAAAACTTAACATTGTCAAAACCATATTTGTGATGATCCTTTGAAAACCTCCTCTGTCCCCACCTTGGTCAATAACAACATTTAGCCAGAAATGCCAGAAATTTGGGATTTATTTTGACAACTTCTTTTTTTATACCATCTGCTATAGTTTGAATGTCCAAAACTCATGTTAAAGTTTAACTACCATTGTGACAGTATTAAGAGGTGAGACCTTTAGGAGATGATCACATCATGATGGCTTTGCCCTCGGGAATGGATTAATGCTGCTATCAAGAGAGTGGATTAGTTATCTTGTGAGTGCAGCCCACCTGTTCTCTCTCACCCTCCTCCTCATGTGATACCTTCTGCCATGTTAAGAAGCAGGAAGAAGGCCCTCATCAGGTGCGACCCCTCAGTCGTGGACTTCCCAGCCTCCAGAACTCTGAGCCAAATATATCTCTTTTCTTTATAAATCAGCCAATCTGTAATATTCTGTTATAGCAGCAGAAAGCAGGCTAAGATACCAGCCTCATACAATTAACCAATAAATCTTATAAATCTTACTTTCTTTCTTTTTTTTTTTTTTTTGTAGAGATGGAGTCTCACTTTATGGCCCTCCGTAGAGTGCTATGGCATCTCAGCTCACAGCAACCTCCAACTCCCGGGCCCAGTCGGTTCTCCTGTCTCAGTTTCCCAAGTAGCTGGGACTACAGACACCCGCCACAACACCTGGCTATTTTTTTGTTGCAGTTTGGCCGGGGCCAGGTTTGAACCCACCACCCTCAGTATATGGGGCCGGCGCCCTATCCACTGAGCCACAGGCGCCACCCTAAATCCTACTTTCTAAATATATCTGTGATCTATGTATTTATCATCTCTATGACACCACTTCACTTGAGGTTGTCAATTATCTGCTCCTATTTCATCTCCTTTATTCACAGAATAGCTGAATTCATCCCTCCCCATTCACTCTTGCTTTACTGAGGTATATCCGTGGCCACATGACATAAATGACTGACAACATAAATCTAGTTTTATGTAACTTGCTAAGTTTCTTCACACCTTTAAGCCTTTACATGTGCCACTTCCTCTGCCTGAAATGCTCTCTCTTCCCTCCGTGCAGAGCTTACTTCTACTCATTCATCAAGCCTCAGTCTAAATATCATTTCCTGGGGTGGCACCTGTGGCTCAAAGGGGTAGGGCACCGGCCTCATATGCCAGAGGTGGTGGGTTCAAACCCAGTCCTGGCCAAAAACTGCAAAAAATATATACATATATCATTTCCTCAGAAATATCTCCACTAATCACACTCACCTCACAGGTTGTATTTGCCCTTACTTTCCCTTCATAGACCCTACCACAATTATAATTTAAATATTTTATTTACATTGTTTTTGTTTAATATCCACCCACCCCCACCATGTGTCTTGTTCACCATTATATTTCAAAACTCTGGCATAGTGCTTGTCACATGGTATATGCTTGATAAATATTTCTAGAAATTATACATAACTTTATTTTTCTTTTTTTTTTTAGAGACAGAGTCTCACTTTGTTGCCCTTGGTAGAGCACAGTAGCATCACAGCTCACAGCAACCTTCAACTCCTGGGCTTAGGCGATTCTCTTGTCTCAGCCTCTCAAGTAGCTGGGACTACAGGGACCCACCACAACGCCCGGCTATTTTTTGTTTGCAGTTTGGCTGGGGCTGGGTTTGAACCCACTACCCTCGGCATATGGGGCCCATGCTCTGCCCACTGAGCCACAGGCACCGCCCATAATACATAATTTTTAAGTGACTATTTGAATAGCTGAATGAATGAATACACGTTTGAATGAAGTATATCCTTACTTTAAGGATGAATGAAACATCCTTAAAATGTTTATATCTCTTGTTCACTAATCACTTGACTTATGTGAACAATACCAAATGAAGGCAAAACTTGATAGATAACCCCATTTTTTTTTTTTTTTGAGACAGAGTCTCACGAGGCCGTCCTCAGTAGAGTGCTATGGCGTCACAGCTCACAGCAACCTCAAACTCTTGGGCTAAAGCGATTCTCTGGCCTCAGCTTCCCAAATAGCTGGGACTACAGGTGCCCGTCACAATGCCTGGCTCTTTTTTGGTTATAATTGTCACTGTTGTTTGACCAGCCCAGGCTGGGTTCGAACCCACCAGCTCCGGTGTATGTGGCTGGCACCCTAGCCGCTGAGCTACAGACGTCAAGCCAACTCCCCCATTTTTTTTTTTTTTTTTTTGAGACAGGGTCTCACTTTCTCAACCAGGCTGGAATGCAGTGGTAATCATAACTCACTACAGC
Organism: Nycticebus coucang; assembly: GCF_027406575.1. NCBI lineage: Eukaryota > Metazoa > Chordata > Mammalia > Primates > Lorisidae > Nycticebus > Nycticebus coucang. The sequence goes on from NC_069802.1 coordinate 13,487,559, forward strand.
TTCAAACTCTTGGGCTCAAGCAATCCTCCTGCCTCAACCTCTCAAGTAGCTAGGACTATAGAAGCACACCACCATGCTCAGATAACTTTTTTTTTATTTTATAGAGGGGGGGTGTGTCTTACTATGTCACCCAGCTGATCTCAAACTCCTGGCCTCAAGCCATACTCCCAAATTGACCTCCCAAAGTGCTAGCATTATAGACATGAGCCACCATGAGCCCCCACACCATGCCCAGTCAACTTTATATATAGCCATCTCTTTTTTTTGAGACAAACCTCAAGCTGTCCCCCTGGGTAGAGTGCTGTGGCATCACAGCTCACAGCAACCTCCAACCCCTGGGCTGAAGCAAGTCTCCTGCCTCTGCCTCCCAAGTAGCTAGGACTACAGGTGCCCGCCACAACGCCCAGCTATTTTTTGGTTGCAGCCGTCATTGTTGTTTGGTGGGCCCGGGCTGGATTCGAACCCGCCAGCTCAGGTATATGTGGCTGGTGCCTTAGCCGCTTGAGCCACAGGCGCCAAGCCTATATAACCATCTTTACTGTAGCCTTATTTTATAACAACAAAATGTACAGATGATTCAAATATCCAATAAAAAGGAAGCATAAGTATATCAAGATGTAATAATATTGTGCTTTCTTTCCCAAATCTAGCTGATCATCAGAATCCCTTGGGAGAACTTCTATAAAAATACAGATTCTGGGCCAGGTGTGGGGGCTCACACCTGTAATCCTAGCACTCTGGAAGGCCAAAGCAGGAAGATTGCTTTAGGCCAGGAGGTGGAGACCACCCTGAGCAAGGGCTAGACCTCCTCCTACATAGACACTCCCCATCCATTACTAGTCAGGTGTGGTGATGACCCTTGCCTACAGTCCTAGCTACTCAGGAGGCTGAGGCAGGAGGATTGCTTAAGCCCAGGAGTTTGAGGTTACTGTGAGCTGTGATGATGCCAGTGCACTCTAGCTGCAGCAACAGAGCAAGACACTGTCTCAAAAAAAAAAAAAAAAAGGCACACACACCCCCACAAAATAGAGATTTCAGGGTCTCTCTCTTGACCTACTAAGTTAAATTCTCTAGGGGCAGATAGAGCAAAAAAGCTCCTTTGATTCCTCTGATGATTAGGTGGGTTTGGGAACCACTATGTTGAGTGGAAAGAATACAGATTCTAAATTAAGACTAACTTTCCTATTTATCAGCTCTGTAACCTCATGCAAATAAGTTTTCAGACTTCCCTAAGGTCACTTCCCTCATCTGTAAAATACCAATTTTGGGGGGCAGCGAGGAATGAATAAAATGGTATTTATAAAATGCCTGACATGGCTTGGTGCCTGTAGCTCAGTGGCTAGGGCACCAGCCACGTACACCGGAGCTGGTGGGTTCGAACCCAGCCCGGGCCTGCCAAACAACAATGACAACTACAACCAAAAAAATAGCCGGGCGTTGTGGCAGGCGCCTATAGTCCCAGCTTCTTGGGAGGCTGAGGCAAGAGAATTGCTTAAGCCCAAGAGTTTGAGGTTGCTGTGAGTTGTGACACCAGGACACTCTACCCAGGACAATGGCTTGAGACTTTGTCTCAAAACATAAATAAAAAATAAAATGCCTGACATACAAATTAGGTAATTGCTATCAATTGTATTGTTAGTACCTTGGCACTGTAGCTTCTAAAATTAATATTCCTGAAAAAAAAAATATTGTTCCCCTATGTATCAAAGTCCTAGAAGAAAGGACATGGTACATTTGAGCTATGTAATTTGAGGAGATTTAATAAAGGGATTATTTACAAAAGGTTTAGAGAAATCCCTAAGGATTATTGCAGAACTTGTTACAACTGTCTCTAACAGCTCTTACCAAACCTAGGCCTGAAAAGAGATCCCAGAAAGTGTGGCTATATGCAGAGGGCCTTTCACAGGAGCTGGGACCTTCAGTAAAGGGACACAGCCAACCCACAACAATCCCTTGAAAGAGAGGGGCAATAAAGACCCTGACATGCTTACCGCTCCCGACTGGGCAAACCCGGGTAGAACTCAACAGAATCCACGGATGGAATCTTTGTGGGTCAACCTCCTGGAACACAAAATGGAGTGAAGAAGGGAAGAGAGGATCTGTAATAAGGGTACTAATCACAGACATAAGTATTTCAAATGAGTAAAAAATACTCATAGCAATTAAATTGCAGGTAAATACATGAACATTTTAATAGTGATTGTCTTTGGGAAGTCAGATTACAAATTACCTTTCCTTGCTCTTTCTAATTGGTTTGAATTTTCTGAAGTTTCAACCATAAATAATAATAGTTAACATTTATTGAGTGTTCTATTTTCTTTTTTTTTAATTTTTTTCTTTTTTGAGACAAAGTCTCATTTTGTCACTCTTGGTGGAGTGCTGTAGCATCATAGCTCACAGCAACCTCTCAAGCAATTCTCTTGCCTCAGCCTCCTAAGTGGCTGGGACCACAGGTGCCTGCCACAACACCCCGCTATTTTTAGAGGCAGGGCCTCACTCTGGCTCAGGTTGGTCTCGAATCTGTGAGCTCAGGCAATGCACCTGCTTCGGCCTCCCAAGTGCTGGATTACAAACGTGAGCCACCATGCCCAGCAAGTGTTCTATTTTCTTATGTGTATTTCATCCTTATAGCAACCCTATAAAGTAGGTACTATTATCATTTTCACTTTATAGATAAAGAAATTGCACTAGAGAGATTAATTGACTTAACCAAAGTTGTACAGCCACAAGAAACCTGTGAGGCTGTGATTTACATATAGGCATTCTGCTCCAGAGTCCACACTATTAAAAATGATACTATATTATATTCACAGTAGGTAACAAGAAAGACTTTCACAAGGGGAAAATTGATTGATAAATTTTATCAATCAAAATTTTAACTCTTTTTTTTTTTTTTTGAGGCAGAGTCTCAAGCTGTCGCCCTCAGTAGAGTGCTATGGCGTCACAGCTCACAGCAACCTCAAACTCTTGGGCTTAAGTGATTCTCTTGCCTCAGCCTCCCAAACAGCTGGGACTACCTACAGGCGCCTGCCACAGCGCCCAGCTATTTTTTTGTTGTAGTTGTCATTGTCAATTTTAGCTGGCCTGGGGCTGGGTTCAAACCCACCAGCCTCAGTGTATGTGGCCAGTGCCCTACCCACTGAGCTATGGGCGCCACCCAACTTTAATTTGTTTTAAAGAAAAGCATTTTTATAGTATATTTCCCTGGTATTCAATAAATATTAAAAATGTTATAAGGCATAATTACATGTTATAATACATAATAAACATGGTAATATATAAAAATACATATATAGTTTTGATTCACTTATTTCATGTCTTCTTCCTTCATAATAAAATCCTTGATTTTCTTTCTTTTTTTTTTTTTTTAAATCCCTGAGTTTCATCTGGGCCTGAGATCACTGAGAATAAAGACTACATTTTTCAGCTCCCTGTAACTAGGTGTGGTTATGTCTAAATTCTGGATAGTGAATCGTAGGCAGAAGTAATGCTTGCAACATCCAGAAAGCGCCTTTGAAAGGAGAAAGTAAGCACTTCTCTTTGTCCTTTCTGTTGGCTGGAGTGCGGACATGATGGCTGCAAGTCAAGCAGCCATCCTCAGATCATGAGGTAAAAACCACGTCTGAACTCTGGCTAAGCAGCAAAATAGGAAGAATTTGTAAAGCCATCTTACCTTATCTGACCTGGAATACTAAAAAAAGTCTCCAGAATTTTTTTTATATAGGAGAAAAATTAGCTTTTCTCTTCCATAAGCCATTGTTTGGGTTTGCAGTCATTATAGCTGAAGCTAATCCTAATTAGAACCTCTTCCTTTAATCTTCTTTCTGCATTTTTGTTTGTTTGTGACAGAGTCTCAAGTTGTCGCCCTGGGTAGAGTGCTGTGGTGTCCTAGCTCACAGCAACCTCTAATTCGGCATTCAGGCTCAAGTGATCCTCTTGCCTCAGTTTTTCTTTTCTTTTTTTTTTTTTTTTTGCAGTTTTTGACTGGGGCTGGGTTTGAATCCACCACCTCCGGCATATGAGAGCCACAGGCACTGCCCCAGTTTTTCTATTTTTAATAGAGATAGGGGGTCACTTTCACTCAGGCTGGTCTTGAACTTGTGAGCTCAAGGAATCCACCCGCCTCAGCCTCCCAGCATGCTAGGATTACAGGCGTGAGCTACCACGCCTGCCGAGCCTGCATGTTTGTTTTTGTTTATTTGGAGAGTCTCATTCTTTCGCCTTGGGTAGCATGCAGTGGCATCATCATAACTTACAGCAACCTCAAATCCTTGAGCTTAAATCTTCCTGGCTGGGTGCGGTGGCTCAGACCTGTAATCCTAGTACTCTGTGACACCGAGGCGGGTGGATTGCTTGAGCTCATGAGTTCGAGACCAGCCTAAGCCAGGGAGAGACTTGGTCTCTAAAGAAAAATTAGCCAGGGCGGCGCCTGTGGCTCAAGGAGTAGGGCGCTGGTCCCATATGCCGGAGGTGGCGGGTTCAAACCCAGCCCCGGCCAAAAAAAAGAAAAATTAGCCAGATATTGTGGCAGGCACCTATAGTCCCAGCTATTTGGGAGCCTGAGGCAAGAGAATCGCTTGAGCCCAAGAGTTTGAGGTTGCTGTGAGCTATGACTCCATAGCACTCTGCCAAGGGCAACAAAGTGAGACTTTGCTCAAAAAAAAAAAAAAAAAGAAAAAGAAAAAAGAAAGAGATTTCTCTGAAGATGATGAAAATGTTCTTTATGTTGTTTTGGGTCCTAGTTGCTTGAGTGTATACAACTGTCAAAATGCATTGAACTGAGCACTTATGATGTGTGTATTTCATTGCACACAAATTTATCTCAGTAAAAGGATTAAAGAGCAGGCAAACAAAAAATTCCCAATCTCAGAGTCTGAATCAACAGGTCTGTGATGGGGACTAGCATGTTTTTTTTTTTCTTTCATGAGTTCCAGAGGTAATTCTGTGGGGCCCCCAGTTGAGAGCAACTGTCAAGAGTGGCATAAAATTATGGAAGGAATTAGGAAGAAAAAAGTCATCTGTAAAAGATCTAGGAAACCACTTATGTTATTCTGTCTGCTCCTTAGAATCCTTATGTTAAAAATGGAGTTGGCATATTTTATAAGAGCAGCAGTAGCAGTGTTTAACCCTACATAAAACACAAACAGCAGTTAGGCCTATTTGCAGATAAAACTAAGATGTTTACAACTTGGTAATTGCAGGCTTAATTGGACTTAATTCTTCCTTGCATGTTGGTGGAGGCCCTACAAGAGCTATATCCATATAGTACACACTTAGGAGCTGTGACCCCCGAATTGTCTAGGCTCCCTCCTATCCTTCTGGGTTTTTTGTTTTTATTATTTGAGACAGAGCCTCAGTCTGTCGCTATGGGTAGAGTGCCATGGTGGCATAACTTACAGCAACCTCAAACTCTTGGGCTCAAGCCATCCTCTTGCCTCCCGAGTCCTACTTTTTATCTTTTATCTTTGTTCTCTTATGTTTCTTTTAGAGTCACGTCAAGGAAAGGATCTTTCCGTTCTCTGTCTGCATACTACTTGCTTTTTTGTAAATCTAATTTTCAGTGAACATTTTGAGACACTGTTTTGTGCCCAGCACCATCTTAAAAATAATGTGCCTGCCTCCCGTAAGATCAGGGAGAACTAGTCCTCTGGCAATGCCGACTGAGGGATCAAATTCAACCAAAATCAGATGGATTCTTTTTCTGGGATAGCTCTTCCTGCAGCTATCCCCTTTGTGCATTTCTCCACAGTGTCGTGGCCAGAAATATACCTTTTTTTTTTTTTGAGACAGAGTCTCACTTTTTCACCCTTGGTAGAGAGTGCCGTCGTGTCACAGCTCACAGCAACCTCCAACTCCTGGGCTTAGGCAATTCTCTTGCTTCAGCCTCCCAAGTAGCCGGGACTATAGGTGCCCGCCACAACGCCTGGCTATTTTTGTTGTTGTTGTTGCAGTTTGGCCGGGACCAGGTTCAAACCCTCCACCCTCGGTATATGGGGCCGGTGCCCTACCCACTGAGCCATGAGCGCCGCCCCAGAAGTATACTTTTTATCTGCCATGTTCTCACTTCATTATTGAAAACCCTCTTCATATGTAGTTCTCCCACTATTAGTGAATGTCAAGATTGTCACCTTCCTCAAAACAGCCACTCAGGCCAGGCTCAGTGGCTCACACCTATAATCCTAGCATGCTGGGAAGCCGAGGCTGGGGGATTCCTCTAGCTCAGGAGTTTGAGACCAGCCTGAGCAAGACAGAGACCTCATCTCTAAAAAGAATAGCTGGGTTTTGGGGGAGACTGATGCAAGAGGATTGAGCTGTGACACAATGGCACTCTACCCAGGGTGACAAAGTGAGACTCTGTCTCAGGAAAAAAAAGCACAAAAAACAAATTGCTGCTCAAAGAACAATTAGTTAAAGTCTATTTATATTTCTATTGCCTTTGGCTTCTTTCTTTCTTTTTTTTGTAGAGACAGAGTCTCACTTTATTGCCCTCCGTAGAGTGCCCTGGCGTCACACTGCTCACAGCAACCTCCAACTCCTGGGCTCAGGCGATTCTCTTGCCTCAGCCTCCAGAGGAGGTGGGACTACAGGCGCCCGCCACAAAGCCCAGCTATTTTTTTGTTGCAGTTTGGCTGGAGCTGGGTTTGAAACCCCGCCTTTGGTGTATGGGGCCGGTGCCCTGCCCTCTGAGCCGCCCTAAGTAAGGTCTTTTTTTTTTTTTTTTTGTAGAGACAGAGTCTCACTTTACCACTCTCCGTAGAGTGCCATGGCGTCACACAGCTCACAGCAACCTCCAGCTCTTGGGCTTTCGCGATTCTCCTGCCTCAGCCTCCCGAGCAGCTGGGACTACAGGCGCCCGCCACAACGCCCGGCTATTTTTTAGTTGCAGTTCGGCCGGGGCCGGGTTTGAACCTGCCACCCTCGGTATATGGGGCCGGCACCCTACTCACTGAGCCATAGGTGCCACCCCTAAGTAAGGTCTCTTAATGCCTTTCTTCAAAAGCCATATACACCACATTTTACTGGTTACAAGGTGTTGTATAATCAAAAATGTGACTAGCTCTTATCCCTGGATTCTGGGAGAGAGAAGTAAACACTTGGAATTTCTTAAGTTAAAACAGATATCTTTATTATTCATGAGCCCCTTGGATAACATTTGAGTGCTAAAAGATGAGATGATTCAGAATGAGGTTGGTCACTAGAAGGACCAATTGCGAGATTAGAGAATGGAAGCTTTGAACCAGCACATCTCTGGGAAAAGGAGAAGAGCTGGAAGGTGAGTTCAATCACATGACTGATGACTCAATCCATCATGCCCAAGTCATGAAACCTCAAAACAGTCTTTGGACACTGGAGCTCAAGTGAACTTCTGTATGTTGCTTATCATTTGGCTGGTGCTGATTAGTATCCTTTGTAATAAAACTGTTACTGTTAACGGTAGCACTTTCTTTCTTTTTTTGTTTAGCAGGCCTGGCCTGGATTCAAACTCACCAGTCCAGGGGCAAGTGATGGGTGCTCTAAACACTGAAGTATGGACGCCGAGCCATATAGCACTTTCTTGAGTTCTGTGAGTTGTGCTGATAAATTACTGAACCTGAAGCGCATCTTGAGAACTCCCTAGATTTGTAGCTGGTTGGTTGGAAGTATAGGTGACTGTGAGACTCCCACTTCTGCCTGGCATCTGAAATGGGGACAATCTTATTGAAGATTATACCATTGAACCTGTGGATTCTGACACTAACTCCAGGTGATTAGTAACAGAATTGAATTGTATTACAGCATACCAGTTGGTATTAGAATACAAAGGCAGTCTGAGTTTATTTTATTTTATTTTTTTATTGAGACAGAGGCTCCCTTTGTTGGCGTGGGTAGAGTGCTATGGTGTCGCAGCTCACAGCAACCTCAAACTCCTGGGCTCAAGCGATTCTCTTGCCTCAGCCTCCTAAGTAGCTGGGACTATAGGCGCCCACCACAACGCTCGGCTATTTTTTTGTTTTAGCAGACCCGAGCTGGGTTTGGACCCAGCAGCCCTGGTGCATGTGGCTGGCGCCCTACCCTCTGAGCTATGGTGCCAAGGGCAGTCTGAGTTTAAAGGGTGAGGAGATAGACTCTATCTCTTGAGAGAAGCAGCAGCAAAGTCACCTTGCAAAGGGTCATGCATACTGGAATGGGAGGAATGTCTGACTTCTGAGCAGTCTGTTGCACTCACTTTCTTGCTGATCCAGCTCTACATTTAAAAGAATGTTTGTTGTGTTTTATCCAGCATTTCTAGATGTTTTATTTGGCTCTGTTTTGTTTGGTAGAGATAGGGTCTTACCATGTTGCCAACGCTGAAGTGCAGTGGTAGCATCATAGCTCGCTGAAATCTCAAACTCCTGGCTTCAAGTGATCCTCCTGCCTCAGCCTCCCAAAGTGCTAGGATTACTTGCAAGAGCCACCACACCCAGTATCTAAATGTTTTATAGGGGGGCCAGGCATGGTGGCTCACACCTATAATCCCAGCACTCTGGGAAGCCAAAGCTCGTGGATTATTTGAGCTCAGGAGATCGAGACCAGCCTGAGCAAGACTGAGACCCCATCTCTAAAAATAGCCAGGCACTATAGCAGGTGCCTGTAGTCCTAGCTACTTGGGAAGCTGAGGCAAGAGAATCACTTGAGTCTAAGAGACTGAGGTTGCTATGAGCTATGATGCCAGGACACTTTACCCAGGGTGACAAAGTGAGACTCTGTCTCAAAAAAAAAAAAGTTTTATAGGGAGGTTTCTTCTGTTACTGGTTCACAATATCACAAGAAAAAAGGCTATCTTTGTTACATACTGTACATACCAAGTATGGTACTTAGAGACTAAGAAGGAAAGATTGTAAGGAAAAACACTGCCAGTAGCACAGAAGGGTACATCGGAGAGAAATCCGGAGAACAGTTACAGACGATGAGGACACAAGAAGCATTGCTTGGATATGTGAAAAGAATACATTATCCAGGAGGCTGGGATGGGAGGTTGACTTTGAGCTAAAGAAAGAAAAAGAAAGCATAAGATGAAGAAGAAATATATCAGAATCAAGAAGAAAGTAAAATATGAAAAGTCCTAAGAAATCTTCCCTGGAAAACAAATCCCTGCAGAAAGATATGTTTCTTTCCAAAGGACAAAACCATGTTTCAAAATACTTTTTTTTTTTTAAGACAGTCTCAGTATGTCACCCTGGGTAGAATGCCGTGGTGTCACAGTTCACAGCAACCTCTAACTCTTTGGGCTTAAGTGATTCTCTTGCCTCAGCTTCCCAAGTAGCTGGGACTACAGGTGCCTGCCATACGCCTGGCTATTTTTTGGTTGTAGTTGTCATTGCTGTTTGGCAGGCCCAGGCTGGGCTCGAACCTGCCACCTCTAGCGTATGTGGCTGGCGCCCTAGCCGCTTGAGCTACAGGCGCCAAGCCCAAAATACTCTTTTTTTATACATAGAAATATGAAAAATTCTCTGGCCAGGCACCATGGATTGTGCCTGTAATCCAAGCTCTGGGAGGCCAACGTAAGTGGATCACTTGAGCTCAGGAGTTCAAAGCCAGCCTTGGCAAGAGGGAAACCCTGTCTCTACTAAAAATAGCCAGATGTGGTAGTGTGTGCCTCGGCTACTGGGGAGGCTGAGGCAAGAGGATTGCTCAAAACCAAGAGTTTGAGGTTGCTGTGAGCTATGATTCCATAGCACTCTACCCAGAATGACAGAGTGAGACTCTGCCTAAAAAAAAAGGAAAGAAAAATCAATTCTCGGGGGAGGCGCCTGTGGCTCAGTGAGTAGGACACCGGCCCCATATGCCGAGGGTGGCGGGTTCGAACCCAGCCCCGGCCAAACTGCAACAAAAAAATAGCCGGGCGTTGTGGCGGGCGCCTGTAGTCCCAGCTGCTCGGGAGGCTGAGGCAAGAGAATCGTGTAAGCCCAAGAGTTAGAGGTTGCTGTGAGCCGTGTGACACCACGGCACTATACCTGAGGGCTGTACAGTGAGACTCTGTCTCTACAAAAAAAAAAAAAAAAAAAATCAATTCTCTGAAAGTTGATACTCTTTTTTTTTTTTTGTAGAGACAGAGTCTCACTGTACAGCCCTCAGGTATAGTGCCGTGGTGTCACACGGCTCACAGCAACCTCTAACTCTTGGGCTTACACGATTCTCTTGCCTCAGCCTCCCGAGCAGCTGGGACTACAGGCGCCCGCCACAACACCCGGCTATTTTTTTGTTGCAGTTTGGCACCCGCCACCCTCGGCATATGGGGCCGGCGCCCTACTCACTGAGCCACAGGCGCCGCCCCGAAAGTTGATACTCTTAATACTGTCATGTCTGTATAGTGTTGTACTTCAATCTAAAGCGACTAAAATTGGAGTCATCCGACAGAGATGCATATGGGAGTAGCAGTTGACCTTACCCAGCAGGCTCAGCACAGGAGTTGTAACGCTGGTACATATTCAGCTTCTGCACCTCAAGCTTCTCAACTCAAGTAATCCTCTTGCTTCAGCTTCCCAAGTATCCAGGATTATAGGTGTACACCCTGTGCCCAGCTAATTTAAATATTTTTTTTTTAGACAGAGTCTCACTTTGTAGTCCTTGGTAGAGTGCTGTAGCATCCTAGCTCACAGCAACCTCAAATTCTTGGGCTCAAGCGAGTCTCTTTTTTTTTTTTTGCCTGCCAAAATGCCCCGCTATTTTTAGAGATGAGGTCTTACTCTGGCTCAGGCTGGTTCTGAACCCAAGTTTGTTTTTTTGTTTTTTTGGTTTTTTTTTTTAGAGACAGAGTCTCATTTTGTCACCCTCGGTAGAGTGCCGTGGCATCATAGCTCACAGCAACCTCCAGCTCTTGGGTTTAGGCAATTGTCTTGCCTCAGCTTCCCGAGTAGCTGGGTCTACAGGCACCCACCACAATGCCTGGCTATTTTTTTTTATATTTATTATTACTTTTGTTCAGGAAGCCTGGCTATTTTTTGTTGCAGTTTGGCGGAGGCTGGGTTTGAACCTGCCACCCTCAGTATATGGGGCCGGTGCCCTATTCATTGAGCCACAGGTGCTGCTTTGCTTTTTATTTTTTTTTTAAGAGACAGGGTTTCACTATGTTGCTCAGGCTGGTCTCAAACTCCTGGCCTCAAGTAATCTCCCCAACTTGACCTCCTAAAGTACTGGGATTATAGTCACAAGCCACTGTACCAGGCAGACTATGAAAACCTTGATGTTCAGGACTATTCACTGTTCTGTTCCTAGGTCCTAGCACCATTTGGAGGCATATAGTGTCTATCTAACAAATGTTTGAGATCAAACACCCCAGTGAAGGAATCTCTATTTCCATTTTTTCATTTTCCAAAAATTGGATCTTTGATTAACTTTTCATTTGACAATGGTTTTGTAATATTATTTCCCATATAAAGAATGAAGATGTAGTGTAGTCTTTTCTCTAATGTGAATGTTCATTTCTTTTTTCATTTTCTTTTCTTTTTTTTTTTATTTTACTTTGTCGCCCTTGGTAGAGTGCTGTGGTGTCACAGGTCATAGCAACGTCCAGCTCTTGGGCTTAGGCGATTCTCTTGCTTCAGCCTCCCGAGTAGCTGGGACTACAGGCGCCTGCCACAAAGCCTGGCTATTTTTTTTCTTGCAGTTTGGCTGGGGCTGGGTTTGAACCTGCCACCCTTGGTATATGTGGACTGTGCTCTACCCACTGAGCCACAGGTGCCGCCCTTCATTTCTTTTTTCTGTAGCTAGTTTTGAAAAGTTTATTTTGGCTCCAATATTGTTGTGGTAATGCCAAACAGAATTTTTTGGCTAGATTTGGGAAATCCCTATCAATCTTTTTTCATGTACAAGGCTCAAGATTTCAAAGCATTTGTAATCTTGTGCCGTAATAAACCATAAATACTCTGCATTTTTTACATTCATTAAGTTTGCTATAGTAGAGTTCCTGGAAACGAATTCTACCCAAAGAAGACTGGCAATAACTTAACTAGCGACAAAAGCAAGCTACATAAATATATTCCACTAAATTCAAACTGAATGTATCTTGGCCAGGCAAGGGGCTCACACTTGTTTTTTTTTTTCTGCAGTTTTTGGCCGGGGCTGGGTTTGAACCCACCATCTCCGGCATACGGGGCCAGCGCCCTACTCCTTTGAGCCACAGGCACTGCCCTTGGGGCTCACACTTGTAATCCCAGCACTCTGGGAGGCCAAGATTACTTGAGCTCAGGAGTTCGAAACCAGCCTGAGCAGGAGTGAGACCCCCATTTCTACTAAAATAGAAAACATTAGCCAGGAGTCATAGTGGATGCCTGTACTTAAAGCTACTTGGGAGGCTGAGGCAAGAGGATCTCTTAAGCCTTAGAGTTTGAGGTTTCAGTGAGCTATGATGCTGCCACAGCACTCTACCTAGGATGGCAGAGTGAGATGCTGTCTCAAAAGAATAAAAAAAAAGAATGTATCTTAAATTCAACTTTCCCTCAGCCAGATCTCGAAAACACCTAAGGATACCCTAATGCTGCTGAACATGGGGAAGTGCTAAGGGGTGACCTGTTCTGGAACCTTCTCTGGGCTGTCTTTGGCCAGGAGGGTGCCTGTGGAATCATGGTCTATAACCCTGATACTTGTTCTGTCCTACTGGTCCACTCTGCTGTCCTGCACTGTGGTTGTTAGCACCCTCTGTCAGTTCTCCCTGCACAGGAGGGTTGGAATACTATAGCGGTCACCAGAGGGTCTCCGCATGTAATTAGGTGGGAAGGTAGGGCCAGCCTTTTCGGACCTGGCCTTTAGGGGCACCTCAGATCACTCCCACATTCCCCTCTTTCTCTTCCCCACTCTCACTCTTCTGGTAATTATGCTGATAATTGCCTGGAGGACCCCTGCGACATGGATGGTAGTTGAGACAGAGGTCTTGATCTTGCTCAGGCTGGTCTTGAACTCCTGAGTTCAAGCAATCCACCTGCCTCGGCCTCCTGGAGTGCTAGGATTACAGGCATAAGCCACCGCACCCAGTCAGAAGGGGCTTTCTTCAAAGAGCAAAGAATGGGGGTGGGGATGCGAGTGTAAAAAATATATAAATAAATAAAGAGCGAAGAATGAAGCATATGTTCAGAGGGGAGGAGTAGAATGTATTCCTGATACAGTCTTTCAGTTATTATTTAATTCCCTTCTCTAGGCCTAGCTATAGTTTTACTCTTGAGTTCTATGAGGCACCTCGGTAACCATTTTATATAAACACACTTTTTTATTGGTTTAAGCTAACTTCAGTTAGTTACCCTTGTTCCTTGCAACCAAAGTGATAATGTTAACAATAGTAGTCAACATTTTTTTTTTTTTGCTGTTTTTGGCCAGGGCTGAGTTTGAACCTGCCACCTCCAGCATATGGGGCCAGGGCCCTACTCCTTTGAGCCACAGGAGCCGCCCAGTAGTCAACATTTATTAAGCACATACTAAGTGCCAGGCACTGTGCTAAGCACTTTACATAGTTTATCTCATTAGGTATAGATTTTGTCTGTCATTTTCTTGTTTTAGAGACAGAGTCTCACCTTGTCGCCCTCGGTAGAGTGCTGTGACATCACAGCTCACAGCAACCTCCAGCTCTTGGGCTTAGGGATTCTCTTGCCTCAGCCTCCTGTGCAGCTGGGACTACAGGCGCCCGTCACAATACCCGGCTATTTTTTTGTTGCAGTTTGGCCGGGGCCGGGTTTGAACCCACCACCCTTGGTATATGGGGGTGGCATCCTACTTACTGAGCCACAGGCACTGCCCCCTTTACTTTCCCTTTTTTTTTTTTTTTTAAGACAGAGTCTCACTTTGTGGCCCTTGATAGAGTGTGATGGCATCCCAGCTCACAGCAACCTCAAACTCTTGGGCTCAAGCTATTGTCTTTCCATACTTCCCGAGTAACTGGGACTACAGGCCCCCACCACGATGCCTGGCTTTTTAAATTTTTTTAGAGACGAAGTCTTGCTCTGGCTCAAGCTGGTCTCAAACTCCTGAGCCCAAGGCAATCCACCTGCCTTGGCCTCCCAGAGTGCTAGGATTACAGGCATGAGCCACTGTGCCCAGCCAATTTTAAACATTTTTTAATCTTTTTTTCTGAGCTATCTTTTTTAGAAAATTTGAAAAAAACATAAAATATGAAGTAAGAGAAAAGAGAAAACCATTTTCCATAATCCTATTACCAGGACATAACAGCTAACATTTTGTCTTTGCTTGTACCTAAAAAAATTCATCATTCCCCACCACATCAATTCCATTCTGTCTTCTATTCAAACTCTGCTGTCTAAATTTGTAAGCGAAAATAGCACAAATACATGAAAATATAGTAATAACACAAGAAAAATTCAAATTGCCTGTTGAATTCAAGGGCAATATCTTTCCTGCATCCTCAACATTTAGTATAGAAAGTGCTAAACAGTAAATGCCAAATGGATGACTATATCAAAATCCAATTTAACAGATTCATTTTTTTCCCCAAGAGAAATTTATTTTTAACAGATCCTTGTCTCTCTCCATTGTATTTTTAAAAATTCCTATAGAGATGAAACTAACTTCCATGTAAAATTCTGGCCTCTGCTCACATTTGGCTTGATCAATCTCTGATTTTATATCTATAATTTTGCAAACCTCAAGTGGCTTTCAGATTGACAATCCTAAGGTTGTGGGGTATGTTCAAACACAAAATATTTCTCATTGTGTCTGCTATCCTGTGCTTTCTAAAGACTGAACAGAGAACCGATGTATTATAGAAATATTTCTAACAGAGTACAAAGAAAAGGTGTTTTCTAGTTAAGTTTTAATTAATTAAGTTTTAATCAAAAAATTCAATTAACAGGAAATTTTCCATACCCTAGAAATTATGATATGTGTCAGTTATGATTAAACAATGAAATAATCCTTGTTAAATTTCCTGCAAACCCTGCTTAATCTTTGTTGGTTTCTGGACAAGTTTCTGCATAACTAAACCCTGAAGAATTTTTCCAAAACAGTATTTATCTAGGTAGCCCACATTCCAGGAACTATTCAGTTTCTGGAATTACTTGGAAAAATTCAGAAGGCAAACATTGCGCAAATTCTTGGCACATTCTTTGGAGAAGTCAAATAGTGCTAGATACTGATTCTAAAATGGTTACATTTTCAGTTAAACTAGAAATTTGAAGTTCAGGTATTTATTCTTATAATCTGTTAGTTAAGATTATAATGACATTTGATTGGTTATAGGAATAGAAAATATTTATCTTATAAAAATTCTTTTTTTTTTTTTTTTTTGGCTGGGGCTGGGTTTGAACCCGCCACCTCCAGCATATGGGACCGGCACCCTACTCCTTGAGCCACAGGTGCCGCCCTATCTTATAAAAATTCTTAAGTCTGGGTGGTGCCCATGGCTCAGTCGACAAGGGCATGGGCCGCATACACCTAGGGTGGCGGGTTCGAACCTAACCTGGGTCTGCTAAGCAACAATGAAAACTGCAACCAAAAAAATAGCCAGGTGTTGTAGCAGGCACCTGTAGTCCCAGCTACTTGTGAGGCTGAGACAAGAGAATTGCTTAAGCCGAAGAGTTTGAGTTTGCTATGAGCTATGATGCCATGGCACTCTACCCAGGGCCACAGCTTGAGACTCTGTCTCAAAAAAAAAAAAATTCTTAAGTCTGCTGTAATGGCAAGCACCTGTAGTCCCAGCCACTCTGGAGGCTGAAGTGGGAGGATTGCTTGAGGCCAGAAGTTTGAGACAGACTCACTGCATGGTTTGGTTGCACCTATGAATAACCACTGTACTCTAGAGCATGAACAACACAGCAAGACCCCAACTATAAAAAGAAAAAAAAATCCTTAGTTAATAGAAGGAATATACAAGAATTATTTTATTATTAAACAGTCATTTGTAGCATGTAAATGATTATTGCTGTTGGGGTGTGGTGGCTCATGCCTATAATCCTAGCAATCTTGGAGGCCGAGGGGGTGAATAGCATGAGCTCTGAAGTTCGAGACCAGCCTGAGGAAGAGAGGGATTCCATTTCTACTAAAAAATAGAAAAACTAACTGGGTGTTGGGGTGAGCGCCTGTAGTCCCAACTACTCAGGAGGCTGAGGCAGAAGGATCACTTGAGCCCAGGAGTTTGAGGTTGCTGTGAGATAGGCTGAGGTCATGGCATTCTAGCCTGGGCAACAGAGAAAGACTCTGTCTCAAAAAGCAAAAAAAGATTATTTGTAAATTATTAGTTACTTGATTATTCAAATGTTCCTTGACTTTACTCCTCTTATTTTGCATGGCTTCAGTACATTATATATTTCTAGTCCTAAACTGCTGTTAAAATTCCAGTTTGGACTGGCACATTAGCTGACAAATGAATGTTTTGTTTTGTTTTTTTGTAGAGATAGAGTCTCACTTTATGGCCCTCGGTAGAGTGCCGTGGCATCACACAGCTCACAGCAACCTCCAACTCCGGGCTTAAGTGATTCTCTTGCCTCAGCCTCCCGAGTAGCTGGGACTACAGGCGCCTGCCACAACGCCTGGCTATTTTTTGGTTGCAGTTCAGCCGGGGCCGGGTTTGAACCCGCCACCCTCGGTATATGGGGCCAGCGCCTTACCGACTGAGCCACAGGCACCACCCGACAAATGAATGTTTTGAATTAAGGTTTGGTAGCACTGTCTGACAAAAAATAGTTCCATTTTTGCAGTGTTTCCATGTTAGTTGAG
Source organism: Nycticebus coucang (assembly GCF_027406575.1). Classification (NCBI taxonomy): domain Eukaryota; kingdom Metazoa; phylum Chordata; class Mammalia; order Primates; family Lorisidae; genus Nycticebus; species Nycticebus coucang. The sequence goes on from NC_069802.1 coordinate 13,504,236, forward strand.
TAATTATGATTTACTTTTTTGTTGTTGTTGTTTAGAGATAGGGTCTCACTCTGTTGCCCAGCCTACAGTGCAGTGGCGACATCATAGCTCACTTATTCCTGGGCTCAAGTAATTAATGCTTCTGCTTCAGCCCCTCGATTAGCTGGGACTGCAGGCACACACCACCACGCATAGTTAATTTTCCTATTTTCAGAGATGGGTCTCACTATGTTGCCCAGACTGGTCTAAAACAATCTAAAACTCCTGGTCTCAAGAAGTCTCCTGCCTTGGCCTCTCAACATGTTAGGATTATAGGTATGAGCCACGTACCCAGCCTAAATATGAATTATTTAAATACTTGCTTGCAGCTGATCTAGTGGCTAACACTGTCTCTAAGGAAAAAAAATTGCTTAGACATATTGTTCTTATTTCATAGAATGTGTGAAAATGAGTAAAGAGATACATTTTAGTTCACAAATTTAATACAATTAAAAAATAGAGAAGTCAGGCAAGCTGTTGCCTACAGCTTTATAGCTGTCACCTTCAAAAGCAAAATTTTACATTCCAAAACATGAGTGATAACATCTATCTCTCAGAAGCTAAACTGCTTTGCTTTCTTACAGCTACTAACTAGCTGCACTTTAAGACAATTTTAACATATGGCTAGTGTATTAGTTTCATAGGGCTGTTGTAATGACGAACCACAAATGCGTTAAAATGACAGAAATGTATTCTCTTACAGTTCTGGAGGCTAGAAGGCTAAACTCAAGGTGTCAGCAAGGGTACGTTGCCTCTGGAGGCTCCAGGGAAGAACATTTCCCTACCTCTTTTGTAGCTGCTCGTCCTTGTTGGCATAATCTTTGTCATTCCTTGGCTTGCAGCTTTGTCACTCCAATCATTCCCTCATTGCCACATGGCCTTTTTTTTTTTTTTGAGACAGAGTCTCACTATGTTGTCCTCGGTAGACTGCTATGGAGTCACAGCTTACAGCAACCTCCAACTCTTGGGCTTAAGCCATTTTCTTGCCTCAGCCTCCCAAGTAGCTGGGACTACAGGCACCTGCCACAATGCCCGGCTATTTTTTGTTGCAATTGTCATTGTTGTTTAGCTGGCCCGGGCCAGGTACGAACATGCCAGCCTTTGTGTATGTGGCTGGTGCTGTAACCACTGTGCTATGGGCGCCAAGCCTGCCGTATGTTTTTAAAATTATTTTCTTTTCTTTTTTTTTTTTTTTTTTGTAGAGACAGAGTCTCACTTTATCGCCCTTGATAGAGTGCCGTGGCGTCACACAGCTCACTGCAACCTCCAAATCCTTGGGCTTAGGCAATTCTCTTGACTCAGCCTCCCAAGTAGCTGGGACTACAGGCGCCCGCCACAGCGCCCGGCTATTTTTGTTGTTGTTGTTGTTGTTGCAGTTTGGCCAGGGCCAGGTTTGAACCTGCCACCCTCAGCATATGGGGCCGGCGCCCTACCAGCTGAGCCACAGGCGCTGCCCCTAAAATTATTTTCTTAATAATTTAAAATCATGTAAAACAATAGGAGGCTGGCATACCAAGCTTCACCACAAAAATACAATGTAATGTAATTGTTGAAAGTTTAATTACCCTGAAAATTCTGTCAGTCCTATCATCATTTATCACCTAATGCTAGCAACTTGAAGGAAGGCCACAAAGTGGCAATTGTATAAAACACAGCTCCAAATAATTTGTCATGGTACTACCATTATTAGAAAAAAATTATCAGTATGATGGGGACTGAATTTCTTTGACTTGTAGAGATATAGTTTCAAAAAATATTAAATTATAACATTACTTTTTTTTTGAAATTTCTTTTCTTTTTTTTTTTTGTAGAGACAGAATCTCATTTTATTGCCCTCGGTAGAGTAGTGTGGCGTCATAGCTCACAGCAACCTCCAATTCCTGGGCTTAGGCGATTCTCTTGCCTTAGCCTCCCAAGTAGCTGGGACTACAGGCACTCATCACAATGCTTGGCTATTTCTTGTTGCAGTTTGGCAGAGGCCGGGTTTGAATCCGCCATCCTCGGTACATGGGGCTGGCGCCCTACCCACTGCGCCACAGGTGCCGTCCTTGAAATTTTTTTTTTCTTCTGGACTGCAGATGTACTGATTGAATTAATTGTTTTTATTTCTTATTTGTGTATTTATTTTTAATTTTCAGTAGAGTGTCATGGCATCATAGCTCAGAGCAACTTCAAACTCTTGGCCTTAGGGTGGCGCCTGTGGCTCAAGGAGTAGAGCGCTGGCCCCATATACCAGAGGTGGCAGGTTCAAACCCAGCCCCAGCCAAAAACTGCAAAAAAAAAAAAGACAAACTCTTGGCCTTAGCGATCCTCTTGCCTCAGCCTCTCGAGTAGCTGGGATTCTAGGCGCCTTCCACACACCTGGCTCGTTTTAGAGATGGAGGTCTTGCTCTTGCTTGGGCTGGTCTCAAACTGATGAGCTCAAGCAATCCACCCACCTCGGCCTCTCAGAGTGCTAATCTTATTTATTTATTTATTTAAGACAGAGTTTCCCTTTGTCACCTTCAGTAGGGGGCCGTGGTGTCATAGATCACAGCAACCTCCAGCTCTTGGGCTCAATCCATTCTCTTTGCTTCAGCTGCGCTAGAAACTGAGATTACAATATCCAGCCAATTTTTTTCTATTTTTAGTAGAGACAAGGTCTGGCTCCTGCTCAGGCTGATCTTGAACTCCCGTGCTCAAGCAATACACCTGCCACTGCCTCCCAGACTGCTACCACTATAGGCATGAGCCACCACACCCGGCAACACATTCCCCCTTGACCCATGGATTGCCCTTATTAATTCATCCATCCGTTCATTTATCATATCAAGGAACATATGTGAAGCTACCACCCCACCCAAGGAACAGCTTTAAGGAGAATATGTCTACCTATATATTCATTCTCCCATCTTCTACCACTGTGTTCCCTGCTTCCCCTTGTATTCCGAAGGCAACCAGTAACTTGAAGCCTTGCTTTTGAACTTTATAAAAAGGTTGTCATTTTGGCAGTGCCCATAGCTCAGTGGGTAGGGCGCCAGCCACATAAACCGAGGCTGGGTGGTTCGAACCTTGCCCAGGCTAGCAACAATGACAACTGCAACAATAACAACAACAACAAAAATAGCCGGGCATCGTGGCGGTGCCTGTAGTCCCAGCTATTTGGGAGCCTGAGGCAGGAGAATCGCTTAAGCCCAAGAGTTTGAGGTTGCTGTGAGCTGCGATGCCAGAGCACTTTACCCAGGGTGAGTCTTGAGACTGTCTCCAAGGAAAAAAAAAAAAGGTTATCACTTTGTGTCACTAAAATTTATCCAGGTTGCTTCTGTTTGTAGTTTCTTTCACATTTGAAAATATTTAGTTTTCGTCTGTGGCTCAGTCAGTAAGGTGCCGGCCCCATATACCGAGGGTGGCGGGTTCAAACCCGGCCCCGGCCAAACTGCAACCAAAAAATAGCCTGGCGTGGCGGGCGCCTGTAGTCCCAGCTACTCGGGAGGCTGAGGCAAGAGAATCGCTTAAGCCCAGGAGTTGGAGGTTGCTGTGAGCTGTGTGAGGCCACAGCACTCTACCGAGGGCCATAAAGTGAGACTCTGTCTCTACAAAAAAAAAAAAAGAAAGAAAATATTTAGTTTTAATAGCCAGGCGTTGTGGCGGGCGCCTGTAGTCCCAACTACTTGGGAGGCGGAGGCAGGAGAATCGCTTGAGCCCAGGATTTGGAGGTTGCTGTGATGCCACAGCACTCTACGCAGGGTGACAGCTGAGGCTCCGCCTCAAAAAAAAAAAGAAAAAAAGAAAATATTTAGTTTTAGTTTGCTGTCCCTGCTTGGTAAATAATACATAATTTGGATGAAACAACTTTAAGAAGGGCAATATAGGGCGGCGCCTGTGGCTCAGTGAGAAGGGCGCCGGCCCCATATGCCGAGGGTGGCGGGTTCAAACCCAGCCCCGGCCAAACTGCAACAAAAAAATAGCCGGGCGTTGTGGCGGGCGCCTGTAGTCCCAGCTACTTGGGAGGCTGAGTCAAGAGAATCACCTAAGCCCAAGGATTTGGAGGTTGCTGTGAGCCGTGTGACACCACGGCACTCTACCGAGGGCGGTACAGTGAGACTCTGTCTCTACAAAAAAAAAAAAAAAAAGAAGGGCAATATAACTATGTACAGGCAGTCTCTGGGTTACAAACGAGATAGGTTCTATAGGTTTGTTTTTAATTTGAATTTTTATGTAAGTTGGAACAGGTACATTTACCTATAACCTGTAACAACCTCCATTCATAAGTGTGAGTTGTAAGTAAGTCAGATGTTTGTAATTTGGGGACTGTTCGTAATTGTATTAGTTTGCTGAGGCAGCCATAACAAAATGGATTAAAAAATGGGGTAGGGCTTCACCGTATGAATTTTGGAGGGACGCAATTCGGTCCATAGCATAAATGATGCAGGTCAGAGTTCACATGTTCAATTCAAGGGAAATGCACATAGACATAGAGATATTAGACATAATTCAAATAAAAATCTTTGTTACAATGCCAAGCTAATTATCAAAGTCTTGGTCATACTGAGCCAAAATGACTCCAATTTTATATTTTTTGTCTTTATCAGTCATTAGCAACATGTCAAACTCATTTTGTTTACTACAGATGTGCTATTATCTCATGTCTAAATATATTTAAGTTTCAGCAAATCTAAGCCAAGATGTCAATGATACCTGGAAAGACAATAGAATAAAGTGCTATTCTCTTTTTAGTTTCATAGTGACTGTGACATAATGTTAAAATTTCTCTATTACCAGAGGTATATGAATGATTCATATTTCTGATTTGTGAAATTACTCAGGGTAGATTTAGTTACATTTCAAATTGGAAAGCAAATAAGTAATTTCAGATAGAAGGAATAACTACATTTTAAAAACTCTTTAGACATCTAAATATTTTATATTTTTATTTCAGTTAACTTTCATAAAAAATGCTTATGTTGCCTGGGTGTGGTGACTCGCGTATGCAATTCTAGCTCCCAGGGAGGCCAAGGTGGATTAACTGCTTGAGCTCAGGAGTTTTAGAACAGCCTGAGTGAGACCCAAGAGTTTGAGGTTGCTGTGAGCTATGATGCCACAGCAGTCTACTGAGGATGACAAAGTGAGACTGTCTCAAATAAATAAATAAATAAAAATAACAATAGAAAAGAATTAGCTGGGTGTCATGGCGGGCAACTGTAGTCCTAGCTACTGGCGATGCTGAGGCAGGAGGATTGCTTGAACACAGGAGTTAGAGGTTGTTCTGAGCTAGGCTAACATAGCACTCTATCATCAGCAACAGAGTGAGATTCTGTCTCAAAAAATATACTAAATAAATAAATAAAAAGCATGTGTCTCCTCTGACCTCCGTTCATCCATTCAAACTACCTCTTTGCTCAACATTTTCTGTGGCGTTCAGTATGAAACAGTCTATCTTTTCCCTTTATCTTTGGTCAATCACTCCTATAAACTCTCCACTCTAGAACTGCATTGTCCATTACAGTGGACACTAGCCACCTGTAGCCATTAAATTAAATTAAAAATTCATTTCTGCAATTGCATTAGACACTTTTCAAGTGTGGTACAGTCACACGTGGCTGGTGGCTAATGTCTTGGACAAGGTAGGTACAGAATTATTTCCATTGTTGCAGAAATTTCTTTTGGACAGTGTTGCTCTACAGTACTGGAAGAGTTTGTGGCTAGTTGTATGTCTGAAATAGGGGTTAGGAGTCTATCCTCGAGTTGGATTGGATACTGTTTTGTACATAGATTATATGCCTATATGTATGCATATGGGAGTGGGGCTGATTGAAACTGTGTGAGGGGTAGAATAAACACTCACAAAGCTACTCCTTCATGTAATCACTGTTTTAATCATAACAAACTCTTTTTCTGAAAAAGAAATAAGATTTCATCACCTCTAATCTTTTTTCTTTTTTTTTTTTAATCTTGTGGTTGTCTCTATAAGCTATTCTTTTCTTTCTTTCTTTCTTTTTTTTTTTTTTTTTGAGACAGAGTCTCACCATGTGCTCTGGGTAGAGTGCCATGATGTCATAGCTCACAGCAACCTCAAACTCTTGGGCTCAAGTGATCCTCTTGATCCTACTCAGCCTCCCAAGTAGCTGGGACTACCGGTACCCACCACAGTGCCTGGCTATTTTTAGAGATTGGGGGGTCTCGCTCTTGTTCAGGCTGGTCTCCAACTCCTGAGCTCAAGCAATCCACCCACTTCGGCCTCCCACAGTGCTAAAATTATAGGCATAAGCCACCACACTCAACCTATGAGCTATTATTTTCTCCACACAACTACTCACCAAAACTTACCCTTCAAGGCCTATATGTTCCTTCCCCCTTTACAGGCTTCCAGACAATGTGGTTCACATCTTCATAATAAAACACATCACAGCCTTTCCTTAAATTATTATTTATTGTATGTCTCTGATTCCTCCAATAGATTGTGATCCTGTCAAGGGGCAGGGACTTTCTCATGTTTTTTTGTTTTTTATTTATGTATTTATTTATTCTTGAGACAGAATCTCAACTATGTTGCCCTTGGTAGAGTGCCATGGCATCACAGCTCAGAGTAACCTCAAACTCTTGATTTTAAATGATTCTCTTAAAAAAAATAATAAATAAGTGATTCTCTTGCCTCAGCCTCCCAAGTACCTGGGAATACAGGGGCACGCCACAACATGCGGCTATTTTATGTTGCAATTGTCGTTGTTTAGCTGGTCTGAGCCAGGTTCGAACCCGCCAACTTTGGTGTATGTGGCTGGCGCTGTAACCACTGAACTAAGGGCACCAAGCCTGTTTTTTGTTTTTTAAATATTCCCTCAGTGCTTAGTACAATGCCTTACCCCTCACAGGAGCCCAGTAACTATTGAATTCACTTTTATTTATTTTTTTTAGAGACAGGGTGGAGTGCAGTGGCATCATAACAGCTCACTATAACTTCAAATTCCTGAGCTCAACTGATCCTTCTGCCTCAGCTTCCCGAGTAACTGGGGCTATGGGTATGTACCATTTAACACCTGACTTGTAGAGACAGGATCTCTCTATTGCCCAGTCTAGTCTTGAACTTCTGGCCTCAAGCAAACCCCCACCTGACAAAATGCTCCATTACAAGTATGAACCACCTTGCATGCCTGAATTAACTTTTAAACAGTTTGAATGTCTACAGACATCCTGGTGTTAAATCTGCTCCAAGCCCAGTTCTCATTACCTCAGTGGTAACTCCCAATTACTCAGGCCTAAAACCTTAAGAATCATACCTAATTTCTGGTCTCCTCTCTTTTTCTATTTCTTTAATGTCTTAATTTTTTCGTATCTTAAGTTCATTTACAAATATATTCAGTATGTCATGAGTTCAAGAGATTGACCCATTTTCCAAAGAGATTTCACTTCTTAAAATGTTCTTCAGGGCAGCGCCTGTGGCTCCAGGAGTAGGGCGCCGGCTCCCTATACCCAGACAAAAAACAAACAAACAAACAAATACACCTGAGCTGGCGGGTTCAAATCCAGCCTGAGCCCGCTAAACAACGACAGCAGCAACCAAAAAAACAAATAGCCGGGCATTGTGGCGGGCGCCTGTAGTCCCAGCTACTTGGGAGGCGGAGGCAGGAGAATCGCTTGAGCCCAGGAGTTGGAGGTTCCTGTGAGCTGTGATGCCACGGCACTCTACCCAGGGGGACAGCTTGAGGCTCTGTCTCAAAAAAAAAAAAAAAAAAAACCCTGCAAGGGCAGCGCCTGTGACTCAACGGAGTAGGGCACCAGCCCCATATGCTGGAGGTGGCAGGTTCAAACCCAGCCCCAGCCAAAAACTGCAAAAAAAAAAACAAAAAAAAATGTTTTTCGTATCTGTTAAGTGGATTCATTAACAAAACATCCTCATTTATTAAGCAGTTGGTGTCTTACTATAAAGAAAGGTGCAATGCCTATAATCCTAGCACTCTAGGAGGCTGAGGTGGGTAGCCTGCTTGAGCTCAGGAGTTTGAAATCAGCCTGAGCAACAGCGAGACCACATCTCTAAAAAAATAGCTGGGTTGGGTGGCACCTGTGTCTCTCAGTGGGTAGGGTGCTGGCCCCATATACTGAGGGTGGTGGGTTCAAACCCTGCCCCGGCCAAACTGCAACAAAAAAAAATAGCTGGCTATTGTGGCAGGCGCCTGTAGTCCCAGCTACTTGGGAGGCTGAGGCAAGAGAATCACCTAGGCGCAGAAGTTGGAGGTTGTTGTGAGCTGTGGTGACACCACGGCATTCTACCGAGGGCAATAAAGTAAGACTCTGTCTCTACCAAAAACAAAAACAAACAAACAAAAAAACATAGCTGGGTATTGTGGTGGGTGCCATAATCCTAGCTACTAAGGAGGCTGAGGCAAGAGAATCACTTGAGCCCAAGAGTTTGAGGTTGCTGTGTTCTATAGCGAGGGTGACAAAGTGAGACTCTGTCTCAAACAAAAAAAAGAAGGAAAGGTGCAGGAAATTTCAACTCCAAATTACAAATTCATCATAATTAGTAACTGCCACTTATTGTCTACTGAAAATGGCAAATTCTTCCCTGGGTCCTCCTCATAGTGGCTCCTGTGGGCAGAGGTTGTGAACCTCCCCATGCTCTGTCCCAACACCGCGCTTTTGGAAGTTCTGCTACAGGTACAGAGACCAAAGGCAGAAGAAATGGTGGCACCATACTTTCCTCTCTATTTTTTTATATTTTCATCACCTCTACTGCTATTGTCTGGCTCTTGTTACCATCTCTCCTTGGGATTTTTGCAGTTGTCTTATATCTGGTTGCCCTTCTTCCACACTTGCATCTCTGTAGCAATATTCAACCCAGATGTTAAAATGCTTCTTTGATTTTATGCCAAAAAAAAAATGTAGAGCTTAGCATTTGCCAGTTACTGTTCTAGCTGCTTTATAAATATTAACTTATTTATTCCTCATAATGATTCTCTGAGATAGATACTATTATTATCTCTATTTTACAACTGAAGAAAATGAGGCACAGAAAGATTAATTTGTCCAAGGATGCCTAACTCATCAGACATAAATCATATCCTGTCATTTTTTTCTTTTCTTTTTCTTTTTTTTTTTTTTTGCTTAAAAATATCCAAAATTCATGGCAGCACCCATACCTCGGTGGGTAGGGCACCAGCCGCATACACCTGGGGCTGGCGGGTTCGAACCTGGCCCAAGCCTGCTAAAAGAACAGTGACAATTTCAACAACAACAACAAAATAGCAGGACATTGTGGTGGGCGCCTGTAGTCCCAGCTACTTGGAAGGCTTGAGGCAAGAGAATTGCTTAATCCCAAGAGTTTGAGGTTCCTGTGAGCGGCGACGCCACAGCACTCTCAATAGGGCAACAGCTTGAGATTGTCTCGAAAAAAAAAAATCCAAAATTCCTATCTTGGAGAATAGCCAAAGTCCTCCTAGGGCCCTTAAAGGCTAGACACGATCTGTACCCTTCTTCCCTGCTTTATTTTCATATATGTTTATTTTGTTATTTTGGTTTATCTCTTCCCAAATTAAGCTCCACCAGAAGTGAAGGCAGGAATTTTTGTTCTCTCTTTTACCAACCTTTTTTTCCATCAGTGCCCAAAACAATGCCTTACATAGTAGACCCTCTATAAATAACTGTCACACAGATGAATGTGTGTCTCTTATTTACTGTATGTGGAAACAAATGTTCAAGAATAGCAGTAAAAACAAGAACTTTCAGAGTATCGTATAAATTCAATTTACTTATAGTGTTGTAATCATCAACTCTTGCTATCTATTGAGTCTTTACAAAGTTACACAGTCTTAGCAAAGTAAAAATTGTATAAAGTTAAAATTTCTAGGAATATGAAAAACTCCATTTACTAAAAGGTAAGTTACTGAGGGTAAAAAATGCAAAAGTAGGCTCGGCGCCCGTAGCACAGGGGTTATGTTGCTGGCCACATGCACCACATCCACCAGGGGACAGCTAAAAAAAATAAAAGTGACAACTGCAACTAAAAATAGCCAGGTGTTGTGGTGGGCGCCCTGTAGTCCCAGCTACTTGGGAGGCTGAGGCAAGAGAATAGCTTAAGCCCAAGAGTTTGAGGTTGCTGTAAGCTGTGACACCATAGCGCATTCTGCCAAGGCGAGGCCAATATAGTGAGACTCTGTCTCAAAAAATAAAACAAAAAGTATCACACTTCAGTTACCTAAATGTAACATAGAAAAACACCAAGATAGAGGGAGAGTCTAAAAGAGAGTAACTTTTGGTTGACAATAGTTTGGATGAGGATGATTGTACAAAAATTCTGCCTGAAGTTCTAAATGCCCAAGAACAAAGCGTAACTTTTGGGCAGAGTTCTGACAAATCAGCAACTGTAGATTAAGATTCCAAAATGATTTCTCCCTTGCATAATACCTTAAAAACAAGCCTTTTTAAGGACCAGTTAAAGGATATGAGAGTGTGAGGGGCGTAATAGACCAATGGGTATGCACCAAGAGTAATTTATCCACACAGGAAGGTGAAATTTTAAAAAAAGAATAATCTAAATAAACAAATGGATATAATTTTAAACTATGGTAGCGGTCAGTTTCAAGAGCTGAATGCTATTTTATATAATTGTATCCTTTTCTCAACTTGATCTTCTGAAATGTGTTCTTGAGGTTCATTTGTTTTCAATTATTTACGTTAAATTGCTCAAACACTGCTGCATTGAGTTTTCCTTTGACAGCTGTTTTCCTTTGGATGGAAGAAGTTAATCCTTGGTACGCTTAAGACATTGGGGGGAAAAGTGCTTCCATGTTCACAAAAACCACTTACCTAATTTGTAAATCCCTATTTCTGAGTTTCTTTCTCAGGGTTCCTGATTCTGTAGTTTTGAGGACAAAAACCTAAGTTTTCAGCTGTGATTCAGAGTGATGGTGAGGCCAGTGGCCCATAGACCATATCTTCAGAACTCCTTGACTCAATGCTATTTTACTTTGCAACTTCAAAATATTAACGTTAGAAATCTAAGGTGGGGGGGAGGACTCAGGTGGCTGAGAATGAGCCGCCCATATTGTGCCATGTGGCAAAACTTTGCTTCAGTTTGCAGATCCGTCCCCGGGGAGGAAATCAGTTCGTTTTCATCGAGTAATTAACCATCTTTCAACCACTGCCGTCCACGTCCCTCAGGGCGACCCCTAAAGTCATGAACTCATCTCCTTGGCGAAAGATGAAGCTCGGCCAGCCCTGAGTGTCCTCGCGGAGCCGCGGGAACCAGGGCTCGCTTCCCGCCACGCGGCTCCTCCTCTGCTCGCCCTCTTGGGTCTGGTTTCCCAGAGGCGCCCAGCGCGGCAGGTCTTGGCGCCAACCGGGTGGCGGCGCTGTCCGCCCCGCGCGCGGCCGCCTCGGGCCCGAGGGAGGCGGAGGCACGGCCGGCGGAGGAAGGGGAGGGAGCGAGGCGCGCGCGTTGCTCTCGCGTGCTCTCGCGCCGCTCGCGTGACCGGCCGGTGTGTGCGTGAGGCGCCGGCTCCCCGGGGCACGGACGGCCGGGCGCGCACCGCTGCTAGGGGCGTCCGGGTGCGGGTCGGCTGCCCGGGCCGGCGCAAGGGGCGGGCGTGCGGGCCGAGGGGGCTCCGGGCGGACACACGCGCACTCGCTCCCGGAGGAGCCTTCTCCAAGGCTGCTCTTCCTCGGCCAGACGGAGAGCGGCACTGTCTCCCCGCCCAGCGCACACTCGCCCCGTGTCCCCCCCCGCGGCGGCTGCTCCTCCTCGGCACCGCCAGCCCCAGCGCCGCTCCCGGGCTGGCGGGCGGGCGGCGGCGGGACCTGCGGAGCCGCTTTGTGTGCAGCCCAACGAGGGGCGGCGGCGCAACCACCTGACAGAGGCCCGGGCGCTCGATGCACCTTCCGCCCGCATGAAGAGGAGGTAAAGGCGGCGGCGGCTCGGCTCCCGCCCTCGGCTGGTGGAGGGAGGGGACGGAAGGGGAGACCGGGGAGGGGGGGCGCGGGTCGCAGGCCCGGCGGGGCTGCCCAGCGGTGCCGGTAAGGCCTCGGCGGTGCCGGGCGGCGCCAGGTGGCCGGGGGCGAGAGAAGCCGCTGGGGCCCCTCAGCCGAAGTTGAAGGAACAAAATGTGAAGTGCAGAGCCGCGTCAGCCGCTTCCTGGCGTGGGGTTGGGGGTGGAAGGTGGCTTGTTTTCCCCTCCCGCGGGGGTGGGGGAGCGGAACAGGGGACGGGCGGGAGCGCGGCCAGGACTGGCCGGGGTCCCGAAGCTGTGCTGGGCAAGGGCATTTTGTTCCCCGGGGCCGCTGCCGCGAGCGGGTCCTGTTGGGTCCCTAGTTTTGCGGCCTAAGCTGAGCCCTATAGGCCTCGCGTCTGCTTTCCCGAAGGGGACTGGTCGGGCGGGGACGCGGCGCTTCTCTCTGGCCCGGCGGGGGCCCTGAGGTCCTCGCTGGCCCCTGGAAGCCGCCAAACTTCGGACCTTGGTGCTCGCGGGTGGATTTCATTGTGAAAGGTGGAACGGGAAACTCCTGGCGCTGCTCGGCGCCGCCCGCGGCCGCGGTGCTGGGGCCGGGGAGCGCCGCGAACCCGGCGCTGACCGGGCAGGCCGGCGGGGTTTGAGCTTCCAAAGGAGCGGGTGGCAAGACCGCCACCGGGTCCCCGGCCTCCGGGGAGAACGGGCCCTTTCCGATTAGAGATATTTGAAACGAAAAAGAGGTTACAAAGTCGCTCCTTTCCCGCTGAACTTTGGTTTTCTGACCGATAGAGGCCGGTAGAGGACTGTGAAAGAAAAGTTGTCCCCCAGGATGGACTTCACCGCGCAGCCCAAGCCTGCCACTGCCCTCTGTGGCGTCGTGAGTGCCGACGGGAAGATCTCTTACCCTCCGGGGGTAAAGGAGATCACCGACAAGATCACCACCGACGAAATGATCAAACGACTGAAGGTAAGCACCTCCACATGTTCTTTCTCACTAAGATGTCTTTGGCAGGAGGTGCTTTCTCCGGTCGTATTACTGCACTGCTGGGCCTGACCTTTACTGTTTCACCTGCTAAGTTTTTTAGATCCTTTACTGTCTTCTCCCTTATCTCTTCTGAAAGGTATTGTTCTCCCTTGAATACATCTTTGAATAAGTTTGAAGGAACAGAGTGCCCGTTATGGGAAATTTTTTTGAAGTGATTTTTTTTTCCTCCTTTTTTAGTTTTTCAAGCCCAAGAATTGATAAGTTTTTAAAGGTTTTTTTCCTGGAAATATTTAATAACTGTTCAAAAGTAGGTTGCAAATTTAAGGCCTAGCACGGTAGTTTACACCTGTAATCCCTGCACTTACTGAACTTGAAGTGGGAGGATCACTTGAGGCTAGGAGGTGGAAGGTGCAGTGAGTTATGATGGTACCACTATACTCCAGCCAGGGTGACAGAGCCATACCCTGTCTCTTTATAAAAAAAGTAACTTAAGAGCTGGCCCGGTGGCTCACGCCTGTAACCCTTCCACTCTGGGAGGCCCAGGCCCAACATGGTGAATTGCTTGAGCTCACAGGTTGGAAACCAGCCTGAGCCAAAGTGAGACCTCTTCTCTAAAAATAGCCAGGCATTATGGCAGGTGCCTGCAGTCCCACCTTCTCTGGAGGCTGAGGCAAGAGAATCCATTGAGCCCAAGAGTTTGAGGTTGCTGTGAGCTGTGACTCTACTGGGGCTGGGGAAAGGGTGGTGACAAAGTGAGACTGTCTCAAAAAAAGAAAATAATTTACAAACTTAAATGTAGATAATAATTTGTCTAGGAAGATTCTTATTTTCTTTTTTTTTTTTTTTGCAGTTTTTGGCCAGGGTTGGGTTTGAACCCACCACCTCCGGCATATGGGGCCGGCGCCCTACTCCTTTGAGCCATAGGCGCCGCCCTTTCTTTTTTCTTTTCTTTTCTTTTTTTGAGACAGTCTCACTTTGTTGCCCTCGGTAGAGTGGCTTGGCATCACAGCTCATAGCAACCTCCAGCTCTTGGGCCTAGGTGATTTCTCTTGCCTCAGCCTCCCAAGTAGCTGGGACTACAGGCGCCCGCCACAGGGCCTGGCTATTTTTTTGTTGCAGTTTGGCTGGGTCTGGGTTTGAACCTGCCACCCTTGGTATATGGCGCTGGCACCCCACTCCGCAGGCTCTGCCCAGGAAGGTTCTTATTTTCATCAGCTTCTGAGAGAACTTATTTAAGCACAATTTTTTTTTAAGTGTTTTTTTTTTTTTTTTTTTTTGTAGAGACAGAGTGTCACTTTATGCCCTTCGGGTAGAGTGCCATGGCATCACACAGCTCACAGCAACTTCCAACTCCTGGGCTTAAGCGATTCTCTTGCCTCAGCCTCCCGAGTAGCTGGGACGACAGGAGCCCGCCACCATGCCCAGCTATTTTTTTGGTTGCAGTTCAGCCGGGGCCGGGTTTGAACCCGCCACCCTCGGTATGTGGGGCCGGCGCCTTACCGACTGAGCCACAGGCGCCGCCCCAGCACAATTTTTTTTTTAATTGTCTCTAGTTTTTAGTATCTAAGAACTTATGTATCTATATATAATATATTGTGGTTAAACTTTGACAGAAATGCTGACTTTTCAGAGTTCAGGCTTGAAGTCTTCAAGATAATTTAAGTCCTGATGTACAGGGGTGTTAGAGTATTTTGGCTCTTCTTATGAGGCGTCAGAAGCATGGTGTTCCTAAGGTGAAGATTTTTAGCTTCAAGCTTATGTTGGTCTTTGTTTTTGCTTTCTGTCCCATGAGCACAGATCATGGACACAGCCTTACCAAATAAGTACCATTCTTGCTATAGGATCATGAAGCAATGGTAGTGGTTCTCAATCAGGACAGATTTGACCCATGTGGGATGTTGGGCAATGCTGGAGATGATATGGTTGTCACAGTTGGAGCTAGATGAGAGTATGGAAAGATTGGGGTAGGGAAAGACCAGAGTTGGTAAGTACAGTTAGGAAACTGTCATTGATGTTGTAGGTGAAAGATATTGAAATCTTTTTTTTTTTTTAGACTCACTTTGTCACCCTCAGTAGAGTGCTGTGGCTCATACCTCACTGCAACCTCAAACTCTTGGGCTCAAGCCATTCTTTTGCCTTAGCCTCCCCCAGTAGCTGGGAGTATAGGTGCCTGCCATAATGCCCACTTTTTTTTTTTGAGACAGTTTCACTGTGTCACTCAAGGTAGAGTGCCGTAGCGTCACAGCTCACAGCAACCTCAAACTCTTGGGCTTAAGCGATTCTCTTGCCTTGCCTCCCAAGTAGCTGGGACTACAGGCGCCCGCTACAACACCTGGCTTTTTTGTTGCGGTTGTCGTTGTTTAGCTGGCCTGGGCTGGGTTTGAACCCGCCAGCCTCCGTGTGTGTGCTGATGCTGTAACCACTGTGCTACAGGCGCTGAGCCTAATGCTCACCTGTTTTTAGAGATGGGGGGGGTGTGTGTCTCTTGCTCAGATGGTCTTGAACCTGTGAGCTTAGGCAGTCCACCCACCTCAGCCTCCCAGATTGCTAGGATTACAGGCATGAGCCACTGCCCCCAGCCAAGATACTGAAGTCTTAAAGGAGAACTGTGACAGTGGGAATAGAAAGGGAATGATTTATGTTTCAGAGTTAGAATCAGTTAGACTTGGTGGGAGATGAGGAGGGAAGAAACAAAGTTGATGGGTTTTCTTTTTTTTTTTTTTTTTGAGACAGAGTCTCAAGCTGTCACCCTGGGTAGAGTGCTATGGCATCATAGCTCCCAGAAACCTCCCACTCTTGGGCTCAAGCTATCCTCTTACTTCAGTTTTTCTATTTTTAGTAGAGATGGGGTTTCAAGTTTTGCTTAGGCTGGTCTCAAACCCCTGAGCTCAAGATATCTATCCACCTTGGCCTCCCAGAGTACTGGGATTACAGGCGTGAGCCACTGTGCCTGTTCAAAGTTGATGTTTCTACTTTGGGCAACTTTTTTTTTTTTGTGGTTTTTGGCCGGGGCTGGGTTTGAACCCACCACCTCCACATATGGGACCAGCGCCCTACTCCTTGAGCCACAGGCGCTACCCTACTTTGGGCAACTTGATGAAATATATTTTTAGGAAATGATCTTGCCCCTTTGCTCTTTTTCACTTTTCTTGAGACAGAGTCTCAAGCTGTAAGTGCATAGCATCATAGTTCGCTCACTGCAGCCTCCAGCTCTTGGGCTCACGTGATCCTTTTGCCTCAGTTTTTTGTTGTTTTTTTTTTTTGAGATAGAGTCTTACTATGTCACCTTCGGTAGAATGCCATGGCATTACAGCTCACAGCAACCTCAAACTCTTGGGCTTAAGCGATTCTCTTGCCTCACCCTCCCAAGTAGCTAGGATTACAGGTGTCTGCCACAATGCCCAGCTATTTTTTTGTTGTACTTGTCATTTTTGTTTTTTTAGCAGGCCCCGGCCAGGTTTGAACCCGCCAGCCCTGGTGTATGTAGCTGGCGCCCTAATCACAGAGCTACAAGTGCAGAGCCATTGCCTCAGTTTTTCTTTTTCTTTTCTTTTGTTTTTAAGAGACAGAGACATGTTGTGCCTGTGGCTCAGGGAGTAGGGCACCAGTCCCATATACCAAGGGTGGCAGGTTCGAACCCGACCCTGGCCAAAACTGCAACAAAAAAAATTAATTAAAAAAAAAAAAATCTAAAAAAAAAAGAGACTGTCTAACTTTATCACCCTCGGTAGAGGACTGTGGCATCACAGCTCACAGCAACCTCCAACTCCTGGGCTTAGGCAATTCTCTTGCTTCAGCCTCCCAAATAGCTGGGATTACAGGCACCTGCCACAATGCCCGGCTATTTTTTTGTCGCAGTTTAGCTGGGGCCGGGTTTGAATCCACCACCCTCTGTATATGGGGCCGGCACACTACCCACTGAGCACAGCCCTGCCCTGCCTCAGTTTTTCTTTTCTTTTCTTCTTTTTTTTTTTTTTTTTCAGTTTTTCTATTCTTACTAGATATGGGGTCTTGCTTTTACTCAGGCTGGTCTCAAACTCAAAAGCTCAAGCAGTCCACCTGCCGCAGGCCTCCACCCACTTTGCTCTTAGAACTTAGTATAGTGCCTAGTACACGTATACAATGTTGTGTTTTAATGAATACAGTATTTAAAGTCTCCCTGTGGTTTCATTTTTTAAAATATAATATTCTGAAATTGCCTTTTACGAAGGAATAAGACACAGTTTCTTTCATTTAAACAAAAAAATTTGGGGCAGTGCCTGTGACTCAGTGAGTGGGCGCCGGCCCCATATACCAAGGGTGGCAGGTTCACACACAGCCCTGGCCAAAATGCAACAAAAAAAAATAGCTGGGTGTTGTGGTGGGTCCCTGTAGTCACAGCTACTCAGGAGGCTGACGCAAGAGAAATACCTAAGCCCAGGAGTTGGACTTTGCTGTGAGCAGTGACGCTATAGCACTCTACCCAGGGTGACAAAGTGAGAGCCTGTCTCTTTAAAAAAAAAAAAAAAATTTTTGTTTTTTTTTACATTAAAATAGATCTGATACTAAAGATTATACATACTTGTAGGTGCTTAATGGAAGCTTTTTAAAGTTATATTGAGTGTTTTGAAAGTCTGAAAAAGTATGAAATATAAAGCTATTAAGTAAAAAGTTTATGGATCTTTATTAAGTTTTCATATTAAGAATAGGGAAACTTGAATTCTAGTGGTAGATAATCCTGTTTAAAAATACTGAAAGTTGGGTGGTGCCTGTGGCTCAGCGGGTAGGACGCCGGTCCCATATGCCGGAGGTGGCGGGTTCAAACCCAGCCCTGGCCAAATTAAAAAAAAAAAAATACTGAAAGTTGGGTGGAGCCTTTGGCTCAAGGAGTAGGGCACCAATCCCATATGCCAGAGGTGGCGGGTTCAAACCCAGCCCCGGCCAAAAACCAAAAAAAAAAAAAAAAAAAAAGGAAAGTTATGACTGTATACATTTTTCACTTAAAAATAGATTGTCTGAAGTACTGTTAACTATAAATGGACATATAACCAATTCTACATTGAGCATTGGGTTACAATATTTCATTTGTGATGAGTTATTTTTGCAGTTAAAATTGACATATATCTGTAGGATCAACCAATTTGATTGTCCTTATTGCTAAAATTTTGCTTTGCTGAAAAATTATTTTATATTCCTCTTGCTTTCGTTTCTGTGTTTTGGTTTTGTACATTTTAGGAATTGAATCCCTGTTTAGTTAAATTATTATTGTCTAGTTGGAAATGTAGATTTTCTTTTTCTTTTCTTTCTTTTTTTTTTTTTGCAGTTTTTGGCCAAGGCTGGGTTTGAACCTGCCACCTCCCACTTAAGGGGCCAGTGCCCTACTCCTTTGCATCATAGGCGCCACCCTGGAAATGTAGGTTTTTAACAACACAGTAGAACCTCCATAGTTGACCCCCTGCATATAATCACCATCTCCTTAAGTTGACATAATTTTCACAGACCGAACATGTACCACCATGTATCTTTTTTAACAATGGCCTACATCCACAAGTTGACCAGTTTGTTACAGTTCCTTTGGTGGTACAGTAGAATTTACAGAAGTTCTGCTGTATTTAAGTATTTTTGAAATTCTGATAAGTTTTTAATTGGAACCTTCATTATGGGCAGATTTTTCAAATTCAGTAGTTTATTATTATAACATGGCAGCAATATTCAAATTCTGTATAAATGTAAAGAGAGGTTAAAGGCAAGTAAAATCTTGGTCAAAAAATTCAGGCCGAGCACAGTGGCTCACACCTGTAAACCTAGCACTCTGGGAGGCCACGGCAAGTAGATTGCCTGAGCTCAGGAGTTGGAGACCAGCTTGAGCAAGAGCCAGACCTCATCTCTTAAAAAAAAAAAAAAAAAAAAAAGCCAGGCTTTGTGGTGGGTGCCTGTGGTCCCAGCTACTTGGGAGGCTGAGGCAAGAGAATCGCTTAAGCCCAAGAGTTGGAGGTTGTTGTAAACTGTGATGTCACAGCACTCTACTGAGGGTGACAAGTGAAACACTGTCTCAAAAAAATACAAAATGTTTTTTAGAGATATTTGGTCTTTTTTTTTTTTGGCCGGGTTGAACCCTCCTCCTCCTGTATATGGGGCTGGCGCCCTACTCTTCGAGCCACATGGACTGCCCTGAGATATTTGGTCTTACTCTTTCAGTTTTCAAGAATGAAATAGGTTGGGTGCTGTGGCTCATGCCTATAATTCTAACACTTCAGGACGCTGATGTGGATGAATTGATTGCTTGAACTCAGGAGTTCAAGACCAGCCTGAGCAAGAGTGAGACCCCTAATAATGGGTGTGGTGGTGAGTGCCTGTAATCCCAGCTATTCAGGAGGCTGAGGCAAGCAGATTGCTCAAGCCCAGGATTTTGAGGTTGCTGTGAGCGAGCCATGGCATTCTACCAAGAGTGACAGAGATTCTGTCTCAAAAAAAAAGAAAAGAAAAATGACACAAAACATTTTTCCAGTGAAAACATAATTTTAGAGTTAAAAAGATCTTTAAAGAAATTCTGGAGTTTCTGCTTATTTTGCAGATAACCAAAGTTAGGCCCAAAGTCGCCAAGTAACATTTAGTAAGCTCTGTCATAGGACAGGTTTGTGGTGAAGACAGGGTAATAGTATATGATTTGGGTTCTTAGAGGTGCTTTCTTGCAGGGGAGTCCAATCTGTACCCAGTGGGCCACATATGGATTATATGAGGCCTGTTTTGCTTCTCTGTGGTGTTGGATATGGTGAAAATTATGAAGGGAGCTTTCTTTTTGCTCATAGCTTTCATTAGTGTTTGTGTATTTAATGTGTGGCCCGGGGCAACTCTTCTTCCAGTGTATGGTAGGAAAAAAAGAGATTGGATGTCCCTGTAAAGAATCTCAGTAGGATTAAAAGGTTGTGATTTTTGTCATGCAGTTGAAGACAGTAAAATGAAAAGAAAAGAGAATGAAAGAGATTTAGTTGGTTCTTTTGTAATGAGAGAAAAATATGGCATTAAAAAAAATTACAGAGAAACTATTGTGAAGCTTTGAAGCTACCTTGAAAATAATAGAGTATGTCTTTGGAAAAGCTAAGCTATACTTTTGTATACTTAGTACTAGAAGTTTCCAGGAAACTGCTTTCCTTACTTTTATTATGTCCGATCACATGGTCTGTACGTTCACTGAACATGCCATGTTTATTTCTGCCTAGTCATATTCCATACATATATGGAACACACACACATACACAGGGTGGCCATAAAGTGTGTGTAAATTGCACATGAATTTTATGGCCACCCTGTATGTACATAACATACACCCTTTACTCTCAGCTTGTTTGTCACTCAGTACTTGTTTAGGAAAATCTCTTGAGATTTCCCCATTATATACTCTTTTAACTCTTTCATAGCATTTATTGTAGTTGTGATATTATAATTGTATGTTTATTTGGTCTGTCTTCCCGACTTCTCTGTAAATTTCATGAATACAGATGTCATTTTTGTGTCTCTCCATTGCCAACCCTTTTTTTTTTTCTTTTGAGACAAAAATCTCTCACTCTGTTGCCCCAAGCTAGAATGCTGTGTAGAATACTGTGGCATCATAGTTCATAGCAACCAAAAGCCACACTAAAGTAAGTTGGCAGTTTCATCTCCTCACTTAGACGAGGCGAGGTGGCTCACATCTGTAATCCTAGTACTCTGGGGGCCCAAGGCAGGTGGATTGCCTGCGCTCATGGGTTTGAGACAAGACTGAGCAAGACCGAGACCCCTTCTCTAAAAATAGCCGGGCATTGTGGTGGGTGCCTGTAGTCACAGCTACTCGGGAGGCTGAGGCAAGAGAATCACTTGAGCCCAAGAGTTTGAGGTTGCTGTGAGCTAAGATGCCACAGCACTCAACCCCAGGGCGACAGAGGAGACTCTGTCTCAAAAAAAAAAAAAAATTTTTTTCAGACACAGGGCAGCACTTGTGGCTCAGTGGATAGGGTGCCGGCCCCATATACCGAGGGTGGCGGGTTCAAACTTGGCCCAGCCAAACTGCAACAAAAAAATAGCCAGGCGTTATGGCAGGTGCCTGTAGTCCCACCTACTTGGGAGGCTGAAACAAGAGAATCGCCTAAGCCGAGGAGTTGGAGGTTGCTGTGAGCTGTGTGACGCCACGGCACTCTACCGAGGGCAATAATGGCTCAGCGGAGTAAGGTGCCAGCCCCATATGCTGGAGGTGGTGGGTTCAAACCCAGCCCCAGCCAAAAACTGCAAAAAAAAAAAAAAAAAAATCCGACGGTTTGGCCTGCATTTGTTACACCTGACTACTGGCCTCACTTAGTGGTATTCAGCTTGTGGCAGATTGGTCTAAAGCAGCAGTTCTCAACCTGTGGGTCGCGACCCCTTTGTAACAGTGAAAATACATCCTGCATTCAGATATTTATATTATGATTCATAATAGTAGCAAAATTACTGTTATGAAGTAGCAACAAAAACAATTTTATGGTTGGGGGTCACCACAAATGAGGAACTATATTAAAGGGTCACGACATTAGGAGGCATTAGGAAGGTTGAGAACCACTGGTCTAAAGGATCTACAATGGCTTTGCTTAAAGTGGACTCAGCTGGACTCTTGCCTACACTGTAGTCCAGAAAAGTCCAACCTGTGGCCCATGGCCGCATGCTGATTTGGTGAGGGCTTTTTTTTGTGTATCTGTGGTGTTGGATATCATGAAAAATACGTGTGTGGGTGGACCTTTTAAATGGTAATCCACTTTCATTAGTGTTTGTGTATTTACTGTGTGGCCTGAGACAACTCTTATTTTTCCAATGTGCAGCAGAAAAGAAAAAACGGTTGGACAGCCCTGTGGGGGCTTTTCCACATGGTCTCTTCAGCCTAGTTGTTGGACTCAGGGTTCCAAGATAGCATACAGGAAAGTGCCAGGACTTGGTCTAGAATAGGCAAGGTCACTTCTGCCTTATTAGTTGGTTAAAGTTTTTTTTTTGCAGTTTTTGGATGGGGCTGGGTTTGAACCTGCCACCTCCAGCATATGGGGCCAGCGCCCTACTCCTTTGAACCACAGGTGCCGCCCCCCCCCTTTTTTTTTTGTTTTGTTGAGACAGGGTCCCACCCTATGCCCCTAAGCAGAGTGCAGTGGGCGTGGTTGCTCACCGCAACCTCAGACTGCTGCTGTGGGCACCCCCCTGCTACCTCCGCCTCCCTAAGCCGCTGGGATTACAGGCGCTCCCCACCGTGCCTGGCTGGGTTTTTCCATTTTTTTCATGACTCGGGGTCTCACTGTCGCTCAGGCGAGTCTCGAACTCCTGAGCTCAAGCAATTCTCCCTCCTTAGCCTCCCACAGTGCTGGGATTACAGGCATGAGCCACTGCGCTCTGCTTTTTTTTTTGTTTGTTTTTTTGTAGAGACAGAGTCTCACTTTATGGCCCTCGGTAGAGTGCCATGGCATCACACAGCTCACAGCAACCTCCAACTCCTGGGCTTACGTGATTCTCCTGCCTCAGCATCTCGAGCAGCTGGGACTACAGGTGCCCGCCACAACGCCCGGCTATTTTTCGGTTGCAGTTTGGCCGGGGCTGGGTTTGAACCTGCCACCCTCGGTATATGGGGCCAGCGCCCTGCTCACTGAGCCACAGGAGCTGCCCAGCGCTCTGCTTTTTTTTTTTTTTTTTTTGAGACAGAGTCTCAGAGTGCTGTGGCATCACAGCTCACAGCAACATCAGACTCGTGGGCTCAAGCTATTCTCCCAAGCCTCAGCCTCCCAAGTAGCTGGGACTACAGGTGCCCACCACAATGCCTAGCTATTTTTTGTTGGGGTTGTCATTGTTGTTTTAGCTGGCCCGGGCTGGGTTCGAACCTATCCACTTCACTGTATGTGGCTGGCATCACAAGCACTGTGCTAAGGGCGCCAAGCCCACTCAGCTATTTTTAGAGACTGCATCTCACTGTTGCTCAGGCTGGTCCAGAACTCCTGAGCTCATGCAATCCACTCACCTCAGCCTTCCAGAGTGCTAGGATTATAGCAGGAAGAAAATTAGACTTTTAAAAAGCGGTGTCTTTTTCCACTATCCAAATACTAATGTGGGATCACATGCATTTATCATATCTCTTCAATGTCTTTTAGTCTACGTAGTGGGACTAAAAGTGATGGGAAGCTTTCATCACATGACATTTTTGAACCATTCATGCCATTTATCTTATAGGAGTTCTGTGATCTGGTTTTGTCTCATTTCCTCATGTTAAACTCAAGTTAAACTTTTTTTTTTGGCAAGTATACTTAAGTGGTGTTGTATACTTTGCTTTGCATAATGTCAACAGACACAGAATGTCATTTTGTCCTATTGATTATGCTGTGTTCGATCATTTGGTTACAGTTGGCTAACTCCATTATAAAGGTGTATTTCTTCCCCTTTGTAATTAATAAGTAATGTTTGAGGTGATGTGAGAATAACACATTTTCTTTCTTTTTTTTTTTTTGGTTTTTGGCCAGGGCTAGGTTTGAACCCGCCACCTCCGGCATATGGGACTGGCGCCCTACTCCTTGAGCCACAGGCGCCGCCGTTTTCTTTCTTTTTTTTTTTTTTTTTTTTGGAGAATAACACATTTTCTAGCAAATTTTATTTTTGTTTTAGAATTCACTTTGGTGGTGATAAAATGTTGACTCTTTTGATTCTATCATTTCTACTGCATGTATTGGTTGGTATTCTACTAGAAAGAAGAGCCTGTCCAGTCCCCCACCCCCATTTAAAAAATATTACTCATGGATTACTTTATTCAGTTCATTAAAATCTATTACTGTGTTTATTCCTTTTGAGACTCAGATTGTCCCATATGAGTTTGCTGGCCCTGGTGTCCTTTTGACATGTCTCTAAGTCTTTCAGCTCTTCTTTGCTTTCTGATAACAATATGTTCATCTTGTTTTTCCCTCCCAGGAGGTCTCCATGGAGCCTGATTTTTCTCAGTAAAGGGTGGTAGTTATAAACCAAGATCTGAGCATTGTGTTTCCATTCCTATTAGGATGTAATTTCTTCAAGTCCTTTAAATATGCAGAGCTAGGAAATATATTTACATTTAATCAATCAGTCATGAGTTTCTTCTGTTACCTCCAGTTGAAATACAGCATAGAGTTTCTGGTTTCTCCATTCTGTGTTTATATCTTCCTTCATCTACAGTCAAAACACTGCTTTTCCCAAATATTGATAAATTTGTTTATTTGTACTACACTACTGTAAGCACAAACTAAATTTAGATCTACTTTCTTAGCATCCTTTATAAGATTTCTTTGTAATTCTTTTTGTCCCATTAAGGGTAATTATAAAGTACCAGGTTGATTTGTTAGTTAAATTTGAATTTTATTAATCTGAATAGTTACCAATTTTGTGTTATTTTTTTCTTTTTAGGTTATCTATAGTTACTTTGTATTCAGTTTCTTTCTTTCTTTTTTTTTTTTTTTTTTTTTTGACACAGAGTCTCACTCTGTTGCTCTGGGGTAGAATGCCATGGCCTTAGCCTAGCTCATAGCAACCTCAAACTCCTGGGTTCAGGCAGTCCTCCTACCTCAGCCTCCCGAGTAGCTGGGACTACAGGCACCCACAACACATGGCTGATTTTTCTAATTTTAGTAGAGACAGAGAAGACAGGGTCTCACTCTTGGTCAGGCTGGTCTCAAACTTGTGAGCTCAAGTGCCTTGGCTTCCCAGCCTGCTAAGATTATACAGATGTGAGCCACCACACCCAGCCTCAGTTTTTTTATGTATACTTGTAGAGCCTTTTTATTTCCAGTGGCAAATGTAACCTTAGCTTGTTTTTTTTTTTTAATTATGGTAAAGTATATAACATAAAATTTGCCATCTTAACCATTTTCAGTATATAGTACAGTAAGTATTAACTATATGCATGTTATTATGCAACTGATCTCTAAAACTTTATCATTTTCAAAAACTAAAATTTTATCCGTTGAATAACTCCTCATTCCCCCTCAATCCCTATAAACCACCACTCTTTCTGTTTCTGTGACTGTGACTACCTTAGCTACCACAAGTGCACCTTTGGAGCATTTTTCTTTTTTTGACTGGCTTAATGTTTGTGAGGTTCATACATGTTGTGAACATAGGACAGGCTTGCCTTTTCTCAAGGCTTAATAGTAATTCCCCTTTATGTATACGTCACATTTTCTTTATCCTGTCAGTGAACATTTAGGTTGCTTCTTCTTTTGACTGCTATAAATAATGCAGCAGTGAAGATGGGTGTACAAATACCTCTTTGAGGCCTTTTTTTTTGTGTGTGTGTGTTTTTTTTTTATTTTTTTTTTTGGCCGAAGCTAGGTTTGAACCCACCACCTCCAGCATATGGGACTGGCGCCCTATCCCCTTGAGCCACAGGCGCTGCCCGCCTTTTTTTTTTTGAGACAGTCTCACACTCTTGGTAGGAATAAAATGGTCACCCTAGTTAGAGTGCAGTGGAATCATCAGAACTCCCTGAAACCTTAAACTTCTGGGCTCAAGCAGAGAAGCTTCCAGCCTCAGCCTTCAGAGCAGCTAGGACTATGGGGACGTGCCACCACCACATCTGGCTAATTTTTTCTATTTTTAGGAGAGAGGGGATCTTGCTCTTGCTCAGACTTGAGGTTCTATTTTTAATTCTTTTGGATAGAGACTTAGAAGTGAGATTGCTTGATCTTACAATAATTTTATTTTTTTTCCAAGATAAGATCTTCCTCTGTTGCATAGGCTAGAGTACAGGGTTGTCATTATAGTTCACTGCAACCACAAACTCTTGGGGTCAAGTAATTGATCTTCCTGCCTCAGCCTCCCTAAGAGCTGGACTACGGTTGTGTACCACTATACCTGAATAATTTTCCTGTTTTTCTATTTTTTGTAGAGACAGGGTCTTGCTGTAATTCCTGGCCTCAACCAATACTCCCACTTTGGCCTTTGATAAGATTACAGGCGTGAGCCATTTCACTCAGCCTCTTTTTAATTTTTTGAGGAACCTTCATACTGTTTTCCGTGACTGCGCCATTTTATTCCTACCAAGAGTGTACAGGTTTTCCAATTTCTCCACCTTTTCACCAATACTTGTTATTCTCTGGAGTTTTTTTTTCCCTCTGGAGTTTTTTTTTTTTGTTTGTTTTGTGTGTGTGTGTTATTTTTTTGAGACAGTCTCACTTTGTCACCCTGTGGCGTCACAGGTCACAGCAACCTCAAACTGTTAGGCTCAAGCCATTCTCTTGCCTCAGCCTCCTGAATAGCTGGGACTTCAAGCGCCTGCCTGGATATTTTTAGAGACGGGGTCTCAGTCTTGCTCAGGTGGTCTTAAACCTATGAGCTCAAGCAGATCACCCTCCTCAGCCTTCCAGAGTGCTGGGATTACAGGTGTGAGTCACCACACTTGCCCCCAAAACTTATACTATTCAAAAGTCTTGCTTCCATCTTTATTCTTTCTATCTCTACCCACTATAATCATTTCATTAATTTCTGATTTATCCTTTCTATGTTATTTCCTTCTTACCCAAGGGATAGAGTAGTATCTGTGCTCTTTTGTACTTTTGTGTTTTTTGTTTTGTTTTGTCTTTCTCTATCTTGAAAAGCACTTCCATATCTGGAGGGTTGTTTTTTTTTTTTTTTTTTTTGAGACAGAGCCTCAGGGTGTCACCCGGGGTAGAGTGCCATGGCATCACAGCTCATAGCAACCTTCCTGGGCTTAAGCAATTCTCTTGCCTCAGCCTCCCAAGTAGCTAGGACTACAGGTGCCTGCCACAATGCCCTGCTATTTTTTTGGTTATAGTTGTCGTTGTTGGGCAGGCCTGGGCTGGGTTCGAACCTGCTAGCTCTGGTGTATGTGGCTGGTGCCTTAGCCACTTGAGCTACAGTCGCTGAGCCTGGAGGTCTTTTAAAAAAAATTTTAGGTGGGGCATAGTGGCTAATGCCTATAATCCTAGCAGTCTTAGGAGGCTGGGGCAGGTGGATTGCTTGAGCTCAGGAGTTCTGAGACCAGCCTGAGCAGAAGGAAGACCCCATCTGTACTAAGAATAGAAAAACTAATCAGGCTTTGTGGTGGGCACCTGTAGTCCCAGCTACTGGGGAGGCTGAGGCAAAAGGATGGCCTGAGCCCTAGAGATAGAGGTTGCTGTGAACTATGATGATGCCAACGCACTCTACCCAGGGTGACAGAACGAGACTCTGTTTCAAAGAAAAAATACATATGGTATTATGACTCCAAATATATTAGATGTGCCATAGTTTATTAAGTTAATAAACTGGCATTTGAATTTCTAATACTTTGTCATAAATAATGACGTATTATTAGATGTGACATAATGAATATTAGATGTGCCATAGTTTATTAAGTTAATAAACTGGCATTTGAATTTCTAATACTTTGTCATAAATAATGCTGAAGTGAATATGTCTACATGTTTCATATTTGTGGGGGTGTATTTTTAGGGTATATTTTTATAAGTGGATTTATGAAAGATTTTATTAGAGATTATAAAATTCCTTCTGTAGGATTATACCATTCTGGATTTCCACCAGCAGTTTGAGTGAATGTCAAGTAATTCCTACTTTTAAATTAGCAGTCAAATAGGCGGATTAATATGTTGCAAAGAAGCCACTTTATTGCCTTCTGGCAGTAAGAGAAGCTCTGTATGGGAATAATTAAACATAAATGTGACAGGTTCACACGGTTAAGAAATAGATTTGTTTTAAAACTCAGGGAATTAAATGATACTTTTTTAGTTTATTTGAAAAAATATTGGGGAGAGAGGGATGGGACAGAATTTTAGTAAGAAAGATACTGCTTCAAGCCTTTAATTCATGACCTTGAATTAAAAAAAAATAAAATTGGGCGGCGCCTGTGGCTCAGTCGATAGGGTGCCAGCCCCATATACCGAGGGTGGCGGGTTCAAACCCGGCCCCCGGCCAAACTACAACCAAAAAATAGCCGGGCCTTGTGGTGGGCGCCTGTAGTCCCAGCTACTCGGGAGGCTGAGGCAAGAGAATCGCCTAAGCCCAGGAGTTGGAGGTTGCTGTGAGCTGTGTGAGGCCACGGCACTCTACCGAGGGCCATAAAGTGAGACTCTGTCTCTACAAAAAAAAAAAAAAAAAAAAAAACTTAAAAAAAAATAAAATTGCATTAAAAACCATATATGAAATAAGTAATGTTAGCATGTCGAAGGCCAATGATTTGTATATCCTATATCAGAAATCTATGATACTTAACAGTAGGAAAACACATTTAAGGACATTAATGAATTTTATGTCTTTTAGCTTTTATTTTTGGAGTTAATTATTTAACAGTTTGTCTGAGGTTGTTGGCATATGAAAGTATGTCCAGTTTAATTCCCAAGTGCAGAAAGAGTGGAGTATATATATTTTATAAAAGCCTAACAAGTTTTTATTTGCTGAAGACAACAAATCAAGAAAGTTCTAGATAACTATTGTAATAGAAGACTGAACACAAACATAAAAGAATTTCCTAAGTTTTTTTTCCTTTTTAACAAGGTCTCACCCTGTTGCCCAGGCTATTATAGCTCACTGCAACCTTAATCTCCTGTGCTCAAGTGGAGCTTCCTGCCTCTGCCTCCAGATTGGCTGGGAATACAGGAGCATACCACTAATTTTTTGTTGTTGTTGTTGGGGATTCTTTCAGGGTACAAGAAACCAGGTTACACTGATTGCATTTGTTATAAAGTCCCTCTTATAATCATGTCTTGCCCCCAAAAGGTGTGGCACACACCAAGGCCCCACCCCACTCCTTCCTTCCCTCTCTCTGCTCTTCCTTACTCATACCCAGCTAATTTAAAAAAAAGGTTTTTTTTTTAGAGACAGGATCTTGCTATGTTTCTCAGGCTGAATTTCCTAAATTTCTTTTCCCTTGATGTTGACAGTATTTTACATTAATTCAGATCTTCTCAACTGGTATACATCTATACAGTTAAAGGTATTCCTATATGTAGAGTCCCGCAGCTTTTGGAGCTTACACATATAGTTGGTTTTTTGTTTGTTTTTTTTTTTGAGGCAGGGTCTGTCTCTGTCTCCAAGGCTAGAGTGCACAGGCATTATCTTAGGTCACTGCTGCAGCTGTGAACTCCTAGGCTTCAGCAGTTCTCGTGCCTCAGCTTCCTGAGTGCTCAAACCACAGGCATGCACCACTTAGCCCAGCAATTTTTCTATTTTTTGTAATGATTAGGTCTCCCTATGTTGCTCAGGGTAGTCTTGAACTCCTGGCCTCAAGTGATCCTGCAACCTTAGTCTTCTAAATAGCTAGGACTGTAGACACCCACCATAGCCCAGTTTTTCTATTTTTAGTAGAGATGGGTCTGGCTCAGGCTGATCTTGAACTCCTGAGCTCAAGAGATCCTCCTGCTGAGGCCTCCCAGAGTGATAAGATTATAAGCTGAGCTACTATCTCTGACCTAGGTTTGTTTTATTTATTTCATTTTTTGTTTGTTTGTTTTTGTTTATGTGGGGTTTTTTGTAAGACAGAGTCTCATACTGTCAACCCTTGTAGAGTACAGTGCATCATCACTGCAACCTCAAACACCTGGACTCACAAAATCCTCCTGCCTTAGCCTCTGAAGTAGCTGGGACTACAGTTGCACTACCAATTAAGTTTTTCTATTTATGGTAGAGACAGAGTCTTGCTCTTCCTCAGGTCTAGTCACAAATTCCTGAGCTCAAGTGATCCTCCCCCTCAGCCCTCCACAGTGCTAGGATTACAGGCTTGAGCCAAATCTCCTGTCCACATTATTTATTTTATTTATTTATTTTTTTTCAGAGACAGAGTCTCATTCTATCACCCTTGGTAGAGTGCCGTGGCATCACAGCTTACAGCAACCTCCAATTCCTAGGCTTAGGCAATTCTTTTGCCTCAGTCCCTCTAGGGACTGCAGACACCTACCACAATGCCCGGCTTTTTTTGTTGTTGCAGTTTGGCCGGGGCTGGGTTTGAACCTGCCACCGTCGGTGTATGGGACCGGTGCCCTACCCACCGAGCCACACGTGCCACTCCAAGTTATTTATTTATTTATTTATTTATTTATTTTTTATTTTTGGCCGGGGCTGGGCTTGAACCCGCCACCTCCGGCATATGGGACCGGCGCCCTACCCGTTGAGCCACAGGCGCCACCCAAGTTATTTATTTTTTATTTAGAATTTTTTATGTTCCCCCCAAGGTTTTTTTTTCCTTCTTATAACCTGCTTCAGGGAAAAAAAAATTAATATTTTTTTGAGTAGTTTTAAGTTCTTAGAAAAATTAAATGGAAAGTATAGTTTTTCATCAACCTCCTTGATTCCTCACCTTTCTCTTTTAGCCCCCTCCATCACATTCCAGAGTTGTACATTTGTGAACCATCATTATCACCGAGAGTGCATATCCCTACTTTCTTCTGTATATTTTTTAGCATGGTCAATTCCAAGTGTTTTATTTATGTCTTATTTGTAATCCCTGTGGCTTTTAAAATTAGATTGGATATTGTCTCCTCAAAAGCACTGATTTTAGCTTTTCTTATTTGGTCAAGGTGAGCTCTAAGTACCAATTAAGTCATTTTACATGGATGAAGAAGATTTTAAATCCCAAAGATAATCAGCATGATTTAATCTATATAAATGTTTCTCGTGTTTTTAGAGTTCTCAAACACCAACTGCTTTTTTCTTTCTTTTTTTTTTTTTCTAATTTGTCTTACTATCATTCCCAAACAATTGGTGCTTTTGTTAAGAATCAGATACCTGGGCTGGAGCCCTGGCTCGTACTTCTAGCACTCTGGGAGGCCAAGATAGGTGGATTCCTTGAGCTCTGGAGTTGGAGACTAGCCTGAGCATGAGCGAAACCCAGTCTCTACTAAAAATAGAAAAGCTAGGGAGCTTCATGGTGGGTGCTTGTAGTCCCAGCTATTTGGGGGGCTGAGGCAAGAGGGTCTCTTGAGCTTAAGAGACTGAGGTTCCCCTGAGCCATGATGATACCATAGCACTCTTACCCAGAGTGACAGAGTGAGACTCTGTCTCAAAAGAAAAAGAAATCAGATACCTGTTATAGTCCCCTACCTGACCAACCCAACCCCTAAGCAAATTTAGTATTTTAAGGCCCAACTATCTTATTATTTTTTCTTCTCCACACCCCCCCTCTTCATTTTAAATAAGTTCTTCAGGTTATATTGATACAGAGAAAAGAAAACCACTGGGAGATTTTATGTTCCTTATTGCTAAATTTCATAATAACTATGCTTAAAAGTTTATCTAAAAAGGATTCTTTTTAATTTGTTAAAAGCTGTTTTACATTCACTTTAAATTCTACCCAGGAACAAACTTTCTCACAATCATTTTAAATTCAGCTCTATCCTAAAAATATTAAATTTATTTTGGAGGCATGCAACTATGTTTCACCTTATCTGATGTCTGTTATTTAGAACTCTATATGTTAATCTGCCTTTCAGTCAGAAACAGTTTTACTAGTAGATATAAAAATTTAATTCAACAAAGACAGTATCTTAGTTCATTTGATGGGGTTATGTACCTTTGAAGGCAGACATTCTGGGTTTCCATATGACATCTCATGCCATCCTATTCTTCCTAAGTAGAACTGACTGCATATTGGAGTCTCAAAAACTTCAAGTTGAATTGGCGTTTCTATATAGCTTACTAATGAGAGTTTACTTTTTTTTTGTAAGACAGAGTCTCAAGCCGTCTCCCTGGGTAGAGTGCCATGGCATCACAGTTTTCAGCAACCTCAAACTCTTGTTAAGCCCTTCTCTTGCCTCAGCTTCCCGAGTATGGGGGACTACAGGCACCCACCACAGTGCCCAGATATTTTTTGGTTGCAGTTGTCATTGTTGTTTGGCAGACCCGGGCTGGATTCCAACCTGACAGCTCTGGGAGGAGGAGTATGTGGCTGGTGCCCTGCCTGCTGAGCTGTAGGCCCCAAGCCAGAGAATTTACTTTTTCTAAAACAAGAGGGTCAAGTAAACATTGATCTGTTTTGTTTTGAGACAGAGTCTCACTTGGTCACCCTTGGTAGAGTGTCATAGCATCATAGCTCATAGCTCATAGCTCATAGCATCATAGCTCATAGCTCCAGCTTTTGGGTTCAAGTGATCCTCTTGCCTCAGCCTCCCAAGTAGCTGGGACTACAGGCACCTGCCACAACACCCAACTATTTCTTAGAGATAGGATCTTGCTCTGGCTCAGCTCGAACCTGTGAGCTTAGGGAGTCCACTCACCTCGGCCCCCCAAGTGCTGGGATTACCGGTGTGAGCCCCCATGCCCAGCCGTCTTTTTTCTTTTTTTTTTTTTTTTAAGACAGTTTCACTCTGTGGCCCTTGGTAGAGTGCCGTAGCATCATAGTTCACAGCAACCTCCAACTCTTGGGTTTAAGCCATTCTCTTGCCTCAGCCTCCCAGTAGCTGGGACTACAGGCGCCTGCCACATGCCCGGCTATTTTTGTTGTTGTTGCAATTGTCATTGTTGTTTAGCTTGCGTGAGCTGGGTTCAAACCCGCCAGCCTCGGTGTATGTGGCCGGCACCATAACCACTGTGCTATGGGCTTTGAGCCCTGTTTTGCATTTTTGATAATGTATGGCATTGCAAAACTAATTCTTTTTTTTTTTTTTTTTTTTTTTTTTTTTGTAGAGACAGAGTCTCACTTTATGGCCCTTGGTAGAGTGCCGTGGCGTCACACAGCTCACAGCAACCTCCAACTCCTGGGCCTAGGCAATTCTCTTGCCTCAGCCTCCCGAGTAGCTGGGACTACAGGCGCCCGCCACAACGCCCGGCTATTTTTTGGTTGCAGTTCAGCCGGGGCTGGGTTTGAACCCGCCACCCTCGGTATATGGGGCCGGCGCCTTACCGACTGAGCCACAGGCGCCGCCCCGCAAAACTAATTCTTATTTACACATATGGTATGATTACTCTGTGACTTGTGAATCATCAAAGATGAATTGTTTATGTGGCTTTATTAGTTATCACTTCACTTTAATTATCTGCAGGTTGGCAGAGCTTGAAATGTGTGATGGCAACTTAACATTTCAAGGGGTAAATTGCCCTAGTAAGAGAGATTACGTTCGGTTTTTGTTTTGTTTTGCTTTTTTGTTTGTTTGTTTTTTTATGACTGTCTTCAAGATTTTATTTGACTCTGATGTATTTTCTGTGTTTTTCTTTGTATTTATCTTAATTGGGGTTTTTACAGTTTCTTGGATCTATAGTTTATCTTTCATTATTTTTGGAAAACATTCAACTGTTATCTCTTTAAATATTCATTCCCCATTTTTTTCTCTGGTCCATTCAGATTTTCTTTTTCTCTGAAGTCACTTTCAGTAGTTTGTGTCTTTCTAGGAATTTGTGCTTTTCATCCAAGTTGTCGTTTTTAGAGACAGTGTTTCTGTTGCCCATGCCGTACTATAGTGGTGCAATCATAGCTCACTGTGTCCTTGAATTCCTGGACTCAAGTGATCTTCTTGCCACAGCTTCATGGGACTACAAGTGTGTGCCACTGCTCCTCTAGGTAAAACATTTTTACTTAATTAGAACACCAGAAGGAATCACTAATAGTGTAGTTTTACATCTAATAGTGTGGCATCTGACTTTTCTATACCACATTCCACACAGTTTAAGTGTGGAATATCCTTGTCTCATTAAATAATACTAACCGTGACTAAATATAATAGTCACAAAATGACTTACAACTTCAAATCGATGGCAGTTTATTAGAAAAATAGGTTTTTTACTTTTTCCCAAAGAATAATTTGTCAAAATTGAAAGAAATAACTATATTGATGCTTTGTTTTACTAAGAACACTTAATTTTGATGTATATTAATTACTAACGTTTAGAGCTTATGAAAATAGACTAATACATTCATTTCTGCAGAAAATGTTAGGTATGTATGTCTTTAAGGCAGATGTGGAATATGTAAAACATAGCTCCTATCCTTTCAGGGGTCCTCGAACTTTTTAAACAGGGGGCCAGTTCACTGTCCCTCAGACTGTTGGAGGGCCGGACTATAGTTTAAAAAAAAAACAACTATGGACAAATTCCTATGCACACTGCACATATCTTATTTTGAAGTAAAAAAACAAAATGGGAGCAAATACAATCACACAGCCTCATGTGGCCATAGTTTGAGGACCCCTGCAGATCATGTGGAGGAGACATGATTTTGTAATAACACAGCATGAGATGTTTTAAGATAATTCCCTTGTAATTGGTACAGTGTTCTCAGTGTTTTTTTTTTTTTTTTTCTTTTTTTGAGACAGAGTCTCAAGCTGTCATACCGGCCTAAGCTAGAGCAAGACCTCATCTCTAAAAAACAAAAGAAAACCAATAGCCGGGACAGTGTCCATAACTCAGAGTAGAGTGCTATGGCATTATAGCTCATGGCAACTTCCAACTCTTAGGCTCAGGCGATCCTCCTGCCCTAGTTTTTCTATTTTTAGTAGAGACGGGGTCTTGATTTTGCTCCAGCTGGTCTTGAACTCATGAGCTCAAGCTATCTACCTGCCCGGGGCTCCCGGAGTGCTGTGATTACAGGCTTTGAGGTACCATGCCCAGCCCAGTGTTTTCAGTTTAAAGGAGTCAGTGATCTAGTAGAGAGCTTCAAGGCAGTGGAATTTGGGCAGAAACTTTTGGGATGGAGGACATAGTGGTAGAAGCAGTTCTAGGACAGACACAGTCAACAGATTCATTCAACAAGTCTTGGGCCAGGCAAGCTCGCGCCTGTAATCCTAGCACTTGGGAGGCCAAGGTGGGTGGATCATCTGGGTCCGACACCAGCCTGAGCCAGAGCGAGACCTCATCTCTAAAAACAAAAGAAAACCAATAGCCGGGACAGTGTCTATTACTCAGTGGGTAGGGCCCCAGCCACATACACCGAGGCTGGCAGGTTCAAACCCGGTCCAGGCCAGCTAAAACAACAATGGCAACTGCAACAACAACAACAACAAAAATAGCCAGGCGTGGTGGCCAGCGCCTGTAGTCCCAACTACCTGGGACGCTGAGGCAAGGG
Source organism: Nycticebus coucang (assembly GCF_027406575.1). NCBI lineage: Eukaryota > Metazoa > Chordata > Mammalia > Primates > Lorisidae > Nycticebus > Nycticebus coucang. The sequence continues at coordinate 13,539,142 of NC_069802.1, forward strand.
AATCACTTAAGCCCAAGAGTTTGAGGTTGCTGTGAGCTGTAACTCCATGGCACCATACAACAAAGGGCAACAAAGTGAGACTCTGTCTCAAAAAAAAAAAAAAATAAATAAGTGTTAAGCTCTATGAGCTCTCTTTTTACTGTGCAAAACCAAAGAGGAGCAAGATGTTTCTGGAAGATAATAAACCCGTTTAACGAGAGTGGAGAGTTAAAATTTCATAACATTTTATATTTATGTGTAAATATATGTGTATATACACATATGCATGAAAGTAAAATAAAATTATAAAATTGATGATACTTAAAATATCAGTGGGAAAGCATTGTGTAGGGATAATATTAAAATAGATGTTTTAAATAATTTAGGAGTACTGTGTTTGATTTTGAGATTAAAGTTATGTACATTGTAAGAAGGGCCCAAACTAAGGGTGATAGCAATGGAATCTAAATTTTATCAACTCTAGTTCGTACGAAACAAACTCACTTTTGAAATGAGCAGTGTGAGCTCTTAAGAATAATTATGTTTTCTTAAAAGGAATTTATAATGTAATTGCTATGAAGATAGACAATGACGTGATAAACTTGGTCAGTACATCACTTGAACTCTGAGCTTTGGGCCCAAAAGTTGTCATAATGTGCCGAACTCCAAGATTAGAATGTATGTGAGGGGTGGCGCCTGTGGCTCAAAGGAGTAGGGTGCCAGCCCCCATATGCCGGAGGTAGTGGGTTCAAACCCAGCCCCGGCCAGAAACTGAAAAAAAAAAAAAAAAAGAATGTATGTGAGGTAGACTTTTAAATTTTATAGTTCTAATGGCTTTATGCATTAATTGTGCTGCTGACTCACTTGTCTATGTTAGTTTTCACCTTATACATATATTAGATGTTAAGTGTTTCTTCAAGTTACCAGCAAAAAATGTATATTAAATAAAAGGATTTGTGTTATAAGCAATGTAGGAAACAGGAAAGGAGCATGTATCAGCAAGCGTGTTCATTCTCTTTATGATCTGGTAGTCCATATATATATATTCAGTAAATTAATTGCATTTTAATGTAAACGTCATAAGGCCTATTTTAAAACTCATATTATCTTTACATCCAAAAGGTGGGTTGTTGTTGAAAGATATAATGTAAGATTAAAGTAGTTTCACTGGAGCACAGCCATTTCCAATTCTTCTATGGCGTAAGCTCCACAGGCTGAAATAAAGCCCTTCCTCTGGTAAAAAAAAATAAAATAAAAAATAAAGTAGTTTCACTAATAACAAATATTGAGCACTTACTGTGTTTCAGACACTGTTGTATAGATTCTGGAACTACACAAATATATATATTTTAAAGATACTGCCTTCACAGAATTTATAAGTCTAGAGTGGGAAAGAGGTGGTGCCTGTGGCTCAAAGGAGTAGGGCACCAACTCCACATGCCAGAGGTAGTGGGTTCAAACTCAGCCCCAGCCAAAAAAAAAAAACTGGAAAAAAGGGCGGCGCCTGTGGCTCAGTTGGTGGGGTGCCGGCCCCATGTGCCGAGGGTGGCGGGTTCAGACCCGGCCCCGGCCAAACTGCAACCAAAAAAAAAAAATAGCCGGGCGTTGTGGCGGGCACCTGTAGTCCCAGCTACTCGGGAGGCTGAGGCAAGAGAATTGCTTAAGCCCAGGAGTTGGAGATTGCTGTGAGCTGTGTGAGGCCACAGCACTCTACCAAGGGCCATAAAGTGAGACTCTGTCTCTACCAAAAAAAAAAAAAAACTGGAAAAAAAATAATAAATAGAGTGAAAAAGATAAAATAAGCAAGTAAAATGTGAGAAAAGTGGAGAAAAGTAAAGTCAACAAGAAAAATAGGGAATGCTCTTGTAGCATGCAAGAGCTAAAATGGTGTCCTGGAAAGTATTAGATTGGTTATCCTGAGAACTGGGCTTTAGTTTTTAGTTAACCGTCTGTATTTCTTCAATTACATTATCTTCAGTTCTCAGTCTCTTCCTCTGTTCCTCCCCTCTTCTTCTCTCCCTTTCCCTTTCCCACCTTCTATTTTTATTTTATTTATTTATTTATTTATTTGAGACAGTCTCATTATGTGGCCCTGGGTAGTACCATGGCGTTACAACTCACAGCAACCTCAAACTCTTGGGCTTAAGCGATTCTCTTGCCTCAGCCTCCCAAGTAGCTGGGACTACAGGTGCCTGCCACAATACCTGGCTGTTTTTTGGTTGCAGTTGTCATTGTTGTTTGGCAGGCCTGGGCTGGATTTGAACCTGCCAGCTCCAATGTATGTGGCTGGCACCCTAGCCACTGAGCTACACAGGTGCTGAGCCTTATTTTTTATTTTTTTGAGAGAGTCTCACTGTATCGCCCTTGGTAGAATGCTGTGGCGTTATAGCTCACAACAACCTCAAACTCTTGAGCTCAAGTGATCCTCCTAGCTCAGCCTCCCAAGTAGCTGGGACTGCAGGCACCCACCACAATGCCCAGCTATTTTTAGAGATGGAGTTCTTGCTCTTGCTCAGGTTGGTCTCAAACTCCTGAGCTCAGACAGTTCACCTGCCTTGGCCTCCGAGAGTGCTAGGATTACAAGCATGAGCCACTATGCCCAGTCTTCACCACTCTATTTTTTGTTTGTTTATTTATTGAGACTCGTTAGAGTACTGTGGAGTCACAGCTCATAGCAACCTCAGACTTTTAGGCTTAAGTGAAATATTTAGCAACTGGTCTTGCCATATTTGGGTTGCAGTTTTGTTGTATACATTTCAGGGATCCAGGAATTGCATGTAAAGTCATAAATCAGTACATGGAAGGCATATGCTGGTTTGGCCTGAAAAGGCTGGAACCTCTTAAAGCTGTTGAGGGCAGGACTCCCTTACAGATTATAGTTGGTTTTAAAGATTTTCTGATTTCGTAATTGGTTAAAGAAATGAAGCTTTGGCCAGGTGTGGAGGCTCACACCTCCCTTGTCATCCTAGCACTCTGGGAGGCCAATGCTGGTGGATTGCCTGAGCTCAAGAGTTGGAGACCAGCCTGAGCAAGAACGAGACCCTGCCCATCTCTAAAAAAAAAAAAAAAAAAAAAAAAAACTGGGCGTTGTGGCAGGTGCCTGTAGTCCCAACAACTAGGGAGGCTGAGACAGAAGCATTACTTGAGCCCAGGAGTTTCAGGTTGCTGTGAGCTATGATGCTATAGCATTCTATGGAGGGTAACAAAGTGAGACTGTTTAAAAAAAAAAGGGGGGGGGCGGCTCCTGTGGCTCAGTGATTAGGGCACTGGCCCCAGCCAAACTGCAACAAAAAAATAGCCGGGTGTTGTGGCAGGTGCCTGTAGTTCCAGCTACTCAGGAGGCTGAGGCAAGAGAATCACCTCAGCCCGAGATCTGGAGGTTGCCGTGAGCTGTGATTTTACAGCACTCTACTGAAGGTGACAAAGTGAGATTGTCTCTAAAAAAAAAAACAAATGAAGCTTTCTCTAAAGGCTTAGAATGTTTTGAGTTAAGGAAATCTGTTAATCAAAGACAAGCTACCACCTCTGTTATATATACTCAGCCTCAGGAGATCTGTTGGGTAAATTGAGGACCTGCAGGTGTGGTTAACATTTTGTCTTTCATAGCCTTAGGCCTATTAATGGGTTGCAAAGGTTATCATCTCTAAAACAGGAAGCTTGAAAGATGAGGCTTCTTTGACTTCTCATAGCCAGCAACTCAGCTTTAGGATATTTCTGGAGTCCCCTTGACTAAGACGGGATCCATTCAATCAACTGGGGGTTTTAAGATTTTATTTTAGTTGACACTATGTATATATCACTGAAAATAATGGGATCTTCTTTTCTTTGTCTTTTTTTGAGACAGAGTCTCACTCTTTTGCCCTGGGTAGAGTGCCATGGCATCATAGCTCGCTGCAGCCTTAAACTCTTAGGCTCAAGTGATCCTGTTCCCTCAGCCTCCTGAGTAGCTGGGACTATAGGCACCTGCCACAATGCCTGGCTAATTTTTTCTATTTTTGTAGAGGTGGGGGTCCTACTCTGGGTCAGGCTGGTCTCCTGACCTCAGGCTTCCCAGAGAGTCAAGATTGTAGGCATGAACCACTGCATTGGCCATAGTTCTTGTTTCTTGTTTTAATTTTTGAATTTACTATGAATAAAATTATACTGTATGAATCCTTGAGGTTTTTTTAATTATTTGTTTGAGACAGTGTCCCTATTGCCCTTGGCTAAAGTGCAGTGGCATCATCAGATAGCTCACTGCAATCTCAAATTCCTGGGCTCGAGTGATCCTTCTGCCTCAGTTTTCCCAGTAGCTGGGACTATACATGCACCACCACACCCAGCTAATTTTTCTTTTTATTTTTAGTAGAGATGGGGTTTCACTCTTGCTTAGGCTGGTTTCCAGCTCCTGAACTCAGCAATCGTCCCACCTTCACCTCCCAAAGTGCTAGGATTACAGGCATGAGCCACTGGGCCTTTATCTTTTTCAGTACCGTGAGCTTCATCTGTGTTATGTCTTACATCTATCTTAAATTATTTTTTTTGCTATATACTACATCATACAATTCATGAAGTCTTCTTTTGACATTTTTCACTTATAGTTATTTGACTTTTATAGACATAGACAATTTGCTTTTGTTAAAAGAATGTTAGACAAATTAACAGTTTAATTGAGCAAAGAACACTGAGAAATGGGCAGCACCCCCAAACCAGAATAGGTTCAGAGAGACTCTGGGCCTGCCACATGGTCAGATATATTTATGGACAAAAGGAAAGTGATATACTGAAATGTGAGACACAGAAACAAGAAAGATTTGGCTTTGCTTTATTTGAACACAGTTTGAATAGTTAAATGCCTATGATTAGCTGAAACTTTTTTTTTTTGAGACAGAGTGTCATTATGTCGCCTTTGGTGGAGTGCTGTAGTATCACAGCTCACAGCAATTTCAAACTCTTGGGCTTAAGTGATTCTCTTGCCTTAGCATCCATAGTAGCTTGTACTATAGGTATTCGCCACAAGGCCCAGCAATTTTTTATTGTTGTCATTGTTGTTTTCGGCAGGCCCGCACTGAGGTCGAACCCACCAGACCTGGTATATGTAGTCGATGCCCTAGCGGCTGAGCTATAGGTACCAAGCCAATTGGCTGAAGCTTTGTGATTGGTACATGATTAGGTTATAGTCTGTGTATATATCTAGTTAGGCACAGTTCACTCTATATGAAGAAACCTTTAAGCTAAGTTTAAAATATAAGGAGGCAGTTTTAGACTACACCTATTTTAACACTATGATCATCCTTGTATAATCTGTTGTTCACTTACAAGCTGCTTTAGGGCACAGATAGAGGTGAAATTCTTGGATCATTGGGTATGCAAATCTTCTGCTTAACTAAAAACAAAAGTGTACCTTTGTTTTTTTTTTTTTTTGAGACAGAGTCTCATTTTGTCACACTTGGTAGAGTGCTGTGGCATTACAGCTCACAGCAACCTCAAACTCTTGGGCTTAAGTGATTCTCTTGCCTCAGCCTCCCAAGTAGCTGGGACTACAGGCGCCCGTCACAGCACTCGACTATTTTTTTTTTTTGTTGCAGTTGTCGTTGTTTAGCAGGCCCTGGCCAGGTTCATACCCATCACCCTCTGTGTATGTGGCCGGTGCCATAACCACTGTGCTACAGGTGCCGAGCCAGATTGTACCAATTTTCTTTCTTTTTTTTTTTTGGCCCGGGCTGGGTTTGAACCCGCCACCTCTGGCATATGGGACAGGCGCCCTACTCCTTGAGCCACAGGCGCCGCCCCCAGATTGTACCAATTTTCATTCCAATTAATACTGAGTGAGAGTTTTCATTTTCATTTTTTTTTAATGGGATTTATTTATTTTTTACTTTTTTGAGACTGAGCCTCAAGCTGTTGCCCTGGGTAGAATGCTGTGGCATCACAGCTCACAGCAACCTGCAACTCCTGGGCTCAAGCGATTCTCCTGCCACAACGCCCAGCTATTTTTTGGTTGCAGCCATCGTTGTTTGGCGGGAAAAGGCTGGATTCGAACCCGCCAGCTCAGGTGTATGTGTCTGACGCCTTAGCTGTTTGAGCCACAGGTGTCAAGCTGAGAGTTTTCATTTTCTATTTTGGACTTACAAAAAATTAATTTTTACCAATGAGGGAGATTTATTAAGGTTTTTTAGTTTACTACCCCCCAACACAATGACTTTTTTTTTTTGTAGAGACAGAGTCTCACTTTATTGCCCTTGGTAGAGTGCTGTGGCATCACAGCTCACAGCACCCTCTAACTCCCCGGCTTAGGCGATTCTCTTGCCTCAGCCTCCTGAGTAGCTGGGGCTACAGGCGCCCGCCACAACGCCTGGCTATTTTTTTGTTGCAGTTTGGCTGGAGCTGGGTTTGAGCCCACCAGCCTCGGAATATGGGGCTGGGGCCCTACTCACTGGGCCACAGGCGCCGCCCAACAGAACAACTTTTTAAAAAGGATTTACTGAGATATAATTGAAATACTGAAGTACTATATAATAAATTGTACATATTTAAAGTATACAATGTGGGCTCAGCACCTATAGCTCAGTGGTTACGGCGCCAACCACCTACACTAAGGCTGGCAGGTTTGAACCCAGCCCGGGCCAGCTAAACAACAATGACAACTACAACAAAAAGTAGCCGGGCGTTGTGGCAGGCACCTAGTCCCAGCTACTTGAGAGGCTGAGGCAAGAGAATTACTTAAGTCTAAAAGTTTGAGGTTGCTGGGATCTGTGGTGCCATGGCACTCTACCCAGGGAGACATAGTAAGCTTTCTGTCTCAAGAAAAAAAAAAAAAGTGTATAAGGTGATAGAATCTATCTGGTCTTTGTCCTCATTCCTGTGACAGAGCTTCAAAAACTCTTGGAATTTCCCAAGTGAGAGTATCTGTTATACTAATGAGACAACTCCAGGGAGGGGCCCTTAAGTTAACTTCTGAAAAGAATAAAGAGATTTTTATCAGGCCTACATGGTAAAACCCTTATAGAAACCTCTGGATACAGAGGCTCAGCGGAGCTTTCTAGTTGGTAAGCACTTTTTGGGAAGGTGCCTGGATCAGATTCAAATCTGATGGAAGCTCTGTCCTCTTCCCCCCCACCCCCCCAAAAAAAAAGACTTTGACTTACATATTTCTTCAATTTGGCTGTTTCTGAGTCATATCCTTTATAATAAAACTGTTACTATATCAATATGGTGTTTTCAGTGAGCTCTGTCATTCTAGCACATTATTGAACCAGAAGGGGCTAAATTTATAGCTGATCTGTCAGAAGTGCACCCAGCCTCTGGAGTAGGGCAGTCTTGTGAAGAACTTTGCCTTTTAACTTGTGATGTCTTTGCTAACTTTGGTTAGTTAGTGTCAGAACTGAATTACAGTGTAAGATACCCTATATTTGGATTCAAGAATTGCTGTCAGGATATAATTTGACAACTTGAGATAAATGCACATCCCTGAAGCCATCAACATGAGATAGTGAACATATCTATTACTTACGATAGTTTCCTTGTTTCCCTTTTAGTCCTCCCTGCTCCCCATTTGAATCTGGGTTCTTTATCTTGTCATATTCTTTTTTTTTTTAGAGACAGAGTCTCACTTTGTCACCCTTGGTTGAGTGCTGTGGCATCACAGCTCATAGCAACCTCCAACTCTTGGGCTTAGGTGATTCTCTTGCCTCAGCCTCCTGAGTAGCTGGGACTACAGGCATCCGCCACAACGCCCTATCTTGGCATATTCTTGAGATTTATCTCTGTTTTTGCTTATATTGGGCTCTTTATATTGCCAATTGATGCTGCTTTGTGTGGATATACCACAATGGATTTATCTACTTAAGAATGGACAATTCGTTATTTCCAATTTTGTAATACTCCGAATAAAGCTGTTATGAACATTTTTATTTGTGTGACATGTTTCAGTAATACTTGAGTGGAATTTTTGCTCTCACAGGGATGTTTGTATAATTTTTTTTTTTTTTTTTCCGGAGACAGAGTCTCACTTTATCGCCCTTGGTAGAGTGCTGTGGCATCACACAGCTCACAGCAACCTCCAACTCCTGGGCTCAGGCGATTCTCTTGCCTCAGCCTCCCAAGTAGCTGGGACTATAGGTGCCTGCCACAACGCCTGGCTATTTTTTTTGTCACAGTTTGTCCGGAGACGGGTTTGAGCCCGCTTCCCTCGGTATATGGGGCTGGCACCCTACCCACTAAGCCACAGGCGCTGCCTTTTTTTTTTTTTTTGAGACCGAGTCTCACTATGTCACCCTTGGTAGAACGCTGTGGCATCACAGCTCACAGCAACCTCAAACTCTTGGGCTTAAGCAATTCTCCTGCCTTAGCCTCCTAAGTAGCTGGGACTACAGGGGCCCGTCCCAACACCCAGCTCTTTTTTTGTTGCAGTTGTCATTGTTGTTTAGCTGGCCCAGGCTGGGTGCATGTGGCCAGTGCCATATTCACTGTGCCACAGATGCTGAGTCAAGAAGGTCTGAATAATTATGTACCACATAATGTTTTAGACAACAGTGGACCATATATAGGCTGTGGTCCCTTAAGATTATAATAACCATATTTTTAGTATATCTTTTCTGTGTTTAGATTACAGTTACCCGTAGTATTCAGTACAGTAGCATGGTGTACAGATACTCTTATAACCTAGGAGCAATAGGCTATACCGTATAGCCCAGGTGTGTAGTATACCCTGTGATTACATTATGATGAAATCACCTAACAAACACATTTCTCAAAATGTATCACCATTGGACACATGACTGTACTTTAAAAGTGGATTCTTGGGGGTGGTCCCATATACCGAGAGTGGTGGGTTCAAACTCAGCCCCAGCCAAACTGCACCAAAAAAATAACTGGGTGTTGTGGTGGGCGCCTGTAGTCCCAGCTACTCGGGAGGCTGAGGCAAGAGACTTGCTTAAGCCCAGAAGTTGGAGGTTGCTGTCAGCTGTGACACCACGACACTCTCTCTACCCAGGGCGATAAAGTGGGACTCTGTCTCAAAAAAAAAAAGTGGATTCTCACTGATCAGTGACTGCATTTTTCAAAACAATCTATGTAGTTGTACTAGCAGAAGGACAGAGAGGGGCTTAATATGAGTATAGACACTAATACTATACACATTTATTCAAAATTGTCTAATTTGGGATTTTTTTTTATCAGTGAAGCCATCTGGCATTGGAGTTCTTTGTGGAAATGTTTCTAATTCCAGATTCATATTCTTTTATCCCAGTATATTATCATTATTTGCACATGTAATTATGTGTCCACTTTTTTCATTTCCTGATATTGGTAATTTGTCACTTCTGTGTCTTTTCTTGTTTTATTCTTGCTAGAGATCTGTCAATTTTATTACTCTTTTCAATAACCAACATTTGGAATTGTTTTCTCTTTTGTATGTTTTTTTGAGACAGAGTCTCATTATGTCACCCTCGGTAGAGTGGTATGGCATCACAGTTCACAGCAACCTCCAACTCTTGGGCTTAAGCAATTCTCTTGGCTCAGCCTCTCGAGTAGCTGGGACTATAGGTGCCCACCACAATGCCCAGCTATTTTTTTGTTTGTTTGTTTGTTTTTGTTACTATTGTTTAGCAGGCCTGGCCGGGTTTGTACCCACCAGCCCCAGTGCATGTGGCTGGCACCCTAACCACTGAGCTACAGGTGCCAAGCCTGGTTTTTTTTTTTTTTTTCAGTTTTTGCCAGGGGACTGGGTTTGAACCCGCCACTTCTGGCATATGGGGCCGGAGCCTTACTCTGTTGAGCCACAGGCACTGCCCCAAGCCTGTTTTTTATTTCAGTGATGTCGGCTATTTATTTTCCCCTCTTGGGGTGGCACCTGTAGCTCAAAGGAGTGGGACACCAGCCCCGTATGCTGGAGGTGGCGGGTTCACACCCAGCCCCAGCCCCAGCCCCAGCCAAAAACTGCAAAAAAAAAAAAAAAAAAAAAAATTTTCCCCTCTTGATTGCGCATCTTTTGGATTTAATTGCTATTTTTCTAACTTCTTGAGATGGAGACGTAGGTCATTGATTTTTCTTCCTCCTTTTGTAGAACACACATTTAAGATTATAAAACTACCTTACGAGTTTTGGTAATTTACATTTTGATTATCATTTAGATCAAAATATTTCTTTTTTTTTTTTTTTGAGACAGAGTCTCACTTTGTCACCCTTGGTAGAGTGCTATGGCGTCACAGCTCACAGCAACCTCCAGCTCTTGGGCTTAGGTGATTCTCTTGCCTCAGCCTCCTGAGCAGCTGGGACCACAGGCACTGCCACAATGCCCGGCTATTTTTTTGTTGCTGTTGTTGCAGTTTGGCTGGGGCCGGCACCCTACTCCCTGAGCCACAGTTGCTGCCCAGGATCAAAATATTTCTAAATATTCCATTGTGATTCCCTCTTTGATTAATGGAACTTCCTTAAATATTAAAAAAAGAAAGAAAGCTTTACTGTCAAACTTTCAGCATACTATAATGGAAAAAGGGAAAACGTTTCAATTTTTAAAGCCAGTGTAACTTTAGTACTAAAACCTGACAAGATTATCTTAAGAAGTTACAAGCCAATTTATTTCATATATATAATTGCAAAAAATTAAAGCAATATGGTAAAAAACCAAATATAGTAATACATAAGTTTTATGACTAAATTGGCTTTATTTTAGGATTGCTAATTTGGACTAAAATTAATACATTTGGACTTCATGAATGCAAACTTGGATTAAAATTAGAAAATCAGCCAGTGAGATTTATTATTTAACAGATATAGGGAAAAATATGAACATCTCAATAGGTGCCCCCCAAAATATGGTAAAATTTAACACATTCATGATGAAATGTCTTGGCAGAATAGAAACAGAAGTGCAACTTCAGCGTTTGACAGTAGTGGCAGATTAAGTAAACTATGATTTATAATTAGAGACAAATTTTCAAGGCATGAGGAAATTGATACAAATACAGAATTATAGATAGTTATTTGCATATTTACAGACAACACAGGCTAGCATAAAGTATACAAAAATGTAAATAATAGTGGTTATTTTCTTTTCTTTCTTTTTTTTTTTATGTTTTTGTTTTGTTTGTTTTTTTTTTGTAGAGACAGAGTGTCACTGTACCGCCCTTGGTAGAGTGCCGTGGCATCACATGGCTCACAGCAACCTCTAACTCTTGGGCTTACGCGATTCTCTTGCCTCAGCCTCCCAAGCAGCTGGGACTACAGGCGCCTGCCACAACGCCCGGCTATTTTTTTTTTTTTTTTTTTTGCAGTTTGGTCGGGGCTGGGTTTGAACCCGCCACCCTCGGCATATGGGGCCGGCGCCCTACTCACTGAGCCACAGGTGCCGCCCCAATAGTGGTTATTTTCTAAGGCTAAGAAATTGTGGATTTTTCTTTCATTTTTTCTATTCTCCTTTATATTTTATAGGAATTCTATAAATCTTTTTTTTTTTTTGGCCGGGGCAGGGTTTGAACCTGCCACTTCCGGCATATGGGACCGGTGCCCTACTGCTTGAGCCACAGGCGCTGCCCCTTTATAGGAATTCTAAAATAAGAATTTGTTACTTTTATAACCGTAAATAACCGGGGTTATTTATAATTAAAGCTTTTTATCAAAAGTACAACTACATAAAAATATTTAAACATGGTTTTTTACTGTGAAGTGTAAAACCCATTGAAGTGTGCAATGAAATAGCACTTTTAAGAAACCTACACAAGGGCAGCGCCTGTGGCTCAGTCGGTAAGGTGCCGGCCCCATATACCGAGGGTGGCGGGTTCAAACCCGGCCCCGGCCAAACTGCAACCAAAAAATAGCTGGGCATTGTGGCGGGCGCCTGTAGTCCCAGCTACTCGGGAGGCTGAGGAAAGAGAATCCCTTAAGCCCAGGAGTTGGACGTTGCTGTGAGCTGTTTGAGGCCACAGCACTCTACCGAGGGCCATAAAGTGAGACTCTGTCTCTACAAAAAAAAAAAAAAAGAAGCCTACACAAGGTAGCTTTTATAATAAAATATAATCAAAATATAATCAGTATAATCAGTGATGTTGCCAAATATATCAAGTGAATTTGGTTGTTCATTGGGGCCAGGAGGAACCTTTTACTGGGGTGTATGTAAAATAATGAAAGAGTCTTAAATTCTTTTTTTTTCTTTCTTTTCTCCCTCTCTTTTCATCCCCCCCCCTTCCCCTTTTTGAGGCAGGGTCTCTGTTTTTAAGGCTGGAGTGCAGTGGTGTAACCTTAACTCGCTGCAGTTTCCAACTCCTAGACTCAGGCAATCCTTCTGCCTCAGCGTCCTGAGTAGTTAGGACTACAGGTGTATACCAGCATACCCAGCTAATTTTTCTTATTTTTTTTATAGAAATAGGGCCTCACTATGTTGCCCAAACTGCTCTAGAACTCTGGGTTCAAGGGATCCTCCCCACCCCCAGCATCTCAAAGTGCTGGAATCATAGGCGTGAGCCACTATACGCAGCTTAAACTCTTCATAAGTCAGACGCTGATGAGGATAACATGTATGTGAGTAATGTGAAAGTTGATACTTGCTGATAGTTTGCTTTGATAATAGTTGTTTCATGCTTGTGATCTTTTCCCAAATTCTTTTTTTTTGGAGACAGAATCTCACAATGTCGCTCTTGGTAGAGTGCAATGGGCATCACAGCTCACAGCAACCTCAACTCCTGGGCTTAAGCAATTCTTTTGCCTCAGCCTCCCAAGTAGCTGGGACTACAGGAGGCCACCACAATACCTGATTATATTTTTTGTTGCAGTTATAATTGTTGTTTAGCTGGCCTGGGCTGGGTTCAAGCCCACCAGCCTCAGTGGTTGTGGCTGGCAATGTAACCACTGTGCTACGGGCACCGAGCCTTTTCCCAAATTCTTTTTTTTTTTTTTTGAGATGAAAGTGAATGTTTAATAAATCAGTGCATCAGTGCTACAGCTAAACTGTGGTCTAATGCCCTTCCCTCTCCCAAATCTTTATGGTGAACAATTCACAAAGGACAATAATAAAGAACCACAGCATCCAGAGTCAGCAAACCTTCTCTTATGTCATCCAGGACCTAAAAGAGGACTTGGGTTTAAATCTTGCCTCAGCCACTTACTAGCAGTATGAACTAGAGTGATTTCAGTCCTCTTGGCTTTTGATCTTTTTTTCTTTTTATTTCAGTTTTATTTGAAGGTACAAAGAATTAGGTTACAGTGTTTCACGTTTGTTAGATATAGTCCCTGTTGTAGTTGTGTCCCACCCCCAGGAAGTGTGCCATACACTCCCACATTGTGCCCATTAAGTGGGAGCATGCCCATCTCCCTCCCTTCTCCACTCCCTCCTTCCCTCTCCCCACCCCCACCTTGAATTGAATTGATTTTTTTTCTCTTGTGTAGGTGTGTGTTAGATTTATCTACTTTCATATTAGTATTGAGTACATTGGATTCTTGATTCTCCATTCTTGTGATAATTTACTAAGAAGAATGTGTTTCGGCTCCATCAGGTTAATACAAAAGGAGTAAAGTCTCCATCTTTTTAATGGCTGAATAGTATTCCACGGTGTGTGTATGTATATATATATGTGTGTATATATATATTACACTTTATTAATTCATTCCTGGGTTAATGGGCATTTAGTTTGTTTCCACATCTTGGGGATTGTAAATTGAGCTGCAATAAACAGTTTCATGCAAATGTCTTAGAAAAAATTATTTTTTGTCTTCTAGGTAGAGGATTGAGGGATCAAATAGAAGGTCTATTTTGAGTTCTTTGAGGATTCTCCTTTCTAGAGAGGCTATTTTAGTTTGCAGTCCCACCAACAGTGTAAACATGTTCACTTCTTCTTGTCTGTCTCTCTTTTTTTGAGACAGGGTCTCACTCAGTCACCCTGGGGTTGAGTGCTGTGGCATCATAGTTCACAGCAACCTCAAACTCTTGGGCTCAAGTGATTCTCCTGCCTCAGCCTCCTGAGTAGCTGAGACTACAGGCACCTGCCACAATGCCTGGCTATTTTTAGAGACAGGGTCTCACTCTTTTGCTCAGGCTGAAAAGTGTTCCCTTCTCTCTGCCTCCTTGCCAGCATCTGCAGCTTTGGGACTTCGTGATGTGGGCTGTTCTCACTGGGGTTAGGTGATATCTCAGGGTGGTCTTTTCCCAAATTCTTATGTGAAGATTTTAAAACAATTTGTTGTAAATCCTCTGATAGGAACTGATTTGGCAGTTTTTGTTGTAACAGAAATGATTTAAAGAAAACAGAACATCCTCCACTGATTCTAAATACCAGGAGATAATTGTATTGTTTTTCTATGCACTTTTACAGATGGTAGTAAAAACATTTATGGATATGGATCAAGACTCAGAAGATGAAAAACAGCAGTATCTCCCATTAGCCTTGCATCTTGCATCTGAATTCTTCCTCAGGAACCCCAATAAAGATGTGCGTCTTCTTGTAGCATGTTGTTTGGCTGACATCTTTCGAATCTATGCCCCAGAAGCTCCATATACGTCTCATGATAAACTTAAGGTAAGTACAGTCTTCACAGAATCATTCTGCTTTTGTAGTTTAGTTTACCTTTATCAACATAGATTTCTTACTGTTGTCACCTTAAGATTATATGATAAGTTGCAAACTAATCGTTCAGTTAATATTTATTGAGTATCTCCACAGGTAACTTATTTTTAGAGGCATAGGAAGGTGTGAGTCTAAACTGGGCTCTGTCTGCTCATATCTGACTTTCTGGAGAATCTATGACAAAGACCAGATGGCTATGTTGAAGGGATAAATAGAAAATTACTGCTACTTTTAAAAACAATAATATACCAAAATTTGCATATTATTCAACATGCAAAGCTATATGGTTACTTTGGTCATTCTTTGTTCAGATGTTTGAAGAACTTTTTAAAACTGATCTCAGGTGATTTCATGTTTTGAGTAATTTTGTTGGCAAATTTTAATCCTTTGGACTGCCTTCTTTAAAATAGTCCAAAAATAATTTTGTACCATATGGATTCTATTTTGAGTTAAAACTTCTCCATAAAGCTTATTAACTTAAGGATCACAGTCATCTTGAAAAATGCAAACCTCGGACTAGTCTATTGCCTTTGTTCTACACAACTTGTCATCACACATCAATTTCAAAACTACTTGCTGAAAATTACTATTTCTGTGTAGGCAGTGGTAGTAGAAACTCTGACATCCAGCTCTTTAAAATGAAAAGGTTTGTTTGCCATGATGTAAGGTGATGATAGGAAGTGGAAGCCCTGAAGTAGTAGAAAAAGGTGGTAAGATACAGAACCTGTTGTCCTCTCAAAATGATAAAGCCGGAAGATTTGTAGAAATAACCATTTTTATTTTTACTTGTAGAGAATGTAGTTTTATATGATTTGATCTTCTTCAGTTATTTTAAAATAACGAAGTAGGCCAGTTCCAAGGCATTTAGCTAAAGGAGAATTTTCTTTTATTGTAATTTGTAACAGGTATTATATATACAGACTATTGATAGATTGTGAAAGAGAAGTATTTGTTTCTAAATTAATGTATTTTATCATTTTTTTAACAGGACATATTTTTGTTTATTACCAGACAATTAAAAGGTTTGGAGGATACAAAGAGTCCGCAGTTTAATAGATACTTTTATTTATTAGAGGTAAAAAAAACTTTAATAAATATCACATTATTTCATGTAGTAGTGAATTGTTCATAATAACTTTGTTATGTAAAATGGGTCTTTTTTGGTTTTACACAGAACCCACTCAGTAAATAAATGTCTTTTACACATCATAAGGAAAATATAGAGTTTTTATTGTTCTTCATATCCTTGAAAGATAAAGTATATTCTTCTGGAAAGAAGCCTATACATCAGGGGTGTCCAACCAGCATGTTGATTTTTGTGAGGACTTTTGTTTATCTGTGGTGTTGGATATCACAAAATGTTATGCATGGACTTTTTTTTTTTTTTTTGCTAATTATTTTTGTTAGTGTTTGTGTATTTAATGTGTGGCCCAAGACAACTCTTACTCTTCCAATGTAGGGCACAGAAAAAAAAAAGGTTGGACACCCTGCTTTGAAACTTCAGCTTTACAACTTCATCTATTTTTATTCTTTTCTAATCAAAAACCAGATTTTCACTGCTCCTGAAATTTTCGTGTGTGTATCTACCAACACAAAAACATTTAGTATTTTTCAATTTGGGAGAAATGATGCTGTCATTTGTGTGTGTGTATTTTTTTTTTTTTTCTTTTTTTTTTGAGACAGAGTCTCAGCATATCACCCTCGGTAGAGTGCTGTGACATCATAACTCACAGCAACCTCAGACTCTTGGGCTTAAGTGATTTTCTTCCCTCAACCTCCCAAGTAGCTGGGACTACAGGCACCCGCCACAACGCTTGGCTATTTTTTGTTGCAGTTGTCGTTGTTTAGCTGGCCCGGGCCAGGTTCAAACCCGCCACCCTCCGTGCATGTGGCTGGTGCGATAACCATTATGCTACGGGTGCCGAGCCTTTGTATGTATATTTCTAAAGATCAGAGTACTTTTATTGATTTAACATTTGTAGTTTTATGTATTTTGTTTTTCTGGGCTTTATTATAGATTTCTAATTCTAAAAATTAAGTTTTACGAATGAGTTTGCTTTTGTATAACTATTCTACATATGTGTAATTAAATGATTATTTTTATTTATTTAAGAATTTAGCTTGGGTTAAATCGTATAACATCTGCTTTGACTTGGAAGATTGCAATGAAATTTTTATTCAGCTTTTTAGAACTCTCTTCTCAGTGATCAAGTAAGTTATCTTTTAAGCATTTTTGTCTTTTTTCCTTTCTGTGTATTTTGAAGTATCATGTATTCTGCATATATACTAAGACCTTTTAGAATTATGAGGAGTTTTATTTAGAAAACTTAATATGAAGAGAGAAATAAACAGTAACTCTGTTGTCTGAAAGCTGACTTTGCCCTTATACTTTCATTTTTAATTACGGTATCAGTGTTGGTTAACTCTTCTGTCCTCCAGTCTTGTGTTGGGGGCTATGGAACAGTATAGAAATATAGAGCAGAGCCTTTATTTTGATGATAGAGGCAACAACATATAGTTGTAAAGCAATAGTGTGAGGCTTTATGCAACGAAGTACTAAACTTTGGTAGTATTTTGTTAAAAAGATTTGTTCTGTGTACTTTGGATTCAGTCAAAAGGCCACACTCAAGTATCCAGAAAGCCACATCGAGCCCTAAGGCCTCAGGTTCCCCACCCCTATGTGGTGTCTAATTTAAGTACAAATTGCTAGTTAGGAAAGCCCATAGTCCAATTTCAGTAAATTAGTTTTCTGTGTAATAAAACAACCTATGAGATGTCTTCTAGAGCATTATGTGTAAATGAACATATTTCACACAAATTTTAAATTTTCTAGCAGCCATATTAAGAAGGTAAAATAAAACAAGTGAAATTCATTTTAATAATTACTTTACTCTGTCTAGAAGTATTATTTCAACACGTGGCTTGTTCATACTTCACACATGGCTAATGGTGTGCATATTGGGCAGTACATTTCTAGAGTTTTCTGTGAATTCTTATGAATATTCTATCATGATCGGGTATTCCTTTTCATTAGATAGAAAAGTAGGACTGGGGGTGCCCCTAGCTTAGTGGCTGGAGTGCCACCCATAGGGCTGGTGGGTTTGAACCTAGCCCAGGCCTGCTAAACAAACAAAAAATAGCCGGGCCTCTTAGTGGTCACCTATAGTCCTAGCTACTAGGGAGGCTGAAGCAAGAGAATCGCTTGACCCCAAGAGTTTGGGGTTGCTGTGAGCTCTGATGTTATGGCACTCTACTGAGGGTGACAAAGTGAGACTCTGGCTCAATAAAATAAAAAGGAAAAGTAGGACTCATGTTAACCTGGATTAGACCAGCCTGGTCTGGGTATAGAAGCTGAGTAAGCTCCCTGTGGCATTTGACGAGCAGTAGGGCCTTTGAAATAAATGATAGAATAAAGAAACCTTACCTTTGTATTAGGTAGCTTTTACTGTGTAACTAAACAATTAAAAAACTTGATCATTTAAAGCAGTGATTTTCACCTGGTGTGCCATGTGGCACTGCAGCTGTTAACTGTGAGAGAGGATCTTAGGCATGCCATGAAAACTTTAAAGATAATTAATTAAATTATTTTTGAAAGAAGTTCAAAGCATAGTATTTTTTTTTTAACTTTTTTTTTTTTTTTTTTTTTTGTAGAGACAGAGTCTCACTTTATCACCCTCGGTAGAGTGCCATGGCATCACACAGCTCACAGCAACCTCCAACTCCTGGGCTTAAGCGATTCTCTTGCCTCAGCCTCCCGAGTAGCTGGGACTACAGGCGCTTGCCACAACGCCCAGCTATTTTTTGGTTTGCAGTTCAGCCGGGGCTGGGTTTGAACCCGCCACCCTCAGCATATGGGGCCGGTGCCCTACCAACTGAGCCACAGGCGCCACCCTTAACTTTTTTTTTATTTAAGTGTGCCACAGAAGTTTTAATTATAGGTTCAATTGTGCTGTGAGATAAAAAAGGTTCAAAAAACACTGGTTTAAGACAATCACTATATAGCCTGTGATTCTGCCTGGCATTTTTCTTGTGGACTGCATTTACTCCTCTGTTTGAAGTCAATTGGCAGGACATCAGGCATTTTGCTGAGATGGGCTAAGGTAGTAGGACTGGGTCGCATATCTCATTTTCTACAGGCTAGCCTCTTCATATGTTGACTAGATTTCAAAAGTAGTAAGAAAAGCCTGGCACAGTGGCTCATGCAGTAATTCCAGTACTTTGGGAGGCCTAGGCAAGAGGATTACTTAAGGCCATGAGTTCAAGACCAACCTGGATAACATAACGAGATCCCTATCTCTACTAAAAATTAAAAAATGAGCCAGGTAGACATGGTGGCAAGAGCCTGTAGTTTTAACTATTCAGGTGGCTGAGGCAGTAGGCTCATATGAGCATTCATTCCAGCCTGGGTGATAGAGCAAGACCTTGTCTCTAAAAACAAACTAAAAATAACAAGAAAGGGCAAGCTTCAACTTGAAACTGATTCTTGGCCTTACTTTTTATACCTTATTGATTTTTCATTTGTCTGTTTGAAATTATTTGAGAGATACCAGGATGACATTTTAAGAACTTTCCAGTTACAAGTTGTAGTAAACATTTTAGGTCAGACTTTTGATTTTCTTTCCTTTTTTTGAGACAGAGTCTTAAGCTGTCGCCCTGGGTGGAGTGCCGTGATGTCACAGCTATCAGCAGCCTCCAATTCTTGGGCTTAAGTGATTCTCTTGCCTCAGCCTCCTGAGTAACTGGGACTACAAGCGCCTGTCACAATGCTTGGCTATTTTTATTTTTAATTTTTATTTTATTTTATTTTTTGGTTGTAGTTGTCATTGTTGTTTTTTAACTGGCATGGGCTGGGTTCGAATCTCTCAGCCTTGGTGGATGTGGCTGGCACCTTACCTACTGAGCTACAGGCACCGCCCAGACTTTGATTTTCAGTAGTGGGAAAGATACAGCAACAATCACTTGTGTTGGCTTACGCTTTGTGGGGTGTTTATGTTTTCATCAGGCTGGGCACAGTGGCTCACACCTGTAATCTTAGCACTCTGGTAGGCTGAGGTAGGTGGATTGCCTGAGCTCACAGGTTCAAGATCTGCCTGAGCAACACTCATCTCTAAAAATAGCTGGGTTTTATAGTGGGCACCTATAGTCCCAGCTACTTGGGAGGCTGAGACAAGAGAATCGCTTGAGCCCAAGAACCTCATAGCTTGAGGTTGCTATGAGCTTTGATGGACACCATGGCCCTCTACCAAGGGCAACAAAATGAGACTCTGTCCCAATAAATAAATAAATAAAGTTTTTATCTTCATTTGAGGAATTTATTAAGGTCTAAGGGGGGGAAAGTTTGAAAATCTGTCTACATTCATTATGTTGTACTCTTTTGTTCCCTTAAAATTTTATCACTTTTTGAAATTTGGGGTGGCTGAGGTGAGTGGATCTCTTGAGCTCAGCAGTTTGAGACCAGCCAGAGTAAGAGCAAGACCCCATCTCTACTTGAAACAAAAAAAAAGAAAATAGCCAGATATTGTAGCAGTTGCCTGTAGTCCAGCAATTCAGGAGGCTAATAAAGCAAGAGGATTGCTTGAGCCCAAGAGTTTGAGGTTGCCATGAGCTATGACACCATGGCATTCTACCTAGGGCAACAGAGTGAGACTCTGCTCTATAAATGAATGAATGAATGATAAATAAATAATATCTAGGGCGTGTAAGCAGAAGTATTCTTGCTTTGAACTTAACTCACTCTTAGAGTCCTAGTTGTATAGAGAGTTTTAATTTGTTATAAGGTCTTTCTCTTTTTTTATGTAAATTGAAGAAAATATACTTTATTAGAAATTAGGTTCGTCTTTGTTTTTTGTAAAATACAACAATACCTTATGTTTATGGTAGTAGTTAACAAAAAGAAAGTGCAACCAAAATTTCTTTGTCATATTGGCAGTGTTTCCTCAAGTGAAAATCCTTTATGTCTGAGATTATTGTTTTAAACTGGAAGGTTTAATTTTCTTTTTATACACCTGAATTTTCTTTCTTTTCTTTTTCTTTTTTTAAGCAACAGCCACAATAAGAAGGTACAAATGCATATGCTAGACTTGATGAGTTCTATCATCATGGAAGGTGATGGAGTTACTCAAGAATTACTGGACTCTATTCTCATTAACCTCATTCCTGCACATAAGGTTTGTAAAATATGCCGATGTTAAAGGTTCCTATTTAAAGGCAGTAGTGCTGCTTATAA
Organism: Nycticebus coucang; assembly: GCF_027406575.1. Classification (NCBI taxonomy): domain Eukaryota; kingdom Metazoa; phylum Chordata; class Mammalia; order Primates; family Lorisidae; genus Nycticebus; species Nycticebus coucang. The sequence goes on from NC_069802.1 coordinate 13,559,884, forward strand.
GAATGAACAATTATTTTGTGATCATTTGCAATCCCATGTAATTATCCCCACTATTACTCTCCAGCCCTAAATAAAATAGATTAATGTATATTAGTTTTATAGGTATTACTTTCACAAGATACATTAACATATTATGTAAGAATTTCATTCAGTTAAGTGCTGCTTGTTTTCTGGAAACTAAAATGTTTCATATTCACTGTTTATAACTAGTTTGGAATTATAAGGGTTTGGGTTATTGTCTTTTCAGATAGTTTGATTTGGAAAAGAAATGTATTTCTTCCTTTGTAACATAGATGTAGAATATAGGCAGAACTCATATAGTACATTTTTCTTAGGCACTTTCAGAAAAAAGTTTGGCAAAAAAGGGAAGCTATAGGCCAGGCACACTGGCTCATGCCTGTAATCCTAGCACTCTGGGAGGCTGAAGTGGTCAGATGACCTGAACTCACAGGTTTGAGACCAGCCTAAGCCAGAGCAAGACCTTGTCTCTAAAAATAGCCAGGCATTGTGGTGGGTATCTGTAGTTTCAGCTACTTGGGAGACTGAGGCAAGAGAAGTGCTTAAGCCCAAGAGTTTGAGCACTCTACCAGGGGTGACAAAGTGAGACTCTGTCTCAAAAAGGGGCCAGGGGAGGCTGTATAGTTAATGTTAAGGGGAAAAGGATGATTCAGAACTGTATCATTCCTCTCCGTTTCCTTTCTTTTCTTTTCTTTCTTTCTCTTTTTTTTTTTTTAAAGAAAAAGCAAGCAGAAGTTTATTAATACATGGTGTATATATTACTCAGGAGCGGTCTCAGTTCAAAAATATTTCTCTTAAAGCAGTGGCTTAGGGGCCTTGCTTACCTAATATTTTAATACAGCCATAAATTTTATATAGTGACAAAATGAAGGATAAAGCAGCTCTATTTTAAAAGGCAGAAAAATGCACAATCACCCAGAGCCTGTAAGTTGTAGAGGATTTATGTCCTGCCATCAGGCAATTAAAGGCAGAATATTCCTCTGCATTTTCAGTGTCCTTAACTATCTTCAATATTTTAGGGAGAAATATTTTTATTTTCTTTAAGTGCAAGAATTGTCCTTCTCTGCTTAACTGGGTAGTTGATGTCCTCCAGGACTTACTCTGCCCTCAGATTGCCAGGGCCACTCCTCCAAGGGCGCTACGTGAGTGGATGGTTAGTGTTTCTACTTCAATAACAAAAAACAGGTCACCACTCAAAGAAGTGGGTGCCACACTTTGATGAGCATCAGAATGACCTGAAGAGCCTGCTAAGAACACTGACCCCTCCCTCACTTTCTTGTGCATGGACAGAGGTGGCCATTCAAGAGCTACTGCTATAGGGTTCCAGGTGGCAGGCAGAGTGCTAAATCTCTGGAGGAGAGAGACAGATGATTTGCCCCATGGAGTTGTCAGCTCAGGTTCAAGGCCTGTCTGTTCAAGGTGGGTCTGTTGGGGGAACTTCCTTCTCCTTATAGTGTCCAGGATGCAAATTATAATGCAGAGTTGGCAGCAAGGAACTCAGGGAGTGGAACTGAAGATGAGGTCAGAATGAAGATTTGGGAGCTTTTGCCTGGAAGACTGTTTTCTGACATAGTCTAGGAGAGTATAAACCTCCCAGAGCACAGAGTTGCTGTCTGCTTCCCTGGGAGCCTCTATCACAGAAGAAAGCAGGGGTAGAAGTGTTGTGGTCCTTTCTAGTCTTAAAGATAGCATCCCTAGGCGGGAGGGGCAAGTCTTTCCTATTAAAAGGTTCTAGTCTTGCAAAGCCCCCAGCATTTTGGATGCATGAAGTCTAATGCCCACCATAAGCCTGTGCTGTTACCTTTTTCTTTTTCTTTTTTTTTTTTTGAGTTTTACTTTCTCACCCACAGCACAGTGCTGAGGCATCACACAGCTCACAGCAACCTCCAACTCCTGGGCTTAGGCAATTCTCTTTCCTCAGCTTCCCGAGTAGCTGGGACTACGGGCGCCTGCCACAACACCTGGCTATTTTTATTTTATTTTATTTTTTTTTTGTAGAGACAGAGTCTCACTTTATGGCCCTCGGTAGAGTGCCGTGGCCTCACACAGCTCACAGCAACCTCCAACTCCTGGGGTTAAGCGATTCTCTTGCCTCAGCCTCCCGAGCAGCTGGGACTACAGGCGCCCGCCACAACGCCCGGCTATTTTTTGGTTGCAGTTTGGCCAGGGCCGGGTTTGAACCTGCCACCCTCGGTATATGGGGCCGGCGCCTTACCGACTGAGCCACAGGCGCCGCCCCGACACCTGGCTATTTTTAGATACGAGGCCTCACTCTTGCTCAGGCTGGTCTCCAATCCGTGAGCTCAAGCAGTCCACCCCGTCTCGGCCTCCCAAGTTTCAGGGTTACAGGCATGAGCCACCACACCCAGCCACGTTTCCTTGTTCTATTTCTCTTTACCAGGTCCTCCTAAGAAACTGAAGTTCTTGGTTCCCCACAGGCTCCACCACTAGGCTCTGCCCCAGTGTTAATATTCGCCCTCCTGCTCTTTCTCTCATGGTTCAGTAATCAATTATCAGATGTTAGATGAAGTGTGACTTATTATACTTATTCACAAAAAGATAAGATTAATTTAAAATTCTTCTCTTGAGGGCAGCACCTGTCGCTCAAAGGAGTAGGGTGCCTGTCCCATATGCCAGAGGTGGTGGGTTCAAGCCCAACCCTGGCGAAAAACTGCAAAAAAAAAAAAAAAAATTCTTCTCTTGATTCTCTAAATAGTATTTGTATTTTTATTAAAGCAAATAAATCTGTAGTTGATAAATTTTGAGATTATGGCAAAGAGGAATATATTTCAGGCAAAATAAGGCAAAGACTTAGCGAGGGATAGGCCGCATATTTAGTGTTTACATCTAGGTAGAGAATTATTTATTTATTTATTTTTGCTCTTTTTTTTTTTTGTTTGTTTGTTTTTTTGGCCGGGACTGGGTTTGAACCCGCCACACTCAGTATATGGGGATAGCACCCTACTCCTTGAGCCACAGGTGCCACCCTAGGTAGAAAATATTTTTATGAGCAAGAGATATGTACTTTACTCAGAAGTAGAAGTGAGATGGCACCTCAATGTGGTTCAGTGGGTAGGGTGCTGCCCCCATATACCAAGGGTGGCAGGTTCAAACCCGGCCCTGGTCAAATTGCAACAAAAAAATAGCCAGGCATTGTGGCAGGCACCTGTAGTCCCAGCTACTTGGGAGGCTGAGGCAAGAGAATCGCCTAAGCCCAGGAGTTGGAGGTTGCTGTGAGCTGTGACAGCACAGCACTCTACCGAGGGTGATTAAAAAAAAAAAAAGAAGTCGAAGTGAGCCGGGCTTGGTGGCTCACACCCAAGAGTTCCGGTCCAGCCTGAGCAAAAGCGAGACCCCATCTCTAAAAAAAAATAGCCATGCATTGTGGTGATTGCCTCTAGTCTCAGCTATTTGGGAGGCTGAGGCTAGAGAATTGCTCGAAGCCAAGAATGAGACCTCATTTCTAAAACTAGCTGGGTGTTGTGGCGGGCACCTGGGCAACAGAGAGAGACTCTGTCTTAAATAAAAAAAGAAAGCAAGAAAAGAAAAAGAAGTGTAATTTAACACTAATTTTTTTTTTTTTTTTTTTTTTTGAGACAGAGTCTCAAGCTGTCACCCTGGGTAGAGTGCCATGCCATCACAGCTCACAGTAACCTCAAACTCTTGGGCTTAAGTGATTCCTTTGCCTCAGCCTCACAAGTAGCTGGGACTACAGGTGTCCGTCACAACACCCAGCTATTTTTTCTTTTTGTTGCAGTTCTCATTGTTGTTTTAGCTGGCCCGGGTTGGGTTTGAACCTGCCAGCCTCAGTGTACGTGGCCAGCGCCCTACCCTCTGCCGCCAGTTTAACACTAGTCTTATCCTTTTGCCAGTGGAATAGAAACCTAGAACAAAAATCAGGGAGCTACAATTTGCAGATCAAATGTAGACCATTGCTTGTTTGTGTAAGGTTTTATTGGAACACAGCCATGTTCATTTTCATTATGTTTATTTATGGCTATTTTTATGCTTTCATAGCAAAGGTATGAAGTTGCAACTGTAACTAAAATATTTATTATTGGCCCTTCACATAAAAAGTTTGCTCACTGCTGGCCTGAAGTCTATGTTTCGTATCATTTTTTCGAGAGGTCTAAGATGATGGTGAATGAACCTCAGTTTGGTCCAAAACTTCAAACTATGGAGATGTTAATAAGTATTCTTCAAAACAAGAATTCCTTTTTCACTGTTTTTAAAAATTATGTATTACTCTTCTGCAGTCTTTCTCAAAGTCTTTAATTTGTTATAATACATTGGGACTCTTGATAAGGAAGCATTATAATATTCAACATTGCAAAAATATAATTGATTACTCAGCACCTGTAGCTCAGGTGGCTAAGGCACCAACCACATACACCAGAGCTGGAAGGTTTGAATCCAGCCCTGGCCCGCCAAATAACAATTACAACAACCAACCAAAAAATAGCCAGGTGTTGTGGCAGGTGCCTGTAGTCCCAGCTACTTGGGAGGCTGAGACAAGAGAATTGCTTAAACCTAGGAGTTGGAGGTTGCTGTGAGCTGTGAGGCCACAGCACGCTGCCCAGTGTGACAGTTTTAGGCTCTGTCTCGAAAAAAGAAAAAAGTGTGTGTGTGTGTGTGTGTGTGTATGTATATAATTGATCAATAATTCTTTTTATTTGGAAAACCTTCCAGGTCTACTTACTCCAGAATCACGTTGATTAAATAGTGAAATAGTTACTGAGATAGAGATATGTGTGTATCTAGGATACTTGTATATAGTTGCCATTTCACTTTGGCTAAACCAAAAACCCTTAGGTCTGCATCAAAAATTTAATGTAGGACTGCACTTTTGGCAAACTTTTATAAATACCTTTTAGTTTTTGATTGATAATTAAGTTTAATTTGCAGTTACTACATTTAGAACCATATACCTAGAGGACATTGGGTAAGAACTTGAATGGAATTCAGTTATATTTTTTGCTTCATATTTTTTGTAGATTTAAAGACTACAGCATTTTCATTGTGCTCTCATAGATTTACTAAATTATTTGTAACTTTACATATTTTTGTTGTTTTCCAGAACTTAAATAAACAGTCTTTCGACCTTGCAAAAGTCCTGTTGAAAAGGACCGTCCAGACTATTGAGGCATGCATTGCCAATGTATGTATTTCTGTCTATATTTAATCCATAACTCTATAATTCTTAATCCATTGTACTAATTTATTAGAGCCTCTTACATACAGGTTTATTTAGCCTGTAAATAATTTCAACTATTTAGAGCAAATACCAGGGAACTTACATAACTAAAGTTAGAGAAATGCAGTATCAGTTTCATGGCATTGTTTTAGAATGGCACAAGACGGTAGATAGTACTTTATGAAAACTTATCTCTAATCCCCCCCTTGCCTGCATTTCTATTTTTGTTTGTTTTATTGTTTCCTAGTTAGACTGATCTTTTTTTCACTTTCTCTCTGTACCCCTGCACATTTATTTTTGGGTTTCTGTGTATTTTCCTCTTTATATTTTCTAGGTCATTCTCCTGAAATATTTGTTTCTTCCTCTTTTGAATTGTTGTTATATGTAGTAATAAAAATACTCTTAAGAAACTATTGAGTAGAGGTTTGTTCCATTCTTCTTTTTTCTTTTTTTTTTACTAAAAATCAATAATTCGGGTAAAAAGTTGTAATTCTCCTATTTCAGTGTAACAGTTCCATTTGATGTTTGATCATGTTTATATCTATTTTCCTACATACTTGATATAAAATTTTGTATTGTTTTCACTTATATATAAGTAATGTTCCTCCAAATTAATACATTCCCATTTTCCTATTGTTATGCATTTAGGTATTTATCAGTGTTTTTTCCTTTACTAATCATCTTTGTGAATGTTGCGTTTATCTGTTGAAGTACTTTTCTCAGATAAAACCTAAATGAGAAATTTTTTTTTTTTGAGACAGAGTCACCTTCAGTAAAGTGCTATGGCATCACAGCTCACAGCAACCTCAAACTCTTAGGCTTAAGAGATTCTCTTGCCTCAGCCTCCCAAGTAGCTGGGACTACAGGCACCCATCACAACACCCGGGTATTTTTTTTTGTTGTAGTTGTCATTGTTGTTTAGCAGGCCAGGGCTGGGTTCGAACCCGCCAGGCCTAGTGTATGTGGCCAGTGCCCTAACCATGGAGCTATGGGTGCCAAGCCTAAATGAGAGGTTTTTTTTTTTTGTTTTTGTTTTTGTAGAGACAGAGTCTCACTTTATGGCCCTCGGTAGAGTGCCATGGCCTCACACAGCTCACAGCAACCTCCAACTCCTGGGCTTAAGCGATTCTCTTGCCTCAGCCTCCTGAGTAGCTGGGACTACAGGCGCCCACCACAACGCCCGGCTATAAATGAGAGTTTTTTAATTTACATGTGTTATATTCGTAATATTTATGTATGTGTTATATTAGTATCATTTCTATTACCAAATATTTAAACAGGTTACAATTTTTTTCAAATAGTACAAAATTGTATACAGTGAAAAGTGACCCTCTTCAACCTTGAATACCCTATTCTTAATTTTCAGAAATAACTGTCACCAAAACGTCCTCATATAGTCCTTTCGGAAGTAGTGTTCTATGCTTGTATGTGTATGTATTTTGTTAAAACTATGTTCACTTTTTTTCAAGGTCTGCATAGTAAATAGGAATATTTCTAACTCTGTTGCTTTTCAAAGGAAATACATCAATATATGGTACTACCAGAAACATATACTTATATCAGTTACATACAACTACCCTTACAGCATTTTTAAATTATTTTTTTCTAAATGTGGATGAGCGTTTTAGCGCATTGATGGCAGTATCTTCTAATTTGTGCTCTTGGTATTATATACTCTTTGTTTCTCCTTAGCATTTAAATTACCAGTTGACTTTTTGTATCAATGTTTTATCATTTGAGTCAAAATGTGTTTGCCTTTCTCTAGGTATTAAAAACCAAAAAGAAACATAAAGCCTCATCCTTTACCTTTAAGTACCTTTTATTACTAAATAATGGAAAACTAGATTAATTTAAAGAAAAATTAAAAATTGAGACTTAAACATATTTCTCTGCCACAAGGAAATATCTCTGTAAAATTCCCTATAATGAACTACACAAACTGTCTACATTGTTTTGTTTTAATGAAAAATAAGATTCCTAGGCTTGGCACCCATAGCTCAGTGGATAGGGTGCCAGCCACATGCACCTGGGCTGGTGGGTTGGAACCCAGCCAGGACCTGCTAAAGAACAATGACAACTATAAAAACAAAATAGCCAGATGTTGTGGCGAGCACCTGTTGTCCTAGCTACTTGGGAGGCTGAGGCAAGAGAATCGCTTAAGCCCAAGAGTTTGAGGTTGCTGTGAGTTGTGATACCACAGCTCTCTAACAAGAGGAACATATCTGTCTCAAGAAAAATGGGGAGGGGGGGTAAGAGTCCTAGAAATGGTAGCCTTATTCAAAATATAGCCAACATCTCAATTCTTATTTTACTTTTTAAACATTCATGATATTATTGAGGCTTATTTCTTCTGCTGTATAGACTATCATATTATATATTAGTAATTCAAACACCTATTCTTTGTCATACCCCCCCCCCATAGTTATATATGCAGTGCCTAACTATGCTGTAGTTTTTTAAAATCATGTTTGTGGAAAGCTTATAGAAAATAAGCTTTTAAATGAAATGTATACATTATTTTTGTTTTTAATATCTCCTATAGTTTTTCAATCAAGTCCTGGTGCTGGGAAGATCATCAGTAAGTGATTTGTCAGAGCACGTATTTGATCTGATTCAGGAACTTTTTGCTATAGATCCTCATTTGTTATTATCTGTCATGCCGCAGCTTGAATTCAAACTGAAGGTAGGAACGACCAATTTTTAAGCCATTTAAACTTTAAAGGAAAAATATATATCACATAATCTGTAACTCTGAAAGAATAAAATGTGAGTTCAGTTTATCTCTTTATATTTAGTTAAGGCTTACATAAATTCTTTTAAGGTTTACATTTTTCAGTCATTTGAATATAACAGTATATTTCTTATCTGGGTAATAATTTACATTGTAAAATTATAAAATACCTAGTTGTTAAATGTCTACTTATAAATACATGAAACAAGTAACATAAAAATGATATTATCCTAGAAGTTTATAATTTGTGTTGGTATTAAATGGTATTCATTATGAGATAGTTATATTTTAGAACATCAAAAGACTTTAAATCGAGGGCGGTGCCTGTGCCTCAGCAGGTGGGGCTCTGGCCCCATACACTGAGGGTAGTGGATTCGAACTCCGCCACAGTCAAACTGCAACAAAAAAATAGCCGAGGGTGGTGCCTGTGGCTCAGTGAGCAGAGCGCTGGCCCCATATACCGAGGGTGGCGGGTTCAAACCCAGCCCCGGCCAAACTGCAACAAAAAAATAGCTGGGTGTTGTGGCGGGCGCCTGTAGTCCCAGCTACTCGGGAAGCTGAGGCAGGAGAATCGCCTAAGCCCAGGAGTTGGAGGTTGCTGTGAGCTGTGTGACGTCACGGCACTCTACCGGGGGCAATAAAGTGAAACTCTGTCTCTACAAAAAAAAAAAAAAAAAAAAAATAGCCGGGCGTTGTGGTGGGCGCCTGTAGTCCCAGCTACTCGGGAAGCTGAGGAAAGAGAATTGCCTAAGCCCAGGAGTTGGAGGTTGCTGTGAGCCGTGTGATGCCTCTGCACTCTACCAAGGGCAATAAAATGAGACTCTAGTCTCTACAAAAAAAAAAAAAAAGACTTTAAATTGAGCACTCGAAGGGTGACTTTTTCATGGTATAGATTAAGGATGGACGTTTCATTGTATAATTGGGAGTATATATATATTTTTTATAGCCAACTAAACAGAGAATTCATGCCTCCTCAAAAAAAATGTGAAGGACAAGCCACTCAGTCTCCTAACTTAGCTGAACTACAGAAGATCTTCAGTTTGCTTAATATTCTATACTTTTTGAAAACAGTTTTTATATCCAGAGGGCTGGGTACAGTAACTTACATCTGTAATCCTAGCACTCTGGGAGGCTGAGGTGGATGGATTGCCTGAGAGACCAGCCCCATCTCTACTAAAAATAGAAAAACTAGCTAGGCATTGTGGCCTACTGAGGAGGCTGAGGTAAACTCCTGGGATCACTTGAGCCCAAGAGTTTGAGGTGGCTGTACTCAAGGCGTAGAGTGAGATTCTGTCTCACAAAGTAAACCAAAAAAAGGTTTTGTATTCAATATCTTATTTGATCCTTAAATCCAATGTATGACATTAGGATTACATTACAGTTTGAATTCTTTCTTGGGGGAGGGGGGCACGGTCTTGTTTTGTTGCCCTCTCACTACAACCTCAAACTCCTAGGCACTACTAATCCTCCTGCTTCAGCCTCCTGAGTGACTGGGACTACAGGTGCGGCATTACCAAGCCCAGATGATTTTTCTATTCTTTTTTTTAATAGAGATGTGGGTCTTCATCTTGAACTTCTTTTTTTTTTTTTTTTTTTGAGACAGAGCCTCAAGCTGTTGCCCTGGGTAGAGTGCCATAGCATCACAGCTGACAGCAACCTCCAACTCCTGGGCTCAAGCGAGTCTCCTGTCTGCACCTCCCAAGTCATCTTGAACTTCTGATCGCAAGCAGTCCTACTGCCTTGCCTTCCCAAAGTGCTAAGCAAAAGCCATTATGCCTAGCAGTTTTGATTCTTGATAAGAAAAATTTAAGATAAACTATTTTGCACAGTTTAACAATTAAAGCAGATTTGGGAGTAGATCTTAGAGTTTCATTTCCATAAAATTTATATATATATAATTAAGGATTGCCCATCTTTATTATAAGCGTATGGTACTTTTATACTATAAAGAATATTGTATCAATAATAATTTACTCATAGGAAACTCTGTAATAGGCAATATAGAGAAAACATGAGCTAGCTATGGTGGCTTGTGTGTAATCCTGGCACTTTGGGAGGCTGAGGTGGGTAGATTGCCTGGGCTCAGGAGTCCAAGACCAGTCTCTGCAAGAGAGACACCCTATCTCTACTAGAACAGAAAAATTAGCCATGCATTGTAGTAAGTGCCTTTAGTCTCAGCTACTCAGGAGACTGAGTCAAGGGGGTCACTTGAGCCCAGGAGTTTGGGGCTACTGTGAGCTATGATGGCACGGCACTCCAGCCTGGGGCAACAGAGTGAGACTCATCTCAAAAAAAATAAACAAATGAAAAAACTGGAAAAAAAAAAAAAAAAAAGAAAGAAATAACTGGCGGCGGCGCCTGTGGCTCAAGGAGTAGGGTGCCAGCCCCATATACCGGAGGTGGCAGGTTCAAACTCGGCCCCAGCCAAAAACTGCAACATAAATAAATAAAAAATAAAATTATTGAAAATACTTTATATAAAAAAAAAAAATGGGAAGATTTTGTTTAAAAATCCAGATATTTGCATTTTGGGGGGGGGGGCATCTCATTCTGTTGCCTGGGCTATAATGTGGTTTCTTTCTCATACATCAACCTCAAACTTTGGTTCAAGTGGTGCTCCTGCTTCAGTCTTCCTTATACCTGGGGCTACAGTTACATGCCACCATACCTGGCTAATTTTTTTTTTAAAAATCTTAAAGAGTTGGGGATCTTACTATATTGCTCAGCCTGGTTGTGAACTCCTGGGCTCAGGCAGTCCTGCAGCCTCAGCTTCAAAAAGTGCTAGGATTACAGGCATGAGCCACTATGTATTCATCCTTCTTACTAATTTTTTTTTAAACTGAGTATTGTGGGCAGTGCCCGTTGCTCAGCGGGTAGGGTGCTGGCAACATAAACCCAGGTTGGTGGGTTCGAACATGGCCCCAGCCTGCTAAACAATAATGACAACTGCAACAGCCATAACAACACAACAAAATAGTCAGGCATTGTGGCAGGGGCCTGTAGTCCCAGCTACTTGGGAGGCTGAGGCAAGAGAATCACTTAAGTCCTAAAGTTTGAGGTTGCTGTGAGCTATGACTCAATGGCATTGTCCTGAGGGTGACATAGTGAGACTCTTGTCTCAAAAAAAAAAAAAAGAAAGAAAAGAAAAACTTGAGTATTGCTCTGCCTGCTGGGCTAAGTGCTGTGGCATCAGCCTAGCTCACAGGAACCTTAAACTCCTAGCCTCAAGCAATCCTCCAGCTTCAGCCTCCAGAGTAGCTGCAACTATAAGCTCCTGCCACAGCATCCATCTAATTTTTCTGTTTTTAGTAGAAGTAGTGTCTCACTCTTGCTCAGGCTGGTCTCAAACTCCTGAGCTCAAGTGATCCACCTGCCTCAGCCTCCCAGAGTGCTAGGATTACAGGCGTGCGCTGCTCCCTTCTCATGCACCCATTTTCAGAAACTTTATACTGAACTACATGCTGTGTCAAAATAACAACCAAAGTGGAACATTCTGTTTATTGTGTTTCAGCAGGTGCCATCACCTGTGTGTTTTGTATGTTCCCTACTATAACCCTAGACTGTACCAGTTTGTCTCGCATCTTAAATGAAGAAACTGAGATGTAGATGAGTGTGGTTAGTGCATATAATTAGAGTGTCCCTTTTTGAGTTGTCAGTATGCTAAGTCAATAGCCAAAAAGTTTTTTTTTATGACAGTGTCTCACTATGTCACCCTCAGTAGAGTGCAGTGGCATCGTAGCTCACAGCAACCTCAAACTCTTGGGCTTTAGCGATTCTCTTGCCTCAGCCTTCCAAGTAGCTGGGACTACCAGCGCCCGCCATAATGCCTGGCTATTTTTTGGTTGCAGTTGTCATTGTTGTTTTAGTTGGCCCGGGCCGGGTTCAAACCCTCGAGCCTCAGTGTAGGTGGCCAGTGCCCTACCCACTGAGCTACGGGCCCCACCCAGCCGAGAAAAATTTTAATGGCTTTGGTGATTTTTTATAGTTTGTGTCTCTGAACTTTTTATAGTTCAGAGTCCTGGGTAACAATCCTCTGAACATTAAAATGGATTCAAAATAACAACTTGGTTACTTTTACTCTATACTGTGGTACTGCATACACTATATACATGATCTACTACATGAGTCCAAAGGATATTATTCTCATGTATTTAAGATGTAACCTGAAGTTGTACTGCTCAGCAGCCTGGACTATAATTATCAGGAAGTTTGTAATATTTTTACATTTAAGACCTTATTTTTTTTTCATGTGGAGGTAGAGAGATTGTTTTACATTTATTTAAAATATTTTGAGGCTGGGTACAGTAGCTCATGACTGTAATCCTAGCACTTTTGGTGTCTGAGATGGGTAGATTGCTTGAGCTCAGGAGTTTCAGCCTGAGCAAAAGCGAGACCGCCATCTCTAAAAATAGCTGAGCATTGTGGCAGGTACTTGTAGTCCCAGCTATTAGGGAGGCTGAGACTAGAGAATCACTTGAGCCCAGGACTTTGAGGTTGTTCTGAGCTATGACACTACAGCACTCTACTGAGGGCAACATAATGAGACTCTGTCTCAAAAATATAAAAATAAAAAAATTTTTTTAACTTCATAAGTATCATAGTTGTATTGTTTCGGTTAGACTTAAAATTAAGTTTTTACAGAAAATTGTTCTGAATTGATTACAGTTAGAAACAATAGTAGAGTTAGCCACTTTTTCTGGTTGGGATAGGGCAGAAATGGAAACTAGCTTTATTGACTTTATTTTAGAAAGTCATTGGTAAATTGCTAATGCAGAATTTCTAATCTTTATTCACTCTTAATTATTAAAATATGTATTTATAATTTAAACAGTGTATTACCTAATGTGTTCATAAGATAATGTTCATTTTATCTTATGAATTAATACAGCCTCGTATCAGTGACTCAAAATGATTTACACCAACAAAATTTATCACTGTAAACATTCCAACTTTAGTAATGGAATATATTATATTTCAAATTTTAAAAAGTCAGGAGGGTGAGTTTAGTAAATGAGAACATGTGATATTTTATTTTATTTATTTTTTCTGCAGGTTTTTTTTTTTGTTGTTTGTTTGTTTGTTTGGCCAGGGCCGGGTTTGAACCCACCACCTCCAGCATATGGGGCCAGCGCCCTACTCCTTGAGCCATAGGTACCACCCTAGTTTTTATTTCAGTAGTTTTTACATATGAAATGTCACTAAATTCGAAATAACTACTGATGTACTAACAGAGTTATTTGCAAGGAGAATAAAATTATTCTTTTCTAGTGTTTGCCATTGTTGAAGGGATAAAATAAAACATGTTGGCTAATAAATTGGACTTTAGTAAAAGGTGGCACTAAAAAAAAAATAGGTTGTACTATGCATTATTGTCACTACTTGAGAAAAACCTAGTTAAGGAAAACAATTTCGTAGCTAGGCGTTGTCTTAGGTGACTATAGCCCCAGCTACTTGGGAGGTTAAGACAAGAGAATCGCTTGAGCCCGAGAGTTTGAGGTTCCTGTGAGCTATGAAGGCGACAAAGTGAGACTGTCTCAAAAAAAAAAAAAAAAAGAAAAAATAATCTTGTTATTTATAATTCTTAATGTAATTTTCATTCTTACATATATTTGATAAGTATGCTTGTATTACTTGTAAAACCTCTATTCCTTCATGTTAAAGCATTCTCAAGGAGAAGATTCTATCCCATGGTCTTTATTTTTCTATTTTAGCTTCTGTCTTTCTAGAAAGATTTGTTTATTCAATTACATGGTATTGCTTTAGCCACATGTTCCATTTGAACACCTAAAGAAATTAGCACTTGTTTTTAGGTATGGCATTTATTTTCCTAGTGACTGATTTTTAAAGAGTTTCACACACCATATGGTTTCGAAGAAATTTATATTAAGGCATCACTACTGAAAGTGGAACAGAATTTTCATAGCATATACTGATTCTGAATATGACAATAGGAGCCTTAACAAAAAACAAAAATGCTTTGCTTTGTTACTGTGTTTAATTTACATGACCTTTTATATCTTCATAAGATTCCTGCTATGCTGTTAAAGTGAGTTTTCCTGTATCGCGAAATACTTCAGTATCTGTTCTCTAGTCAGTAGGAGATGTTGATTAAAATTTATGTATCAGAATCTTACTTGATGTGTGTTTATTTATTTATTTTTTTTTTTAGAGACACAGTCTCACTTTATCACCCTTCGTAGAGTGCTATGCCATCATAGCTCATAGCAACCTCCAACTCCTGGGCTTAGGCAATTCTCTTGCCTCAGCTTCCTGAGTAGCTGGGACTACAGGCGCCTGCCACAAAGCCTGGCTATTTTTTTGTTGCAGTTTGGCCAGGGCCAGGTTGGAACCCTCCACCCTCAGTATATGAGGCTGGCACCCCACCCATTGAGCCACAGGCCCCGCCCTTGATGTGTGTTTATATTGGAATTTAAATTGCAAGACAGACTTCTTCTAAGAAAAGCGTATTAGGGCAATAATTATTTGTAGTTTTGTCCTTCATAGACACTTTTCTAGGGCTGTTAATGTTAGGGTTGAATGATATATCTTCACATTTGTTAAAGGTCTATAACCAATGTGTAGAATGCAAATAATCAGTGAAGTAGTCATAAATTAGCAGTTGGGAGTGTGTGAAATAAAAGCAAAGAACTAGATGATCTAAGAAGGAATCAAATCAACTTTTGTTTAGTAAGTGAGAACATGTGATATTTTATTTATTTTTTCTTCAGATCGAGAGTTTTTTTTTATTAAATCATAACTGCGTACATTAATGCAATCATGGGGCACAATGTACTGGTTTTATATACAATTTGAAATATTTTCAGCAAACTGGTTAACATAGCCTTCATGGCATTTTCTTTTCTTTTTTTTTTTTTTTTTAATTTTTTTTTATTGTTGCAGTTTGGCTAGGGTTGGGTTTGAACTCACCACCCTCAGTATATGGGACCAGCACCCTACTCACTGAGCCACAGGCACTACCCGCCTTCATGGCATTTTCTTAGTTATTGTGTTAAGACATTTATGTACTACATTTAGTAAGTTTCACATGTACCCTTGTAAGATGCACCTTAAGTGTGGTCCCACCAATTACCCTCCCTCCACCCATCCTCCCCCTATTTTATTTTATTTTAAATCTTTTTTTTTTTTTTTTTTATAGAGACAGAGTCTCACTGTACGGCCCTCGGGTAGAGTGCCGTGGCGTCACATGGCTCACAGCAACCTCTAACTCTTGGGCTTACGCGATTCTCTTGCCTCAGCCTCCCGAGCAGCTGGGACTACAGGCGCCCGCCACAACGCCCGGCTATTTTTCTGTTGCAGTTTGGCCGGGGCTGGCTTTGAACCCGCTACTCTCGGCATATGGGGCCGGCGCCCTACTCAGTGAGCCACAGGCGCCGCCCTATTTTATTTTATTTTAAGACAGAGTCTCACTATGTCACCCTCGGTAGAATGCTGTAGCGTCATAGCTCACAGCCACCTCAAACTCTTGGGCTTAAGCAACTCTCTTGCCTCAGCTCCCAAGCATCTGGGACTACAGGTGCCCGCCACAATACCCGGCTATTTTTTGTTGTTGTTGTTATTGTTGTAGTTCTCATTATTGTTTAGCAGGCCTGGGCTGGGTTTGAACCCTGCAGCCCCTGTGTATGTGTCTGGCATCCTAACCTCTAAGCTATGTGCCCAGAGCCAACATGTGATATTTTGAAGTTCTTACCATTATAAGCAGAAGTATGAAACTGTATCTTCTTAGGAATGTTTCATATTATCATTTTCTATAATCTGATGAATAAAGCTCAAGCTTCATTGATTTTTCTCTTTTACCTTAGAGCAATGATGGAGAAGAGCGATTAGCTGTTGTTCGACTTCTGGCTAAATTGTTTGGCTCTAAAGATTCTGATTTGGCAACACAGAATCGTCCTCTTTGGCAATGCTTTCTTGGGCGGTAAGTGAACATAGAATATACATGCAGTTCTGATACATATATTTTGCAGGTTAGTTAGTAGGGTCCACTTGATTAAAACCACACATACCAAAACTTTAACTGATACTTGTTGGTTGGCATTTGTGTTGTGGTCTTTCTTAGAGAATAAAATTTGTTTTATGAAAAAAGCTTATTTATACACGTAACATTTTTAAAGCTTTTTTGTGTTAAAATAATGTCATTAGAATCTCAGGATATTCTAAGTGTTAAGATACTGAAATCATGGAATCAGAGGCAGTAGCCATCTGATTTTAGGAATTCATGCCAGTTGTTCTTCCAGTAATCCATTTACTGCTGTTTGTCTTTTGGATCTGTAGGTTATGTAATTATATGATGTATTTTTAACTAATTTGGTATAATTTTTACATAGAAAATACCATTTCTCTTAACTCGCAGTTTTTAACTTTTCTTCTCAAGAACATAGAAAGATGGAATTGGATTTGACTTGATGGTGAGATTAAAAAAAAAGTGAAATTTATTAACTTCCTTGCATTCCCTTTACATGTTCTTTTTACTTCAAAACTTGGTTTATACTTTAATAAAGTCTTTCATTTTGGGCGGCGCCTGTGGCTCAAAGGAGTAGGGCACTGGCCCCATATGCCGGAGGTGGGGGATTCAAACCCTGCCCCGGCCAAAAACTGCAAAAAAAAAAAAAAAAAATCTTTCATTTTAGGACTTCTAGTTTTCTGACTAGTAGAGGAAAATTAAACATTACGGTCAAGGAAATTACAAAATATCAACACACTTAGTGCTGTATATATAAGGAAAATAACATTGCAGAATAGACCTTTTTTTTTTTGTTTCTATGACTAATATATAAGTAGGATTAGTAGAAACGGTAAAATGAGAAGCCTATTATGTCTGATTTTGTTTTTGTAAGTGCCCTAGCAAAATAACAAAGTCTTGCATTTTTACTTAAATGATTTGCAATAAATATGTTAATCATGGGGATTGGGAGTTCTTCCTCTATATCTTAATAAGCATAGTTGCTTTGTTCCTTCTATTTTAAATTCTTATAGAGTCTCATTTGATTATTCAGATGGTCAGCATTTATTTCGGTTAAGACCATCAAAATGTCTTTTGAGTGATAAAGTAAAAGCCTATAGATTCTAAGACATATGTTGTATTGCCTAGCTACTTAGGAGGCTGAGACAGGAGGATCACTTGAGCCCCAAGAGTTGGAGATCAGCCTAGACAACGTAGCTCAAGTACCTATCTCAAAAATAAAAAGGACATTTATTAAATAATTTCAGCTTATGTAGTTATTTTATGAGATCACATTAGAAACATTTCCTATTTAAAATTACATTATTTATTATTAATAAATATATATATTTTTTTCTGAGACAGAGTCCTAATATGTCACCTTGGCGTCACAGCTCACAGCAACCTCAAACTCTTGGGTTTAGCGATTGTCTTGCCTCAGCTTCCCACGTAGCTGGGACTACAGGTGCCCGCCATATCGCCCAACTATTTTTTGTTGCACTTGTCATTGTTGATTTCTAGCTGGCCCAGGCTGGGTTCGAACCCGCGAACTTTGGTGTATATGGCTGGCGCTGTAACCACTGTACTGTGGGCGCTGAGCCCATAAATAGATTTTAAAAGTTGCCTAGTAATCTATTTTAAATTGAGAGTTGCTCAGCTGTTATTATATGCAGTTTGGAGTCTACATGCTGTGTTTCTTTTTTTTTTTTTTTCTTTGAGACAAAGTCTCACTTTGTTGCCCTTGGTGTAAAGTGCCATGGCATCATAGCTCTCCGCAACCTCAAACTCTTGAGCTCAAGTGATCCTCTTGCCTTGGCCTCCCGAGTAGCTAGGACTAACAGGCGCCCAGTACCCAGTTATTTTTAGAGAGAGTGATCTTTCTCTGTCTCAGGCTGGTCTCAAACTCTTGAGCTCAAGCCTGTGCCCAGCTATGTGTTGTGTTTCTTATTTATTGCATTCTTAGAATGCACTGTTCCTTTAAGAAATGAAAGTTGGTTCTGGAGAAGAAAAACTTTTGTGCTGAGGCAGTGTGACTTAACATTTTATAGACTCACCTTTGAACTTCTATATACCTTTTACTTGTATAAATGGTTGCTTTCTACCTTGGACCCCCTAATGTTTTCCTCCTATAAACTGTTTTTTCAGGTTTTGTGTTTTGAATATTTTTTATTCTGTAGCACAATTTTAAGGTCTCAAAGTTTTAGCTACTCTACAAAGTGAGTAGTTGGGGCAGAGGGATGCATTTACTATTTCTTGTTTGTTTTAATATGTAAACAAATTATTTTCTTTAAAATATTTTGTGAAATTATCTTCTTATTAGTATACTTTTTATTCTTCAGAACATAATATCTGTCATTAAAATAACATTTTATAATCAGTAACTTATTATTTATAAGTATTTACATGTTACTTATTTGAAAATAATTATTTTGCCTTAGAATTAATATTTAGCAATCTTTTTCTATGTAGATTTAATGACATTCACGTTCCTGTGAGGTTAGAGAGTGTGAAATTTGCCAGTCACTGTTTAATGAATCACCCAGATTTAGCAAAGGATCTCACAGGTAAGCCAGCTGGGCTTTTACAAATATTACTATAATGATGCAAAATATTTCTATACTAACTGAAGTTAGTATGTTTCTAACTTCAGTTTCTGAATAGCGTTAACTCTGGTATGATTTCAAGTCTTCATTTGTCGTGTGCTAGAAAATAATTTCATGTTTACATAATAAAATTACATTTAAATTCTTTTTTTTAAATAAACTTTATTTTGTCAAACTTTTGATTTATAGAAAAGTTGCAGAGAAAATACAGAGTTCCCTTACCCAGTGTCCTCTAATGTTAACATTTAACATAACCATAGTTATGTTAACATATGTTAACATTGTTAACTGTGTTAACATTCATCAAAAACTAAGAAACTAAACGCTGGTACACTATTGATTAAACACCAGACTTTACTCAAATTGCACTAGTTTTTCCACTAATGTCCTCTTTCAGTTCCAAGATCCAGTTCAGGATATCACATTGCATTTAAGCACAGCATGCTTTTCTAATATAAACTTTCATTTTAGAATACTTTTGATTTTTCAGAAAACATACAAAGAGTTCCTATATCCTCTGCTTCCACTTTCCCTTGTTAACGCCTTACAAGGCCATCATACACTTTTCACAACTAAGGAGTCAGCCCATACTGGTATATTACTATTAACTGAACTCCACAATTTATTTGGATTTCTACATTTAAATTCTTTATCTTTTTTATTTTTACTTTTTTTGTTGTTGTTCATTGTTGAGACAGAGTCTCACTATGTCGCCCCAGGTAGAGTGCCATGACGTCACAGCTCACAACAACCTCAAATTCCTGGGCTTACGCAAGTCTTTTGCCTCAGCCTCTCAAGTAGCTGGGACTACAGGTGCTCGCCACAACACTTAGCTATTTTTTTTTGTTGTAGTCGTCATTGTTTGGCAGGCCTGGGCTGGATTCAAACCTGCTAGCTCTGGTATATGTGACTGGTGCCCTAGCCTCTGAGCTACAGGCACTGAGCCTTTTGTTTTTATTTTTATTTCTTGAGACAGTCTTACTGTGTTGCCCTCGGTAGAGTGCCATGGCCTCACAGCAACCTCAAACTCCTGGGCTTAAATGATTCTCTTGCCTTAGCCTCCCAAGTTGTTGGGACTACAGGAGCCTGGCACATGCCTGACTAATTAATTTTATTTTATTTTATTTTTTGAGACAGAGCCTCAAGCTGTCACCCTTGGTAGAGTACTATGGCATCACAGCTCATAGCAAACTCCAACTCCTGGGCTTAGGTGATTCTCTTGCCTCTGCCTCCCAAGTAGCTGGGACTACAGGTGCCCACCCCAACGCCCGGCTATTTTTTGGTTGTAATTGTCATTGTTGTTTGGCAGGCCCGGGCTGAATTCCAACCCACCAGCTCTGGTATATGTGGCTAGTGCCTTAGCCACTTGAACTACGGGCACCAAGCACTAATTTTTTGTTGCAGTTGTCATCTTTGTTTTAGGTGGCCCAGGCCAGGTTCAAACCCACCAGCCCCTATATGTGGCTGGTGCCCTAACCACTGAGCATGGGCACTAAGCCTCTTTTTACTTTTTAACTTTTAAATATCTTTATATTTTAATCCTTTAGAATTTGAGAAAATAGAATATTTCTTTTTTTTTTGTTTTGTAGAGACAGAGTCTCACTGTACCGCCCTCAGGTAGAGTGCCGTGGCGTCACACGGCTCACAGCAACCTCTAACTCTTGGGCTTACGCGATTCTCTTGCCTCAGCCTCCCGAGCAGCTGGGACTACAGGCGCCTGCCACAACGCCCAGCTATTTTTTTGTTGCAGTTTGGCCGGGGCTGGGTTTGAACCCGCCACCCTTGGCATATGGGGCCGGCGCCCTACTCACTGAGCCACAGGCGCCACCCTAGAAAATAGAATATTTCTTAAGTCGTTGGATTTGGGCACAAATCATTACATAATTAAATACAGTAATATGTTTAGTGATTAGTAGGAAACTGATTATCTTGTGCACTACTATAGAATTTCTCATTCTTCACTTGAATTTAGAGCATTTAAATTTACCTATTTGGGAGTGGCAATTAAGTAGCTTCTATCAAAAAACTGTTATTTACAAAAACCAAAGGAAATGCCATGTATTCTTTTGAGTTAGTATTGTAAATTATTTTGGGATATTTTTAGAAATTATAAAATATCTTAGAATTTATATCATGTAATATGCAAATGTACACCCAGTAGCTAACTTTTTATAGATATTTTTACTGTTTTTCTTTAAACTCTTTAATTTTTAACTGTGAAATTCTAAACTTTCTAAATCAGTTACTGCATTGTGAGTTGACTTCTCCAGAACAGTTATAAGCAAAGCTTTGTGGTTATAATAGAGTACTGCTGGCTTGAAAATGATTTTAATTCATGCCATGGTTTACAGACGTTCTTTTAGTATAGACAAAAAACATAAAGCATTACTAGTCTCTTGTGTCTTTCTGAATCTTGCCAAATGACATAGCTAAAATTAGCTTGAGTTTTTTTTCTCTTATTACAGAATATTTGAAGGTTAGATCTCATGATCCAGAAGAAGCTATTCGTCATGATGTCATTGTTACTATAATAACAGCTGCCAAAAGAGACCTTGCCTTAGTAAATGATCAGCTGCTTGGTTTTGTGAGGGAAAGAACACTGGATAAGCGGGTAAAACCTTATGAATTTTATTCATCTGTAATTTATTGTCTGCTAAATATGATTGCTATCATTTTCTATTAACATTTAAGGCCTTTCTGGGTAATACAAATTAATAACAATGCTAAATAAAAATTAGCCAGGTATGCCTTCCTGTAGTCCCAACTATTAGAGAGGCTGAGGCAGGAGTATTGCTTGAGCCCATGAATTTGATGTTACAGTGAGGTATGATTATGTTACTGTACTAAGTGACAAAAACAACCAGACATGCAGTGCTAAACAAAGAACTAAAAATTTGTATGTTTCCAATATATCTCTTAATTATCTTTATGAATGAATATACTAGATTCTGTATCATTTCTGATCTTAAGGATGGGTTTCTCTTTCAGTATACCTTTATGAAAGAACCACTAAAGGTTTACCTTTTCATTTGCATGATGAGTTTTAAAAAATAGTGATTGATTACCTATATTTATTACAAACATTTTCAGATATGACTATATTATGTAACTTAGGTCTGTCAATCATTGAACTAAAAGAATATCAAACTCCCTAAGAAAGGGACATTGCCATATTGCTATGCCAGGCTAATTGAAAAAAGATAGTTATGTGTTTATTTTTTCCTATGATTTTTCTCTATATGATATAGTCAGAACATGGATTGATACAGAAAAGTTGTTCTGAAACCAGCAATAGCAGCTTTAAGGAGTAGGATCAACCTTAAGAAAGACACATGTAAGGCAGGCTGAGTAGGCATCTGTTGACATCTTTAGCAAAGGTTGCCTTGCAGTATGCTATCTCATTTGACGCATAGTTGAAAACCTGCTGTCTTCTAGAAACAAATAGCTATAATTTCAGGGTAGAAAAGTAATTGGTTTTGGTATTGAAATATAGCAAGAGGTATTCTTTAAATTTTTACTTTTAAAATAGTCAAGGGAGGGGCAGCGCCTATAGCTCAGTGAGTAGGGCTCCAGCCCCATATACCGAGGGTGGGGAATTCAAACCCTGCCCCAGCCAAACTGCAAGAAAAAAAAAATAGCCGGGTATTGTGGTGGGTGCCTGTGGTCCCAGCTACTTGGGAGTCTGAGGCAAGAGAATCGCCTAAACCCAGGAGCTGGAGGTTGCTTGTGAGCTGTGACACCACAGCACCCTACCAAGGGCAACAAAGTAAAACTCTGTCTCTAAAAAATAAATAAATAAATAAATAAAATAGTCAAGAGAGGGCAGGCTCGGTGGCTCACACCTGTAATACAAGCACTCTGGGAGACCAAGGCGGGTGGTTTGCCTGAGCTCATAGGTTCAAGACCAGCCTGAGCCTGAACCTCATCTCTAAAAAAATAGCCGGGTGTGGTGACGGGCACCCATAGTCCCAGCCACTTGGGAGACTGAGATGAGAGAATCACTTGAGCCTAAGAGTTTGAGCTTGCTGTGAGCTATGATGCCATGGCACTCTACCAAGGGTGACAGAGTGAGATTCTATCTCAATTAAAAAGAAAAAAAAGGCCTGTGGCATAGTGGTTATGGCACCAGCCACATATACCAAGGCTGGAGGGCTCGAAACTGGCCTGGGTCAGCTAAACAACAATGACAACCTCAACAAAAAAATAGCTGGGCGTTGTGGCAGGTGCCTGTAGTCCAGCTACTTGGGAGGCTGAGGCAAGAGAATCGCTTTGAGGCTCTATCTCAAAAAAAAGAAAGAACAAGATAGTCAAGGAAAGAAATGTTTGAAAAGTGATTATTTTGTAACTTGTTCGATTGTGTCATTTTTTTTTTTCTCAACCAATCCTCTTGCCTCAGCTTCCTGAGTAGCTAGGACTACAGGCGCCCACCACAATGCCTGGCTATTTTGTTGTTATTTTTTTTGTTGTTGTTGCAGTTATCGTTGTTTTAGCTGGCCAGGGCCGGATTCCAACCTACCAGCCTCCGTGCATGTGGCTGGCACCCTACTCACTGAGCTATGAGCACCGTCAATTCTAGAAATCTTGATAGTGAACTTTTCCTTTTGACTTAACACCCAAATGGTTAACAACTAGAACGTAAAATATTTCAGATGATAGGTAAAGAAAATATTCTTTGAGATTTATTACTGCTGGACTTGAGGAAAATAAAAAGTTGGTAGATCATTTAATAATATTTGCATTGGGAAATTTCTATAGCTTGGTTTCTTAACAGGCACAGATTTTAAAATGTTGGTAAAGCAACTTTGTAATGCTTCTTATGGAAAAAAATAATCTGCCAATTTTATATGCACGCATAAGACCAACCTAGTGAAGGCTTGAGAATTTGTAAATTAGTATAAAGTTCTGTATTATGCTCATCTGATAATAAATTTTATATTTTTTAGTGGCGGGTAAGAAAAGAAGCTATGATGGGTCTTGCTCAGCTTTATAAGAAATACTGTCTTCATGGTGAAGCGGGAAAGGAAGCTGCAGAGAAAGTCAGCTGGATAAAGGACAAACTTTTGCATATTTATTACCAGAACAGCATTGATGACAAGTAAGTAGAATGTTGGTAGAATGGTTGAGTGTAAAACTGCTTTTAGGTTTTTTGGTTTTTTGGTTTCTTTCTTTTAGAGACAGAGTCTTACTTTCTTGCCCTTGGTAGAATGCTGTAACGTCACAGCTCACAGCAATATCCAACTCCTGGGCTTAGGCAATTCTCTTGCCTCAGCCTCCCAAGTAGCTGGGACTATAGGTGCCTACCATAAAGCCCGGCTATTTTTTGTTGCAGTTTGGCCTGGCCAGTTGGAACCCACCACCCTCCGTATATTGGGCCAGCACCCTACCCACTGAGCCACAGGCACCACCACGCTTTTAGGTTTTTAAAAGTTATTCCTTTTGGATTTTTTTTTTTGAGACAGCGCCTCAAGCTGTCACCCTGGGTAGAGTGCTGTGACATCACAGCTCACAGCAACCTCCAACTCCTAGGCGCAAGAGATTCTCCTGCCTCTGCCTCCCAAGTAGCTGGGACTACAGGCGCCTGCCACAACGCCTGGCTATTTTTTGGTTGCAGCCATCATTGTTGTTTGGCAGGCCAGGGCTGGATTCTAACCCACCAGCTCAGGTGTATGTGGCTGGCCCCTTAGCTGCTTGAGCCACAGGTGCCAGGCCTCCTTTTTAATATTTTAATAATTCATTTCTAAGTTTAGAAATCACTTTCTACATATTTGTGTGTACTGTGTTTCAAGATGTGTTTAAGGACTATATCCAAGCATATAAGGTAATCTATTAATAATGAAACAGGCCTGGAGTTTGAAGTCAGATGGAGCAGAGACCAAAAGTTCAGTCTGTCCCTGATTGGATGTGGGCTCTTGCACAAGTAACTTAACTTCTGCATAACTTGGTTTAATATAAGAAAGAATGCCTTCTAGGCAGCGTCTGTGGCTCAGTGAGTAAGGCACCAGCCCTGTATACCGAGGGTGGCGGGTTCGAACCCCAGCCCCAGCCAAACTGCAAAAAAATAGCCAGGTGTTCTGGTGGTCGCCTACAGTCCCAGCCACTTGGGAGACTGAGGCAAGAGAATCACCTGGGCCCAAGAGCTGGAGGTTGCTGTGAGGGCAATAATAAAAATAATAATAAAGAATGCCTTCTGTGTGATGGAGAGTAAATAAAATAATGAATGTGAAGCCGTGGCAGTAGAGTACTATTCAATAACTACTAGTTATTATTTTTCCTTTTTGCAACATTATCTATCACTACCAGCAGCGAAATTTTTTTTTTTTTTATTTTTAATTTCAACTTCCTTGTTCATTCTTCTTCGTTTGAAGTACTCTTTTTTTGTTGTTCATTTTCTTCTTCCTCTGGCGATGTTCTTGATGTTAGTAGAGACGGAGTCTTACTCTGGCTCACTGCTGTTCATACTGGTCTCGAACCTCTGAGCTCAGGCAGTCCACCCACCTCGGCCTCCCACAGCGCTGGGACTACAGGTGTGAGCCACCACGCCCAGCTGAAAAAAAAAATTTTTTTTTTTTTAAGGCAGTCTCACTTCGTCCCCGGTAGAGTGCTGTGACATTCTAGTTCATGGCAATCTCAGACTCGTTGGCTTACGTAATTCTCTTGCCTCAGCCTCCCAAGTAACTGGGACTACAGGTGCCCACAACAATACAACACTGGACTTTTTTTTTTTTTTTTTTAGAGACAAGGTCTTGCTCTGGCTCAGGCTGGTCTCTCAAACCTGTGAACTCAGGCAATCCACCCGCCTCAGCCTCCCAGAGTGCTAGGATTACAGGCATGTGCCACTATGCCTGACTGAGAAATTATTAAGTTGTCTTTATTTTCTGGACGTTACTTGGATTGGACTAATGAAACTTGGTTTTTGCAAAATACATCCGACTCTTTTATTGTATTAGATTGACTTTTGTTCATCACTGGATATGTATTTCATTGGGTGATGAAGAGCTCTGTGTTTTCTTACTCCTTTTTTTTTTTTTTTTGTAGAGACAGAGTCTCACTTTATGGCCCTCGGTAGAGTGCCGTGGCCTCACACAGCTCACAGTAACCTCCAACTCATGGGCTTGAGCGATTCTCTTGCCTCAGCCTCCCAAGTAGCTGGGACTACAGGTGCCCGCCACAGCGCCCGGCTATTTTCTGGTTTTTTTGCATTTTGGCCGGGGCCGGGTTTGAACCCGCCACCCTCGGTATATGGGGCCGGCGCCTTACCGACTGAGCCACAGGCGCCGCCCTTCTTACTCCTTTTATACTGAATAATAGATAAGAATAACTTTAGCAAAAAAGACATTCCAATATTGGTAAAGAATTTGGACTATGGACAGAAGGAAGATGAAATGTGCGTGGGAAAAACTATTTGGGGGAAGTAATACGAAAGCAGATTCCTACATTTTTACTACATGACAACATGGGAAAGCAGCAGAACTATAGTCAAAGGAAATTAATGAGTTTTTTGAGAATTAGCTTATACCTGGGATCATAGCTTTTCTTTATATGTTGCATTAATGAATTTGCTATAGTTCTAGATTGCTGAAGACTAGGTCAAACAACCTAATATCCTATGTTTGGTAATATTTAACTCTTCTAGAACACGTTTCATGTTGAGAAATTATAAGAAAAGCCACAAATAGAGACCGTGTCTCTAAATTTCAAAAAACTACACTGAAGGTTGTCTAAGGAAAGGAATGATCAAATACTGATGTTTTCCATTGTACATGCATACATAGCTGTCATCATTGGTATACTGTCTTTATACCTGATAATTAGTATATAAAATGTTTACTGTTTCTTAAAAATAGAACAGTTGTGTTACTTACTTTTTTGTTGTTATTTCATAGACTGTTGGTAGAGAAAATCTTTGCTCAGTATCTTGTTCCCCACAATCTGGAAACAGAAGAGAGAATGAAATGCTTATATTATTTATACGCTAACTTGGATCCAAATGCTGTAAAGTAAGTTACTCTTTAAATGACTGATGTCTTCCTTGAAGATTGCATAAAATTACTTCATTTTGTCTAATTATTATTTGTAGACAGGATTATTGCTCTTCTATTTGAATTAAGAACCTCATAAATATTTATAGAGAAAAATACTTTGATTTAAATTCAGGTCATTTAACAGCAAAAATATGCTTAGGCAATAATAAAGAAGTCACCATGTCAAAATATCTGTGATAGGTGTCTAAATTACACTACTGGTACATCCTTCCAGAGTAAATACTAAGCATAGGAACTCAGTACTGTTTCTTTGTCATGAGATCACCTCTATGTAGCATGACCATATGATTGATTATCCACCTAGGATATTTCTGAAGCTGAAAGGAGCCACTATTAATTTTTTTTTTTTTATAAGAGTTTGTTGACAAGGATACTATTAATAATTTAGCTGGACAGCTGGCATAAACAAACCACTCCAGGCCAACCAGGATGTGCCATCACTCTAATAGGCTTTTTAAAAAGTAAATGTTAACAGTGTATACAGATAACATATTTTACACCATAAATATTTACAATTTTTACTTGTTATAAACATGCAAAGTAAAAGAGTCTTATAACTTAGAATTCTGAATTCTCTGTGTTAAGATTTTAGCTGTGTTATATATATTTAGAAAAGCTGATTTTCACCTAATTTACTATATGCTATTTGTACCTTCTTTCTCTTCATATACATTTTCTTCTGAAAAACTTGAGAGTAATTTGCAGACATTAGATCCCTTTACCCAAGAATAGTTGTGTTGATTACTTAAGAATGAGAATAGTCTCTTAAATAACCATAGTATCTTGATCAAAATCAAGAAATTTAATGATGCAAAAATGTTTTAGTGTAATCTCTTGTGTGTTTTCATCTCCTCAGTTGTTCATGAAATGTTCGTTATAGGTATTTTTTTCCTCAGTCTAGGATTACATATTACAAGTCTAGTTGTCCTATCTCTGTAGTTTCTTAATCCATAAGCATTCCTTAGTCTTTTATGATTTTGATTTTTAGGGGCGAAGTATTGCATTGGCCAACTATTTTGCAGAATGTGGCCTCAATTTCACTTCTCCGGTGTTTCCCCATACATTTTTGGCAAATATTTCACCGAAGTATTGTTGTATCAGAAGGAGTTAACCATCATTTCTAAATGGCTTACAAGTAGTCACTAATGTTAACTCTAGGTAGACTCTTGGCTTAAGGTTTGGGTATTTGTTTATATTTCAAAATATCTGGCAAAGAGTACTCAGAGTAATTTCCCAGAGGCGCTCTGAGCACCTAGTAGTATAGAGGAAATTTGGAGTTTTTTATTTGTTTGTTTTTCGAGACAGCGTCTCACTATGTCGCTCTTGGTAGAGTGCTGTTGTGTCATAGCTCAGGGCAACCTCAAACTCTCGAGTGATTCTTGGGCTTAAGCGATGATTCTCTTGACTCAGCCTCCCAAGTAGCTGGGACTATAGGTGCCTGCCACAACACCTGGCTATTTTTTATTGTGGTTGTCGTTGTTTAGCTGGCCAGGGCTGGGTTCAAACCCACCAGCCTTGGTTTATGTGGCTGGCGCCGTAACCACCATGCTACGGGCGCCAAGCCTATAAAGCAGCAGTTCTCAACCTGTAGGTTGCGACCCACAGGAACTGTATTAAAGGGCTGCAGAATTAGGAAGGTTGAGAACTACTGCTATAGAGGAAATTTGTGAGAGAAGAAAATCTGTGTTTGTGGAAAGGTGTCTGGAATAATCACAATTAATTTAAACTTGACATTTGAATCTTATCATTTCTAAGACACTGGTTTTTAGAAATCATCTGCATCCCTTCATACACGTGTGCTCCTTAGCCTGGCACATAATAAAGTCCCCGTGAGCTGACCCTTCTCTTTGGTATACTGCAGGTTCCTTTTGCTCCTCACTCACACCCTGGGCTCCAAGCATACAAGTGTTTTCAGTTTCCTGTACGTGCTGTGTACTTTGATGACATTTGATCTTTCCTTGTCCCAGAACTTTATAGCAATCTCTGTTCAGAACATCTTTTAATCCCTTGATTTACCTGGCAAAATTCTATTAATCCTTCTAAATTTCTGGAATACTTTTTTTCATAAGAAGACTTATATTTACCATTTATACCAAACTATCTTAAACCCTAATAAATTATATTTATAATTATATTTATAACTTATATTTACCATCTATACCAAACTATCTTAAACCCTAATAAATTTCTTGGTGCTTAAAATTTTTAGGTAGATTTAGAAAAATGGTGTATATACACCATACAACAGGAAAAGTTGAACATTGGCAGGGCACGGGGGCTTAACCTGTAATCCCAACACTCTGGTAGGCCAAGGTGAGCAGATCGCATAAGCTCAGGAGTTGAAGACCAGCCTGAGCTAGAGCAAGACCCCATCTCTAAAAATAGCTGGGTGTTGTGTTGAGCACCTGTAGTCCCAGCTACTTGGGAAGCCGAGGCAAGAGAATCGCCTGAGCCCCAGAGTCTGAGGTTGCTGTGAGCTAATGATGCGCAGCTCTCTACCGGAGGCAACAAAGTGACACTTAGTCTCAAAAAAAAAAAAAAAAAAGAGAGAGAGAAAGAAAGAAAAGTTTATTTAACATTGAATAAAATGCAGTATTATTATATATTTTTTAACATTCACGACTTTATTTACAGAGCTCTCAATGAAATGTGGAAGTGTCAGAACATGCTTCGGAGTCATGTACGAGAACTATTGGATTTGCACAAGCAGGCCACAGTAGGTTCATGGTTTGTTTAAATTAATTAGCTTAAACACTTAATTTGTTTAAGTTAATCAGTCATTCAGATTTTTCATAGTGGTATATAATAAAGTAAGGATAAAGTGTCTCAGGTCTTTTATTTTTCAAATATCACTTAAACATCATTTCTGTAGTTGTCCATGCTAAATTTCTATTTTATTTTCTTTTTTTCTTTTTTTTTTTTGGTTTTTGGCTGGGGCTGGGTTTGAACCCGCCACCTCCGGCATATGGGACCGGCGCCCTACCCCTTGAGCCACAGGCGCTGCCCTTATTTTATTTTTTTGAAGCAGAGTTTTACTCTGTCACCCTCGCTAGAGTGCTGTAGTGTCACAGCTCACAGCAACCTCAAACTCTTGGGCTTAAGCGATTATTCTCTTGCCTCAGCCTCCCAAGTAGCTGGGACTACAGGCACCTGCCACAATGCCTGGCTATTTTTTGGTTGTAGTTGTCATTGTTGTTTGGTAGGCCCGGGCTGGATTCCAACCCACCAGCTCTGGTGTATGTGGCCAGTGCCCTACCAGCTTGAGCTACAGGTGCCAAGCCCTAAATTTCTATTTTAAATGAATATAATACACTGCTTTTCAGCATAAACAAAGAAATGGTATTTTCGTTTCTGGTATTTTTTTAATTTTCTCTATACATATACATGTGTTTATTTGGTTTCCACTTTTTGCCTTCACAAAATTAAAGAGGCTTAAAATTTGATAACAATAACAGTGTTTAAGATAAGGTTAGAAACAAAAAACTCGTAAAAAACAAAGAGGGCGGCGCCTGTGGCTCAGTGAGTAGGGCACTGGCCCCATATACTGAGTGTCATATGTTCAAACCCGGCCCCGGCCAAACTGCAACAACAAAAAAATAATTATAGCCAGGCATTGTGACGGGCGCCTGTCCTAGCCAGTCCTAGCCAGTTAGGAGGCTGGGGCAAGGGAATCGCCTAAGCCCAAGAGCTGGAAACTGCTTTGAACTATGACGCCATGGCACTGTACCAGGGGCGACAAAGTGAGACTCTGTCTCTTAAAAAACAAAAAAAAAGAACAAATTAAGATAAATACATTCCAAAAATAAATCAATGAAATAGTGAGTAATAATAATGCAAAAAGGGTAACATTCAGGCAGTGCCTGTGGCTCAAAGGGGTAGGGCGCTAGCCCCATATGCTGGAGGTGGCGGGTTCAGACCCAGCCTTGGCCAAAAAAAAAAAAAAAAAAAACTGCAAAAAAATAAAAAAACGTAAGAGTCATATGAAGTAGAATGATTTTGAAGTATTTCTACTTTTTCTATTGTCTATAAGATTTGGCATGATCTGTTTTTTTGAGATTATCTTCTATTTTTATTTATAAATATTAGTTGTCTATTTTTTGAGACTTTGGAAAAAAACAAAAAGAAGTTAACTGTTGACTCTACAGAACCTCAGAGTCAAAGCATTCTATGGTAGACATACTTTTATGTGACAATGTGAATGTTACTTTTTTTGTATTATTATTGCTCAATATTTTATAGAAATGGTATTTTCTAGTTTATTAAGTTTTTAGACACTAAAAAATAATCACCTTTTCAAATAATTAGAATTAAACTTCAAGATAAAATTTATTAGATTTTTTTCTTTACTTTTTTTTGATATAACTCTCACTTTGTCACCTTTGGTAAAGTGCCATGGCTTCATAGCTTACAGCAACCTCAAACTCTTGGGCTTAAGCAGTCCTCTTGCTTCAGCCTCTGAAGTAGTGGGATTATAGGCACTTGCTGTATCACTCATCTATTTTTAGAGATAGGGTCTCTCCCTGGCTCAGGCTAATATCAAACTCTTGAGCTCAAGCAATCCACCCGCTTCCTTCTCCCAAAGTGCTAGGATTACAGGCACGGGCATGAGCCTCCATGCCCAACTTGAAAAGTTGTATTTCTTTTCACACTATAAATTATTCTTGTGCTTAAATGTATAGTTGATAATGGTTTCTTACAAATATCCCAATTTTAAATTTTCCCCCCATGTTCCACAAACCCAAAATTTTTTGGACTGTGGGAGCAAAAACTTAAATATTTTTATATACTTTTTTGTATGGAGACAGTGTGTCACTGTGTTGCCCAGGTTTATCTTAAACTCCTGGGCACAATTGCCTAGCCTTTAATACACTTTTTTTTTTGAGACAGAGCCTCAAGCTGTCAACCTGGGTAGAGTGCTGTGGCATCATAGCTCCCAGCAACCTCCAACTCCTGGGCTTAAGCAATTCTCCTATCTCCGCCTCCCAAGTAGCTGGGACGACAGGCGACAGGTGCCCGCTACAACGCCCAGCTTTTTTTTTTTTTTTTTTTTTGGTTGCAGCCATCGTTGTTTGGTGGGCCCGGGCAGGATTTGAACCTGCCAGCTCAGGTGTATGTGGCTGGCACCTTAGCCGCTTGAGCTACAGGCGCCGAGCCAGCCTGTACTATACTTTTAAGTATATTCACACTAGAATATTTGTTTTTAACCCAGGGACTATATGCAGATTCCTCAAGAGCCCATGGCCGCTAGCGCAGAGATAACAAACTTTTTTTACAAATGACAGGTGGTAGAAATTTAGGTTTTGCCAGCCCCTTCAGTCTCTAGTCAGATATTCAACTTTGCCTTTGCAAAAGCAGTCATCAACAATTCACATAAACAAGTGAATAGACAGGACTGTGTTCCAACAAAACCTCATTATCAAAAACAGGTGGTCCATAAGACAATAGTTTACCAATTTCTGATCCAAATTACATTTGATATAAATGAAAACTAATAATAAAGCATTATATTACCGTGGTAGAAGAAAAGTAATTTTTAGACAGGAGGTTAGTCTAATAAGTAATAGGCCACAAAATAGCTAATAGAAGTCTATTCCAGAAGAAAAAATTCTGTTCATATTTTTAGTTAATTTTCTGTGGCATGTGGCTTCACAGTAATTTTGATGTGATAATTTTTATGTTAATTATTTTCTTTATCTTTTCATAATAAACTGTGATATGAAAGTTATGAAACAGTCACAAACCAGTGGCCCTGGGGATCAGGGACATGCAGAAACAAACTGTCCCTGACCCCTCCCCCCATTGGTATGTTACTGTTCACATTTTTAATACCTTCCTGCTAACATCTTTTCTTGTATTTGTCCCTTTGTTTTTTGTTGTTTTTTTTTGTAGTTTTTGGCCAGGGCTGGGTTTGAACCCACCACCCCCGGTATATGGGGCCAGTGCCCTACTTCTTGAGCCACAGGTGCCACCCTATATTTGTCCCTATTTTTTTTTAAAAGGCGGAGTCTTAATTTATCACCCTCGGTAGAGTGCTGAGGCGTCACACAGCTCACAGCAACCTTCAACTCCTGGGCTTAGGCGATTCTCTTGCCTCAGCCTCCGGGGTAGCTGGGACTATAGGCGCCCACCACAACGCCCGGCCATTTCTTTGCTGCAGCTTGACTGGGGCTGGGTTCGAACCCACCACCGTTGGTATATGGGGCCGGTGCCCTACCCACTGAGCCACAGGTGCCCACCATGCAGTGACTATTTTTTAACTATATGAAAAATGTACAATAATGTGTATTGATTTTTTTCTAGCCAAAATTTGTTAACATATGTGACTGGCTGTTCTTTTGTTTCTGTTTTAAATTTCAGTCAGAGGCTAACTGTTCTGCCATGTTTGGAAAACTGATGACCATAGCAAGTGAGTATGTTCATTCACTCAGTAAATATATAATAAATTCCACAACAGACAATTTACCAAATGGACCTATCAATTGAATGTTAAGTAAAACAAAATACTACTTGCCTCAATTTTATTTCTGATAACAGATTCAGCTGATTTTAAGACACTTTCAGTGTAGTAGTATTTTTTTCTTCTGTAATATTGAGTCTTTTAATTTTAAATAGAGAATTTGCCTGACCCTGGGAAAGCACAAGATTTTGTGAAGAAATTTAACCAAGTTCTTGGCGATGATGAGAAACTGCGGTCTCAGTTGGAGTTATTAATCAGCCCAGCATGTTCCTGCAAACAGGCAGATGTTTGTGTGGTAAGTAAACTATCCATGTGTTCTCCCAGATTTACTTACAGAACTTTATATTTCATTAAAGCCTGTTTTACATAGTGTTTTGTATATACTTAATAATATTGTGAACTGTGAATTACTTGGGAGTATATCTGTGGTTGACTTCGTTCTCTTTACTTACTGCTCACTCTATAGCTACATTCTAGGAAAAATCTACAGAACAAAGCCAGAGAGTTGGGTTTTAGGAATTGGGCAAGATAACGTACTTTGTGTTGGAATTGGGCAAGATAACGTACTTTGTGTTTAGTAAATATATTGAGTAAATGATGAGTACTTTCTTTTTTTTTTTGGAGACAGCTCCTCAAGCTGTCGCCCTGGGTAGAGTGCTGTAGCATCACAGCTCACAGCAACCTCTTAACTCCTGGGCTCGAGCGAGTCTCCTGCTTCCGCCTCCCAAGTAGCTGGGACTACAGGCACCCACCACAGTGCCCAGCTATTTTTTTCGTTGGTTGCAGCCATCATTGTTGTTTGGCGGCCCGGGCTGGATTCGAACCTGCCAGCTGAGGTGTATGTGGCTGGTGCCTTAGCTGCTTGAGCCACAGGCACTGAGCCTAAGTATTTTCTCAGTCCTTGTGTGCGTGTGTTTTTTTCACCCTTGTATTAACATAGAAATAAACATTGTCAGGAAATTGTCAGTAGTAACATTGCCATGTATGTGATTTTATATATAGATAAGGTAAATTCCTGTTTAGATTTTTGTCCTCCATTTCATTCATAGATTCATTTTACAGAATAAGTCTATACCATTATCACTGAAGATGTCAGGAATGAAAACTTCCATTTATTCAGCATTTTATGAGGTAGAGATTGAATTTTATGGCAGAGATTTGAATTTCACTACACCATGTATGACCAATGTGACCTTTAGTAAGTTATTCAATATTTTTGAACTTTGCTTTCTTCACCTGTGAATATTAACAATCTCAAAGAGTTGTTAAAAGATTTTATTTTAGGGTCAGCACTTGTAGCAGAGTGAGTAGGGCACCGAGACTGGTGTGTTCGAACCTGGCCCGGCCTGCTAAAACAATGACAGCTGCAACCAAAAAAAAAAAACAGCCGGGCGTTGTGGCAGATGCCTGTAGTCTCAGCTGCTTGGGAGACTAAGGCAAGAGAATCGGTTAAGCCCAAGAGTTTGAGGTTGCTGTGAGCTGTGACGCCAAGGCACCCTACCCAGGAGGATATAATAAGGCTCTGTCTCAAAAAAAAAAAAAAGTATTTTTTTAATTTCATTTTATAAATATTTTGCCTATTCTTTAATTTCCGATGTACACTCATTCACATATTGACTGACTGACGTTCTTTTATAATGGATCAGACCATCTACTTTATCCCAAACATATAAAAGGAAAACAGATAAAGCAAAATAGCATTAAGGGACTTCCTTTTCTAAAATTACAAGATTGTTTGTGTAAGTAAATTCCTTTATTTCAATTTCATCCTTTTGGCTGAACTTTATTTGTATATCTACCCTAATTCTTATATTCTTCTCTTACATGAAAGGCAGCATTATCTAGTCGTTCAAGCCAAACCTCCTTTTCCTTCACCAACCCCCTACCACTAGTCATCAACCATTAAAAGACATCTTCCTCCCTGTCCCCTAACTCCAGGCCCCCTGCCTGGCCACTGGACAACTTCCTAGGCCCTGTCCCACCCCACCTTACAACTCAGCCATTTCTTTTCAGGCTGCCGCCCAAGCCTTTCCCCATTGCAGCTGGGCACCCTCATGGGGCCTCCACTACTCCCCGCTGAGCCCGGCCCACCCCCTACCGCCTGCCCAGCTCGGAGTCCTCTCCGGCTATGGTCTCCCATGCCCTTTGTTGCCTGCAAGAGTTTGGAGTCTGAGATTGGATCCCCTTTTCCCTGGACCTATCATATCTCCTCTGCCTCTTTCTGGCCCTTGTCATACCCCTTCACAGGCTGGCCAGAGGCCTTTCCTGACTGTGGGGCCCATTTTCTTCTCTGTCCCCACCCTGCAAGAACCAAGTTTCTCTAATAAATTCTTTCCCTTCCTTAAAAAAAAAAGATATCTTCCTAAATTTTTCTGGAATTGATTTCTTCTCTATTAGAGTTCCCTTTTGAAAGTCCATTTCTTCATAAGTCTGGCATGTGAGATTTTAATTGCTCTGCTGCACTTTTCTGTTCTTCAGTCAGTGGTGACAGCTGCAGGTCTGTTGGCTTTTGTCGTTGTATGTTCATAGTCTTACAGTAGCACAAATGCAGCTCTTAGTCTCTTTCTGCTCAACAGCAACTAGTTTGAAGCATGTGTACTAAGTTTGATATTGAGACTTCATAGCTGACATTTCCTACAGTGTAACTGGACTTTTCTTACCTGATGAATCAGGATGATTAGTCTTGATTTCATATTCCAGCCTGTACTGAATGTAATCCAGATCAGAGTTAGCTTTCCAGAACATCAGTTCCAGATTATCGACCTCCGCCTCCATGTTGAATAGTTCTATTTTTTTATTTCAGAATATTAGGGGTACAGATGTTTTGTTTACATATTTTGTTTTTCTACAGACTGAGTCAAAGTTATACACATTAAGTGTGCACTTCACGTAGTGTGTATGAATTTAACTCATCCTCTTCTCTTCCCCAACCCCCGCCAGCTTGATTTTCATGGAAATTTAATTCCATATATACACTTGACTGTTGATGGATTACTTCCAATCTGGCATTAAGTGCATGTGTTTGTTTCTCCATCCTTATGATGTTTTAATTAAAAATGGTTTCCAGTTCCCTCTAGGTTGTCCAAAAGGATAAGGATAACTAGATTAGCATTTTTTAAGGCTGAGTAGTACTCCATAGTATGTATATGCCACATTTTATTAACCCATTCATGTATTAGTAGGCATTTGGGCTCTTTCCACGAACAACAAACCACATATTACAAAGGTGATCCCATAAGATTATAATGGAGCTGAAACATTCCCACTGCCTGGTGACATCATCATCCTTAGTCTGTGTAGGCTTAGGATAACATGAATGTGTTTGTCTCTCACGGTTTTTTCAGGGTTTTTTGTCTTATTAGTCTATGGAAATGCAAGAGTCTTAGTTTTGTTTTTTGAGACACAGCCTTAGTTTGCCACCCTTGGTGGAGTGCCATGGTGTCATAGCTCACAGCAACCTCCAAATCCTGGGCTCAAGTGATTCTCTTGCCTCAGCCTCCTGAGTAGCTGGGACTATAGACACTTGCCACCGCACCTGGCTGTTTTTAGAGACAGGATCTTGCACTTGTTTAGGCTGGTCTTGAACTCCTGATTACAGGCATGAGCCATCGCTCCCAGCAAGTCTTAGTTTGTAACAAAAAAATTTAAAAATGAAAACAGAAAAATGCTATTAGAATAAAAATATAAAGAATTTATAGTGTATTTATTTGTGTATTAAGCTAGGTGTTATTAGAATGAGTTGAAAACTTTTTTAAAGTTTATAAAATAAAATGTTACAGGCTGGGTGCAGAGTGCCTCATGCCTGTAATCCTAGCACTCTGGGAGGCTGAGGCAGGCAGGTGGCTTGAGCTCACAAGTTCAAGACCAGCCTGAGCAAGAGTAAGACCCCATCTCTAAAAAAAATAGCCAGGTGTTGTGACAGGCACCTGTAGTCCCAGCTATTTGGGAGGCTGAGGCAAGAGGGTTGCTTGAGCCCAAGATTCTGCAGTGTGCTATGATGCCATGGCACTCTAAATAGGGCAACAGAGTGAGGCTCTTCTTAAAAAACATGTTACAGTAGGCTAAGACTAATTTTTAATTTTGGGTTTTTCTTTTCTTGCTTATTTTTTATTTTTATTTCTGAGGGGTTTTTTTATTTGTTGTTTGTTTGTTTATTTATTTTTGTTGTTGAGACAGAATCCCATCCTATGCCCTGAGCAGAATGCAGTGGCGTCATAGCTCACTACAACCTCAGATTCTGGCTGTGGGCATCCCCCTTCCTCAGCCTACCACAGTGATAGGATTATAGGCATGAGCTACTGTGCCTGGCAGAGTAATTTATTATTAAAGGAAGAAAAACATTTTTAATATATTATAATGTCTATGGTATGTATAGGAATGTGCTAGGCCATCATGTTCGCTTGCCACTCACTCACTTGCAACTTCCAGTCCTGCAAGCTTTGTTCGCAATAAGTGCCCAATATAGGTGTACCATTTTTTATCTTTTAACTCATGCTTTTTTACTCTACCTTTAAAAAGAAAATTCTTTAAGAGACAGGGTCTTGATAGAGTGCAGTGTTATAATGAAGCTTACTACAACCTCAAACTCCTATTCTCAAGCGCTTCTCGGGCCGCATCCTCCTAGTAACTGAAGCTACCAGCTCACTACTCATACCCAGCTACTTTTTCTTTCTTTTTTTTTTTTTTTTTTTTTGTAGAGACAGGGTCTAACTCAAGCAGTCCTCTTACTTTGGTTTCCCAAACTGCTGGGATTACCTGTGTGAGCCACTGCCCCTGGCTCCCAAACCAGTGCCCTTTCTATGTTTAGATAATGTTTAGAAATAAAATACATTGTGTTACAACTGGCTACAATATTCAGTAAAGTCACATAATATAGAGACTTCTAACCTAGGAGCAATAGGCTAATTCTATAACGTGGTATGTGGTAGGATATGCCATCTAGGTATATTCAAGTATTTTTCTGGCCACAAAATCACCTGATACATTTCTCAAAATGCATCCCTGTTGCTAAGTCAGTGGTTCTCAACCTTCCTAATGCTGCGATATATTTTCATTGTTACGAACCGCTGCACTAGGGCAGCACCTGTGGCTCAGTCGGTAAGGCGCCGGCCCCATATACTGAGGGTGGTGGGTTCAAACCCGGCCCCGGCTGAACTGCAACCAAAAAATATCCGGGCGTGTGGCGGGTGCCTGTAGTCCCAGCTACTCGGGAGGCTGAGGCAGGAGAATCGCTTAAACCCAGGAGTTGGAGGTTGCTGTGAGCTGTATGATGCCACAGCACTCTACCAAGTGCCATAAAGTGAAACTCTGTCTCTACAAAAAAAAAAAAAAAAGAAGAAGAACTGCTGCGCTAAGTAGTTGTTTGTATATGTGTTATGTGTGTATATACATATATCCTAATGTAGAGTCCTGCACTGCCCTGTTGGATTTAAATAAAATAGTAGTTAAACTGTGATAATACACATACCATGTATATGGCAAGTACTATGCTTCGGACCAGGCTTACAGAGATGAATAAGAGAAAGATAATTATTCCAGTGGTTTTTTTTGTTGTTGTTGTTGCAACAGGGTGTTAAGCTGTCACCCTGAGTAGAGTGCTGTGGCGTCACAGCAATCTCAAACTCTTAGGGTGAAGCACTTCTCTTGTCTCAGTGTCCCAAGTAGCTGGAACTACAGGTGCCCACCACAATGCCTGGCTGCTTTTAGATCAGGGCCTTGCTCTTGCTCAGGCTGGTCTTGAACCTGTGAGCTCAGGCAGTCCACCCGCGTCAGCCTCCCAGAGTTCTAGTATTATAGGCATGAGCTACCACGGCTGGGCATTTTATACTATATTTTTAAATGTGCATTTTTTTCCCTTACCTTTTTATATCTTCTGTGTTTATATAATACCATATCTGTCACCTATTTGTAACCTAGCTATTTTTCATCATTTATATTGGTTTTAGACAGACTCTGAAATACTTTTCTTAGGTTAAAGCAACTAAATGACATACTATAGGGAAAAAAATCACTTTTTGTGGATATGTCACAAAATAAGATTAATTTCAGAAGATAGTACAGTATTTAAATTCAGATTTAAAATGTAAGACTGAGGCTTAGAGCAAAGTATATAAAGATTAAGGACCAAATAAAATATATTTTCTTTAATGCTGGAATTTTGCTTAGTAAAATTTAATAGCTTGCTAAAATCAGGCATCTCCTAATGACTAAGAAATTTTATTTAGTACATCTCAGTTCTTTGGACTTACACTCTAATAACACTAATAATGGTGATATTTAATAATGTTCTTTGCCCCTTTGCTTCTTTGTCCTCCTGAACGTATATTACTAAAATATTTTCTATGAGAAAAACTAATAGAATATATATCATTTGTTCTTGCTTTATAGCAAGGGTGTCCAACCTCTTTTTCTCTGCCCCAAATGGGAAGAATAAGAGTTGCCTTGAGCCACATATTAAATACATAAACACTAACAATAGCCTATGAGCAAAACAAAAGGTCCATCTGTCGGACACCACAGATAAAACATTGAACACCCCTGCTTTATAGTTTAGAAAGCACCTTTTTTCTGTGTTTTTTTTTTTTTTTTTTTTTTTTTCCCCTAGACCAGAGTCTCACTTTATCTCCATCATTGCTCACAGCAACCTCAAATTCTTGGGCTTAAGCAACCCTCTAGCTAGCCTCCCAAATAGCTGATGGGACGACAGGGCCTTGCTTTTGCTCAGAGTGGTCTTGAACTCCTGAGCTCAGGCAATCTATCCCACTAAGCCTCCCAGAAGTGCTAAGATTACAAGCATGACCACCGCACCTGGCCGAAAGCCCCTTTAATGTATGTTATTTTCTTAGCTAAGATGTGTAATTACTCATCTTAAATGTTCCATTAAAAGGCTTGTCGTTGGTTTTATGGTTTTGGGGGCAGGGGATTTAATTTTTTGAGACAGGGTCTCATTCTGGTGGCCAGTCTAAAGTACAGTGGCATCAATATAGCTCACTGCAATCTCCAACTCATAGGCTCAAGAGATCCTTTCATCTCAGCCTACCGAGTGGCTTAACTTTATCTTTCAGGAAGGTCCATCTCTATAACTATTAAGTCTTCCTCACTAGAAGCATCTGGCAAGAATGTCTGTCTTCATAGGAACTACAGTAGACCTCTTAAATTGACCACCCAAAGGACTATAACAAATTGGTCAACATGGATGTGGTCAGCATAAGGACCTAGGACTATTATCCTGATACATACTTGTGGTGTGTGTCTGGGCTATGAAAATTAGGTCAACTTAAGGAGGTGGTCAGTGTAGAAAGGTGGTCAGCTATGGAGGGTATACTGTATCTGATGTAATAACATTGCCTTTGAGCTTAAATTGATAGCTTTATTTGGGGGACCACCTAATATCCTTTAATAATTCTATGTGTATATTATAAATAATATTCTAGGGGGGGTACAGGCTTCTTATTTATCACTCAGCTCTGTTCCAGCAGACTGAAAATTTTTATAAATATTTATATGATTATAGTTACAAATATCCCACTTTTTTGAAAATGAAATTAGCTGAAATATAATTCTGTGAAATTATGAAAACCAATACAACATACCCATATAGTGCTAATTTTTTTTTTTAAATAAAAAATATGGCTGTTAGTTTGGAGCCTGTATGTAGCTCAGCAGCTAGGGCACCAGCCACATACACCAGAGCTGGCAGGTTCGAACCCAGCCTAGGCCTGCCAAACAACAATGACAGCTGCAACCAAAAAAACAGCTGAGTATTGTGGAGGGTGCCTGTATTCTCAGCTACTTGGGAGGCTGAGGTGAGAGAATTGCTTAAGCCCAAGAGTTTGAACTTGCTGTGAACTGTGACACCATGGCACTCTACTGAAGGTGACAAAGTGAGACTGTCTCAAATAAAAGAATTGCTGTTAGACTAAACAGTAATTTGATGGGAGAAAGATGAGACAAGGCAAAATTCATCAAGAACCATATCATCCCCTTTCTCATTGTCCAGATTTTACAGTGATTGCTCAATGAATGTATAAATTTTAATCAGGGTCTAAGGCAGACAGCCTTTTTCACTTATGCTGTTTTTGAATCTTTAAATGCTTTTTTTTTCTTAGTTTTGCCTACAGTATTTTTATTTTGAAAAATGTTAAAAGCAGGCTCAGTACCCATAGCATAGTGGGTATAATGCCAGCCACATACACCGAGGGTGGCAGGTTCAAACCCAGCCTGGGCCAGCTAAACAACGACAACTGCTACAAAAAAATAGCTGGGCAGTATTTTTATTTTGAAAAATGTTAAAAGCAGGCTCAGTACCCATAGCATAGTGGGTATAATGCCAGCCACATACACCGAGGGTGGCAGGTTCAAACCCAGCCTGGGCCAGCTAAACAACGACAACTGCTACAAAAAAATA
Source organism: Nycticebus coucang (assembly GCF_027406575.1). Taxonomy (NCBI): domain Eukaryota; kingdom Metazoa; phylum Chordata; class Mammalia; order Primates; family Lorisidae; genus Nycticebus; species Nycticebus coucang. Next base: position 13,601,296 of record NC_069802.1, read on the forward strand.
GCTGGGCATAGTGGCAAGTGCCTGTGGTCCCAGCTACTTGGGAAGCTGAGGCATGAGAATTGCTTAAGCCTAAGAGTTTGTGGTCGCTATGAGCACCCAGGTACTCTACCCAGGGCAATATAGTGAGACTCTGTCTCAAAAAAAAAAAAAAAAGGGCTCAGCGCCTGTGGCTCAAGCAGCTAAGGTGCCAGCCACATTCACCTGAGCTGGTGGGTTCGAATCCAGCCCAGGCCTGCCAAACAATGATGGCTGCAACCAAAAAATAGCTGGGCGTTGTGGTGGGCGCCTGTAGTCCCAGCTACTCGGGAGGCAGGAGAATCACTTGAGCCCAGGAGTTGGAGGTTGCTGTGAGCTGTGATGCCGTGGCACTCTAGCCAGGGTGACAGCTTGAGACTCTGTCTCAAAAAAAAAAAAAGAAGAAAGAAAAAATGTTAAAGTAATTCATACTTACTATAAAACTATTTTCTTTCTATAGAGAGAAATAGCCCGGAAACTTGCAAATCCTAAGCAGCCAACAAATCCTTTCCTAGAGATGGTCAAATTTCTGTTGGAAAGAATTGCTCCTGTGCACATTGATTCAGAAGCCATAAGGTAAGGAAACAAAGTCTCTCAAAAATAGATTATAATATGAAACTACAATGTACTAAATTTAAACTTTGGGGCCCATAAAGGGACATAAAATGTTTCTTTGTATACCTCTTTCTAATGGCAGAAGCATTTATACTTCAACTTGAAAGAAAACCTGTTCACGTTTATGATCTATGACTTTCAATAACGTTTTTTGTTTTGAAAATGTTCTTGTGTTTATTTTTAGCTTATATATATGCTCATTAAAAAAAACTTAGAACATAAAGATGGGTAGAAAGAAGAAAATTTGAGATCTCTGTGGTTATCAATCAACTTCTGAGTTTTCTTAAACATTTAATGGCTATTTTATATTCTGTAGTATATATTGTAGCACTATTCACTTGACGTGTGAGCACAGAATTATGTGTTGTAGAAAAGAGGACAAGATTGCCATTGGACAAATCCGGTTTGAAAATATAAGTCTACTTTGTGGCTTTGAAAAAAATCCTCTAGGATATGTAAGTTTTCATATATGTTCAACTTGAATGTGGATATAAAAATCTCCTTTCTGGATAATTGTGAGAATTAGGGCTAATACTACGTACGTAAAAAGTATGCAGCCTGCATACAGCTGGGTGCCGTAGCTTATACCAGAAATCCTAACGCTTTGGGAGACAAAGGCAGGAAGATTATTTGAAGTCAAATGCTTGAGACCAGCCTGGGCTTAATGACAAGACCCCCATTTCTACAAAAAAATTTAAAATATTGGGGCGCCTGTGGCTCAGTGAGTAGGGCGCCGGCCCCATATACCGAGGGTGGCGGGTTTGGACCCAGCCCCAGCCAAACTGCAACAAAAAAATAGCCGGGCGTTGTGGCGGGCGCCTGTGGTCCCAGCTGCTTGGGAGGCTGAGGCAAGAGAATCGCGTAAGCCCAAGAGTTAGAGGTTGCTGTGAGCCGTGTGACGCCACGGCACTCTACCCGAGGGCGGTACAGTGAGACTCTGTCTCTACAAAAAAAAAAAAAAAAAAATTTAAAATATTAATTGGGCATGGTGTCATGCACCTGTAGTCCTAGCTGTACCGGAGGCTGAGATAGGAGATCATTTGAGTGCCAGAGTTCCCGGCCGCATTGAGCTATAAGGGAATCACTGTACTCCAGCTTGGATGACAGAGCAAGACTCTGTCTTAAAAAAAAAAAAGACAGAACTCAGCTGTTGCCAAGTAAAGTATGAGCAAGAAGAAGAGAAAGCATCCTAGCACCATAGACATTAAATGATAGCAATTGATTTTTATTAACTATTCCTATAATTTCAGACATTCCAGGTGGTTCTAATGATTTCCTATGGTAAACTTCATTGGGTGCTTTTCTCTTACATTAATCATTTTTCTAGTAGATAAGCTATTATCTCTCTTTTTTTGTTAGGTTATCATGTAATTTTGTTTCATTTTCCAAACAGTGTAGAATTTGGAAATCTGTTTTGTTGCCTAAGCCACTTTTCCACATTATACGAATCACTGCTGTGGTTATGTTCAAATGTTGATTGTGTTAAGTTTGCTAGGGCTGCCATAACAAAGTCCCACAGACTGGATAGCCTGAACCAGAAGTCCTCAACCTTACTGGTACCAGGGACCAGTTTCATGGAAGATAATTTTCCATGGAAAGGGATGGGATAGGAAGCAGAGCTCAGGCAGTGATGCTGTGTGGCCCAGGTCTTGTTGTTTTGTTTTTTGTTGTTGTTTTTTGAGACAGACCCTCAAGCTGTCGCCCTGGGTAGAGTGCCATGGCATCACAGCTCACAGCAACCTCCAACTCATGGGCTCAAGCGATTTTCTTGCCTCTGCCTCCCAAGTAGCTGGGACCACAGGCACCCACCGCAACACCCAGCTATTTTTTGGTTGCAGCCATCATTATTGTTTGGCTGGCCTGGGCTGGATTCGAACCCACCAGGTCAGGTGTATGTGGCTGGCGCCTTAGCCACTTGAGCCACAGGCGCCGAGCCTCATTGTTTTTGAGACAGAGTCTCACTTTGTTGCCCCCAGTGAAGTGCTGTGGTGTCACAGCTCACAGCACCCTCAAACTCTTGGATTCAGGGTGGCACCTGTGGCTCAAAGGAGTAGGGTACCGGCCCCATATACCAGAGGTGGTGGGTTCAAACCCTGCCCCAGCCAAAAGCTGCAAAAAAAAACAAACTATTGGACTCAAGCAATTCTCTTATTCTCTTATCTCAGCCTCCCAAGCAGCTGGGACTATAGGTGCCCACCATAGGGCCTGGCTGTTTTTAAAGACAGGTCTTCCTCTTGCTCAGGCTGGTTTCAAGCTCAAGCACTCCACCCGCCTCTACCTCCCAGAGTGCTAGGATTATAGGAGTGAGCTACTGCAGCCAGCCTTTGGTCCAGGTCTTAATAGACCATGAACTGGCACCTGTCCATGACTAGGAGGATGAGAACAATATGAGTCTTAAACAACAGAAACTCATGTTTTTGCAGTTCTGATAGCTGGAGCCTAAGATCAAGGTTCAGCAAGTTTGATTTTTTTTTTTTTTTGAGACAGAATCTCACTATGTCACCCTGGGTAGAGTGCTGTGGCGTCACAGCTCATAACGACCTCAAATTCTTGGGCTTGAGAGATTCCCTTGCCTCAGCCTCCCAAGTAGCTGATCTCTTTGGTAAAACTGGAAAACCACATGCAGAAGAATGAAACTACACCTCTATCTTTCACCAATATACAAAAGTCAAATCAAAATTGACTCCTTTTGGCGGGGGGTGGGGGGAGACAATCTGACTGTGTTGCCCAGGGTTGAGTGCCGTGTCATCACAGCTCACAGAAACCTCCAGCTCTTGGGCTTAAGTGATCTCTTTCAGCCTCCCAAGTAGCTGGGACTACAGGCACCTGCCACAACGCCGGGCTACTTTTTGGTTGTAGGTGTCATTGTTATTTGGCAGGTGTGGACTGGATTTGAACCCGCCAGCTCTGGTGTATGTGGCTGGCACCCTTAGCCACTGAGCTATAGGCGCCAAGCTCCAAAACTGACTACTTTTGGTAAAGATTTCTTTACCCTTTAATTTTCCTATTTGCAAATAAGAAAACTAAGGATATAAAGCCTTAAGAGTGTAATGGGTCTGTTCATAGCTTGGGGTAAAGTCAAAAACTAGAACTTAAACCTAGATGTATATGTTATTTTCCATGTCACTGTCCTTTTCTCTGTACCATTTGATTTTAATGCAGATCTACCCATGTCCATCCCAACTCTTAGAGAAGAAAATAGAACCAGGGGTGGCGCCTGTGGCTCAAAGGGGTAGGGCACTGACCCCATTTACCCAAGGTGGCAAGTTCAAACCCAGCCCCAGCCAAAAACTGCTGGGGCTGGGTTTGAAAAAAAACAAAAGAAAATAGAACCAGAAAAAATAAAAATCAATCCAGCATAGTGGCTCACACTCATAATCCTAGTACTCTGGGAGGTCGAGGCAGAAAGATGGTTTGAGACCAGCCTGAGCAGGAGCGAGATTCACGTCTCTACTAAAATAAGAAAAAATCAGCCAGGTGTTGGAGTGGGTGCCTATAGTCCCAGCTACTCCAGAGGCTGAGGCAGGAGGATCCTTGGAGTACAGGAGTTATTGTGAGCTAGACCGACCCCTCCTGGCAACAGAGTGAGACTCTGTCCCAATGAATGAATGAATAAAATTAGCCAGGCATTGTGGTATCTGTAGTCCCAGCTACTTGGGAGGCTGAGGCAGGAGGATTGCTTGAACCCAAGAGTTCGAAGTTGCTGTGAGCTAGGATGATGTGATGGCACTCTAGCCTAGGCAACAAAGTGAGTCTCTGTCTCAAAAAAAAAAAAAATCGCTTATCAGTAAATTACCAGTGATTAATTTAATATAGTTGACCATGTATGTGTGTACTGTTTGTATTTGGTTTTGAGTGAGTTGTCATTTGCCCACCTAGCAAACTGAAAATGATCTCTTTATATATGGAAATAAATACTAAATTGCTCATACTTACATAAATAACCAGTATGTTGTATCTTAGCTTTGTTATTTTTTGTTATTATTATACATTAATTTTTTTATGGGGATAAACTAAAAGGAAACTGCTGTTAAATAGAAGACAAAGTTTTAACTTTTTTTCCTCACAGAAACTTCTTTGTGATCTTTTAATCTGTATATATTCTGTCATAGTGCAATTAGAACATAGTCATTAATCTAATAATTTACTAATTTGTTTTCTTCTTTTGACAGTGCACTAGTAAAATTGATGAATAAATCAATTGAGGGGACAGCAGATGATGAAGAGGAGGGCGTAAGTCCAGACACAGCTATTCGTTCAGGGCTTGAACTTCTTAAGGTATTTTTGAAAACAATTTGTCTTCATGTGTAAGGTCATAATTTGCATTCTCTTTAGGATATGCAAACATCAGGCTTATTTCATTGGAAACTATTTGAAAGATTAAAAATCTGCCTGATAAATCAGATTATAAAATAGTATTTTTATTCCTTAGTTATATAATAATAATGTAATTGTTTGCATTACAAAATATTTTTTTGATTTTGCCATTTTATTCATCATTTGCATGCCTACTATTCTTGTAACAGGGTGTGCTAAATAGCCTTAACTTCAAAGAAGCTGCCTGGGACAGCAGGACTGCTCACTGGAATTATTGTTGTGGCAGCAGCTGTCTGATTAGGGAATTATTCAACAGCTGGTAATCATAATAGAGGCCAAAGAATTCAGTGAATTGAATGATGCTGAATTAGTAAGAGCTAGGTGCATTGACTTTGTGGACATGTTATGACTTCAGGGGGAGCACAGCATCATCAAAGGGACTAATTCTTGGAATATTTGAGAGATCTTAGGGAGACTGGCCTTACTGAATGTAGAAAATTGATTTCAGATTGTGGAATGCCACTGGGGCAGAAAGATACTGTCAGGGGCTTCCTTCCTTCCTCCCCTCCCCTCCCTTCCTTTTCTTTCTTTCTTTCTTTTTTTTCCTGGCATGTCAGAAGCTTTTAATCTGACTTTCATCCAGGTACAGTACTTCATAGAGCTTTCAATAGAGTAAAGAGGGGAAGATATTGAAGGCAAAGAGACACTGGGACCATTGAAACATAAACTAAAAGAAGAGACAAACCACATTAGACATCAGATACAACAGACATTCAATAGAAGAGAAAATGATGGGTCTTAAATATCATTTCTTTGAAAGAATTGATACTCGAACCTGACCCCAGCCAGGCAGACAAGGATTACAACGGCAACAGAAAGATAGTTGGACATTGTGGTGGGCGCCTGTGGTCCCAGCTGTTTGGGAGGTTGAGGCAAGAGAATCGTTTGAGCCCAGGAGTTTGAGATTGCTGTGAGCTGTGATGCCACAGCACTCTACCGAGGACTACAGCTTGAGACTCTGTCTCAAAAAAAAGAATTGATATGATGTCTCATGAATAAGATTTTTATTATATTTTTAATAATTGTGAGTTATGTTTTTAAGTAGGTTTAAAAGTGAAGCTACTTTTTTTTTAGACAGTCTCAAGCTGTAGCCCTCAGTAGAGTGCCATGGCGTCACAGCTCACAGCAACCTCGAACTCTTGGGCTTAAGTAATTCTCTTGTCTCAGCCTCCCAAATAGCTGGGAATACAAGTGCCCACCACAACACCCAGCTATTTTTTGTTGCAGTTGTCATTATTTTAGCTGGCCCGGGCCAGGTTTGAACCTGCCGGCCTTGGTGTATGTGTTTGGCTCCGTAACCACTGTGCTATGGGGTGCCAAGCCCGGGCTATATTTTGTTGTTGTTGGAGTTGTTATTGTTGTTTTAGCTGGCCTGGGCCGGGTTCGAACCTGCAAGCCTTGGTGTATATGGCCAGTGCCCTACCCACTGAGCTTTGGGCACCACCCAAAAGCTACATGTTTTTAATAGGTTTCTTTTTATTCCACTTGTCAAATATAATTTTACGTTTTTCTGTAAATTCAGTCACATAGCTAAATATCATTTTAAGCCTCACAAAATGAAACAGCTTCTGCATTTTATGACTCAATAAATCCTCATTGAATTAAGTTACTGCTCGATTCCTTCTTCTCCCTACTTCTGTACTTTTAAGCCCTTATTCTTGAACTGAATTGTTTATACTTTTGGAAAGTAAACTTTGTAGACATGTCATATATAACATATTAAAAATTCCTTAAGGGTAAGCTGAGGCTCCTGTCACAATAAATAAGAATAATTCTATATTGTGATCTTAATTAAAACTGCTCAATGTCTTTGTTGATAGTTATGATGGGAGGACTTTTTGTGATATCACTTAACATACTTTCTCATGGTTTTTCTTTTTGCCAGTCAAATAAAGCTCTGAGTTTGGATTGAATTGAATTGAATTGAATTGAATTATTAAATATGGGGTTTGAATTGAATCATTAAATATGGAGATTTTATTTCAACTACACATTTCTTCACCTAAATAACAGTATGTTTTTTAATTGATAATAGTGATCAATATTGGAGATCACACTTCATAAAAAAGCTGTGTTGGATGATGCCTGTGGCTCAAAGGGGTAGGGCACTGGTCCCATATGCCAGGGGTGGCGAGTTGAAACCCAGTCCCACCCAGAAACGGGGGGGAAAAATAATAAATAAAAATAAATAAAAAGCTGTGTTTTTTGCATGCCATGTAGCAAAATAGCGAGGTAGAGAAGAAAATGAGGGGGGGGGGGCACACACCTACGGTGTATCTTACAAGGGTACATGTGAATCTTACTAAATGTAGAATGGAAATGTCTCAACATAATAACTAAGAAAATGCCAGGAAGGCTATGTTAACCAGTGTGATGAAAATATGTCAAGTGGTATATAAAACCAGTGTATGGTGCCCCATGATTGCATTAATGTACACAGCTATGATTTAATAATGAATACATAAATAAATAAAAGAAAATAGGGCAAAGGCTGTGTATCAGGGAAGTAACTGGAAGCTACCACACAGTATTTCTGTTAATGTCTAATTAGATACAGCAAGGGAAGCAAAGCAAAGAGATATAATCTCTATTCTATGCAACTAGCATATGTACCCTGGAATTTTAAATTTTATTTATTGCGAAAGTAATCTGCTTTTTTAATAAATCAAAACCATTGTCTGTACTTCTAAAGCTGTATCTATTCCTCCAGGTTCTGTCTTTCACACATCCTACCTCGTTCCACTCTGCAGAGACATATGAGTCCTTGTTACAGTGCCTGAGAATGGAGGATGACAAAGTGGCGGAAGCTGCCATACAGATTTTTAGAAATACTGGCCACAAAATTGAAACAGACCTTCCCCAGATACGATCGTGAGTATTGTTTTCTCCCTTGGTAAACACAGGTTCTTAAGTGTGGGAGTCATAGAATCATTGTTTTCCTTTAATGTAGGAAGATAGGAGAGCGGAAAGACAACTTTTATTTAGAAGCTACTTTTCTGTATCCTCCTTTATTTTGTCTTTTTCTTGACTCAACGTCCCTCCCCCACCATGAGAATGTAGGCAGAATAACAAACTGAAATTATTTGTTTATAACAATGATTGTAAGGTCTTAATAATTAAAAGTTGTCTCGGGATTTAGTGTTTTATTATATTTGTGATTAATATAAATTTCTAATCTGTGTATATTCATCTTTTTCTCTCTGGATTATAAATTCAGTAACTACCACCTTCTTAATCTACCAGAGAACAAGGCAGTCAAATAGTGTGCTTAATATAAAGTATTTATTAGTTGCGTGGTTGTTGGTGTTTGTTACTTTGATCTCTTCCTGTAGATCAGCTTTCATCCCCTTATAAAAATTGAAGTACATTTTGCTGTTTTACTTTGGAATCTTAAAGAGGTTAGGGTCAACCTTGTGCTTAGAATTTAAAAATGTAGGAGACATCTATTAGAGGAAGAACACATTGCTAATTGCTATTTGAGCATGCAAGTAGTTCATGGTATATCCAAACGCATACTGGTTTTTCTTCACAAGATAATGGGACAAGTAGACTGCTAAAGTTTTAATTAAATTTGTGAGCTAATAGTTTGATTTGTGAAATAATTCTGTATTTATTGTACATTCTCTTCATTCTCAGCACTGTACTGGCTAATACAAAAGAATTACCACAGTCAGTCCCTGCCCTCAAGGAGTTTATAGTCTAGAGATAATAAACTTTATGCACAGTAGGATAAAGTTTCTGGTGAGTTTTTCAAGGTAGGAAAACCTATACATTTTTTAAGGCAAAGGATCTATTCTTAAAGGAATTCTGTTCCAAAGGAAAGAATAGAACGATGGCTATAGGTGAGTTAACTTTTGATATAAGAAATGAAACCTCTTGTTCTTTAGACCAATAGACTAGTGGATAAGAAAGAAGTAAATAACTGGAAAGCGAAAAAGCACAACACCGAACATGTCAGTAGCAACCCTGATGGCATCATTAGATTATAGCACCCTAGGAAAAAAATAGGTTAAAGTTGATTCTTCTATCACTTCATTTGACTGTTGAAAATTAATAATGCATTTAATAACAGTTTTATTAAAATTATGTCTTACTTGCCTATTCACCAGTGTTATAAGAAATGTTACTCTGATAAATGAGTTTGTGAAAGGAAGACTAAACAGGTGAGAGGAAAGACAACTTTTATTTAGAAGCTCAGTAAAGTCTCAGTTCAGGAAGGCTAGTTGAGCACAGAAACCCCTATATCCTAGTTCCAAATCTCCGTGCGGAAAAACTTGAGGCATATTCACATACGTCAGATCAGACTGACACTAACTAGCGTCTGTTCCAGTTCTGAGGTGAGGGGCATGGCCTGGGGCCTGCAGTGTTGCTTTTCACATCCAGCCTTCCACTATCATAAGAGAACCAATGTCGCCAGGGTATTTGATACTATCAACTTAATAATCTATAAAATAGGATCTGTTCTAATTTTATTAAGTGCATGACAGGTATTTTTCCTTAAATTTTTATTTTGCTTTATAAATTTTCTTCTGACTATATAAATACTTCATTGTAAAAAACTAAAACTTAAAAAATAAAAAAGGAGAAGATTCACTGTTAACATTTTGAGATCTGTAATAGTAATGGTTGTTCATCTACTGGGTCTGTGTGTTTCTTATAGGTTCATATAAACGAATTATTTTCTTCATTCTACCTAATGTTTTTCCATTTCATCACATTTAACATTTTAAGACTGTAAACATTTTTTCACATTGTTTTGTAGGAAGACGGTTTTCGAATACTTTGGGTTTTGAAACAAATGGTTATCTTTAAATCCCAACTCTGCCATTTCCTGTTTTTGTCATCTTAGGAGGCTTAAATAACATCTTTGTGCTTTAGTTTTCTCATTTGTATAATGGCTATTACAGTAGTCTTCTTTGGATAGCTGTGAACATTAGTTGAATTAATCCATTTAAAAAACACCTAGAATGATGCCTGGAACATGTACTCAACAATTAGATATTTTTGTTAATAAGCGTTGGTATCTTTAGATAGTGTTATTAACATTCTACCACTAAATATATGTGTGTCTTTGTATACTTTATTTCACTGTTACCATTTCATCTGTTTGATAAAACTTGGCCTTTTGCTGTTCTTTTTCCATGACAGCTTTGAAATAACTGAAGGAAACTGCAAAATTAGGAGTATCTACTTAGAGAGTAATTGTAAAAATATGTCATGGGACAAGCTTTAGATTATAAATTATTATTTTCTATATTCATGAGGTTTCTCTTGAGGCATTGTATTTCTTGCTTTCTACTTAGGAACAGAGAGGGAGCTTTAAATCTTTCTACAGACTGATAAATTTTAAGAGATGCTTCTCTATCAACATACATTCAAATAGGGAAATGGGAGACAACCAAAAGAATACTTGTTGGTTTATGGACTTAAAAAAAAAAAAAAAACTATATTATTTTTTGCAGGACCTTAATTCCCATTTTACATCAAAAAGCAAAGAGGGGTACTCCACACCAAGCAAAACAGGCTGTGCACTGTATACACGCCATATTCACAAATAAAGAAGTCCAGCTTGCACAGATTTTTGAGGTATATATGATACATAGGATGTGTTTATATTGGTCTTTATTTTTTAAAGCTCTGTGGTTTGATGAAGATGGAAGCTAGATTTTTTTTTTAAAGCTATTTATAGGTAGCCCTACCCTAGAATATAAATTCCTTGGGAGCAGGGATTCTATTTTATTTAGCAATGTATTTCCAGCCTTTAAATCAGGTTGTATGTTCAGATGCTTCATAATGAAGGATGTGTGTTTGTGTTGGAACATTTTACTTAATTTCAGCCTTTTAAGCTCAGTTGTTCGTTTATCTAGATGGCTTTGAACAAATAAATGAGTTTAAAGTACTTAACAATCCTACCTGAAAATTAATCCTGTTTCCCTTTCTTTACATATGATTCCTTATTTTTATAATTCTAATTCATTTACGATATCCCACAGGATAAGAAGTTCACCAATATAGCAGACATCTTGTTGTAGATGAGTTGAAAATAATGCTGATTTGATGAATCAGAAACATTCTTGTTTTTACTTTTACTTAGGCTACATATTTTTTTCTTTTTGCTGCATTTTGTGAGTCTTATAAAATTTTAGTTGGTGAATTAAGCACTTGTCTAGTATGATTTAAGTTAGTTATAATCCTATCATTAAAACAGATTGGTTTGGGCATGATAAATTCAGGAGGACTCAGGAAAATTTATTGTTTCCATAGAATATATATTTATGAAACAAATTGGTGATTTTGTCTGTTTTATTTTTATAGCCTCTCAGTAGGAGTCTGAATGCTGATGTACCAGAACAACTTATAACTCCATTAGTTTCACTGGGCCACATTTCTATGTTAGCACCAGATCAGTTTGCTTCCCCAATGAAATCTGTAGTAGCAAATTTTATTGTGAAAGATCTGCTAATGAATGACAGGGTAAGTTCCTCATTTAATTAAATTTAGAATTATGAGATTAAGACTATATCTTTATCAAAGAAATACTTCCATTTCTCTCTACAATAAATTCTTTTTTTTGTTTAAAGTACTGTATATTAGCCCTTCTTACCTATCTACTAAATTTTCAAATGACTTCCTGATTTCAGGGTAGCTATTAGTAGAACTTAAAATTTAAGCCAGAAAAAAATGAGAAGAGGCGAGAATCATGAAATAAAATAACCATGTATTAACATATAAGTCAGATGCTATTCTCCTGACCTGAATGTTGTTATACTAAACAATTGTTAAAATGTAAGTGGATTTGACTTTTGACTATTTGAAGTATAATTGTACTTTTGGTACTAGATTCATCGAATTGTGTGCGTGTTCTAATTTGTTACCTCTGGGTTTGAACCCAAGAATGTATATATTGAAAAAGCTCCCTCTTGAATGATTTCTGGGACAGCTCTTGATTTTGAATAACTACTTTACCAAATGTACCTAAATAATAATGGAGTAAAGACATGTGCTGGGTCATTGTGGATGACTTTCAAATAAGTGCTAACTTACCACAAATCCAACCTTTCCAAACTTCTTTAACCTTCCTAGATAGTCTAGTAGTCCTGAGCCCTCAACATCAGGAAATTAAAGAGATACCTGCCAGAATACTTTCTGCGTCTGCTTGCCCCTCCCCACTTCTGAATGTTACAGACAAAGAGGAAAGAACATGATCTAGGTCTCTTTTCCCACCCCATACATCCATGCTGATGTGGGTACTCTTTTTTTTTTTTTTTTTTTTTGACACAGAGTTTGACTATGTCGCCCTCAGTAGAGTACTATGATGTCACAGCTCACAGCAACCTCAAACTCTGGGGCTTAAAAGATTCTCTTGCCTCAGCCTCCCATGTAACTGAGACTACAGGCACCCGCCACAATGCCCAGCTATTTTTATGTTGCAGTTGTCATTGTTGTTTAGTTGGCCCTGGCTGGTTGGAACCCACCAGCCTTGATGCATGTGGCCGGTGCCGTAACCACTGTGCTACGGGTGCCAAGCCTTTTGTTTTTTTTTTTTTTTTTTTGAGTCAGAGATCTCACTATGTCGCCTTTGGCAGAGTGCTGTGGTGTCACAGCTCACAGCAACCTCCAACTCTTGGGCTTAAACCCTTCTCTTGCCTCAGCCTCCCAAGTAGCTAGGACCACAGGCAGTACTCTTAATAGATACGTGTCTATCACACTTGCTATCAACAAATGTGAAACTGAAGACAGTTCTTAGATGATGACTGACTTAACTGTTGATGGATCATATTTTAAGGTGGTCTTTTTTTATTATAGTAAAATATAGTATATAATGTATCTTTTGCCCTTTTTTTTTGGAGACAGAGTCATCCCTTGGTAGAGTGCCACGGCGTCATAGCTCACAGCAACCTCAAACTCCTGGGCTCAAGCCATTCTCTTGCCTCAGCCTCCCAAGTAGCTGGGACTACAGGTGCCCTTCACAACCACCTGGCTATTTTTAGAGATGAGGTCTCACTCTGGCTCAGGCTGGTTTTGAACTTGTGAGTTCAGGCAATCCACCCGCCTCAGCCTCCCAAGTGCTGGGATTTACAGGTATGAGCCATCATGCCTGGCCAAACTTTTGCCATTTTTAACTGTACAATTTACTGACATTGTATATATATCCACATCGTTGTCTTATTCCCACCACTGTCCCATCTCCAGAACTCTTTTATCACCCCAGTTTAAGCAATAACTGCCTATTTCCCTCTACCCTAGCCCCTGGTAACCAGTTTTCTTTTTAGCTCTATGAATTTGCCTATTCTAGGTACCTCTTACACAATATTTGTCTTTTTGTATCTGTCTTATTTCACTTAACAAGTTTCCTGGGCATGTTGTTTTTGTATCTAAAATTCATAACCTTTATGGCCAAAGAATCTTCCATTAAATGTATATTCCACATTTTATTTATCTATTCATCTGCTGATGGACATTTGAGTTATTTCCAACTGTTGTCTGTTGTGAATAATACTGATACTAAGGTGGCTCCTGTGCTCAGTGGGTAGGGCGCCGACCACATACACTCAGGCTGGCATGTTCGAATCCAGCCTAAGCCAGCTAAACAACAATGAGAACTGCAACCAAAAGATAGGCGTTTTAGTGGATGCCTGTAATCCCAGCTACATGGGAGGCTGAGGCAAGAGAATTAAGCCCAAGAGTTTGAGTTTGCTGTGAGCTGTGACACCACCAAGGGCACCACACGTGCCCTCTACCAAGGGCAACATAGACTCTGTTAAAAAAAAAAAAAAAAAACTGGCTCGGCACTTGTGGCTCAAGCAGTTAAGGCGCCAGCCACATACACCAGAGCTGCCGGGTTCGAATCCAGCCCGGACCTGCCAAACAACAATGACAACTGCAACCAAAAAATGGCCAAGCATTGTTGCGAGCACCTCTAGTCCCAGCTCCTTGGGAGGCTGAGGCAAGAGAATCGCTTAAACCCAGGAGTTGGAGGCTGCTGTGAGCTGTGATGCCATGGTACTCTACCCAGGGTGACAGCTTGAGACTCTGTCTCAAAAAAAAAAAAATACTAATACAGACATTTTGAATCCCTGTTTTCTAATCAGTTGAATATATAACCAAGAGTAAAATTTCAGGATCACATGCTCATTCTATGTTGAACTTTTTTGTTGTTGTTCGTTTTTTTTCTTATTTCAGGTTAATATAAAGGTGTATACAATTAGGTTACACTACTTATGTATTGACTTTTTGAGGAACCCCCAGACGGTACCATTTTAGATTCTCACCAGCAATGCATGAGGGTTCCAGTTTCTCCTATCTTTAACAGCATTTATTATTTTCTTTAAAAAAAAAAAAAAAATGATAGCTTGGGCGGCACCTGTGGCTCAGTGAGCAGGGTGCCGGCCCCATATACCGAGGGTGGCGGGTTCAAACCCGGCCCCGGCCAAACTGCAACAAAAAAATAGCCAGGCATTGTGGCGGGCGCCTGTAGTCCCAGCTACTCGGGAGGCTGAGGCAGGAGAATCGCCTAGGCCCAGGAGCTGGAGGTTGCTGTGAGCTGTGTGATGCCACGGCACTCTACCGAGGGCCAGAAAGTGAGACGCTGTCTCTACAAAAAAAAAAAAAAATTTGCAGTTTCCTTGATGGTGCCTGTGGCTCAGTGTGTGGGACGCTGGCCCCAATACTGAGGGTGGGTTCGAGCCCGGCCCCACCCAAACTGCAGCAAAAAAATATCTGGGCATTGTGGCGAGCACCTGTCGTCCCAGCTGCTCCGGGGGCCAAGGCAGGAGAGTCGCCTAGGCCCAGGAGTTGGAGGTTGCTGTGAGCTGTGTGACACCACGGCACTCTACCGAGGTTTTTTTACTCCAAAAAAAAAATTGCAGTTTCCTAATGAATAGAGATATTGAGGATCTTTCCCACGTGCAATTTGCCATCTGTGTATCTACTTTGGAGACCTATTAAAGTTTTACACCCACTTTTAATTGGATTATTTGCTTTTTTTTAAATATTACAATACCACTCTGTAGTTAGATGAATTATTTGTTATTGCTGAGTTTTAAAGAGTCTTTACATTAAACCTTTGTCATGTTTCCCATATCCAAGGTCATGAAGAAGATTTCCCCTATGTCATCTTCTAAGAGTTTTATAGTTTTAGCTTTTAAGATCTTTGAACTATTTTAGGTTAATTTTGGTATATGACAGAATGGTCTAGCTTCCTTCTTTTGCTTGTAGAGATCCTGTTTTTCCAATCTCATGTGTTAAAGGGACTGTTGTTTTCCCCAAATATTGATCTTGGCACCCTTGTCAAAAACAAATTTACTGTATATGCAAGTGTTCTCTGGGTTCTCTATTCTGTTACATTGGTCAATATGTTTGTTCTTAAGCTGCTAGCACACTGCCTGGAATAGTAAGTTTCAAAATTGGAAAGTATAGTCTTCTAACTTTATTCTTTTCTAAGTTCCGGTTCGTGACTTTCCCATAGGTTTCTCGGAGCCTGTGTTAATTAGCATGATAAACTTAATAAGCAAAAACTTAAAATTTTTTTCTTTCTATAAGCTGAATTTGTTCAATTCTCTAAAGTCTACAGGTGAGAAGAATGGAAAATTATGGTCTCCAGATGAAGAAGTTTCCCCTGAAGTACTGGCAAAGGTAAATTTGTGTAGGTCTTGATAACCTTTAGGTTGAAAAAAGGAATATCTATAGGTATCTTTTTTTTTCTTTTTACCTAATATAATAGTCGACAAGCATTTTTTTAATGAAATACTTTATTTAAAAATCCACAGTGAAAAGTTGTTTCTCAGAGAAATTGTACTTGTTATTACTTATTGTACATATGTACATCAGTGTCTGTTGCCTATTAAAACAGTCTCAATGAGGTTGGTGTTACAGAGATGATTTGTAAAATTTTGGTGCTCAAAGCAGCTCAACCCTAGCTCTGCCACCACTGTCTACAAACATATGACATGAATATTAATTTGGCCAGAATAATTTTTATTTTTATTTATTTTTTTATAGAGACAGAGTTTCACTTTATTGCCCTCGGTAGAGTGCTGTGGCATCACACAGCTCACAGCAACCTCCAACTCCTGGGCTTAGGCCATTCTCTTGCCTCAGCCTCCTGAGTAGATGGGACTACAGGCACCTGCCACAACACCCAGCTATTTTTTTTGTTGCAATTTGGCCAGGGCCGGGTTTGAACCCACCACCCTCGGTATATGGGGCCAGCGCCCTACTCACTGAACCACAGGTGCCACCCATTGGCCAGGATAATTGATTGTCACCAAATTGGTGACATTTGATAGATATAAATTAAACCTCCGTAAGCTGATTTTTAAAGTGGTGGGTTGATAATGTTTTACTTTGTGTAGTATGATTGCCTTCATGGATTCTATCACCTCCTCTTTCCAGGTTGTCAATAGTTATAGTGAGCAGTACTTAGGTGTTTGGTCAGTTTTTTCACACATACTGATAGCAGTCTTCTCTGTAGAGTTTTCCAAGTAATCATGACTACAAACAATATGGTCAGAGTGTTAAGTGATACAGAATCAAACTTAGTATTTCTTCAAAGTAGTTTTTCATTTCTCAAAAAAAATACAAAAGACCATTATTTTAACCAATATAAAGTATATTTTTGGATAGTTTTAAAATCTCGGATAAGTATTTAAATGCGAAAAGCCCTAGTTCTGCATCCACACTATGAGCAAGTTATCTGTGACAGTGATAGGTCTCAGTTGTGTTATTTGTTGAATAAAAAAAAAATACCTCCAGGCGGTGCCTGTGGCTCAGTCGGTAAGGCGCCGGCCCCATAAACCGAGGGTGGCGGGTTCAAACCCAGCCCCGGCTGAATTGCAACCAAAAAAATAGCCAGGCGTTGTGGCGGGCGCCTGTAGTCCCAGCTGCTCAGGAGACTGAGGCAAGAGAATCACCTGAGCCCAGGAGTTGGAGGTTGCTATGAGCTGTGTGATGCCACGGCACTCTACGTAGGGCCATAAAGCGAGACTCTGTCTCTACAAAAAAAAAAAAAAAGAATACCTCCGTCATAGAACATTTTTTGGATATTAAATAAGTTAATACATGTCTAGCTCTGTAAAAACTGCCTGGTACAGATTAAATGCAGAGTACATAATTGTTACTACTATTCTTTCTTTCTTTTTTTTTTTTGTAGAGACAGAGTCTCACTGTACCACCCTCGGTAGAGTGCTGTGACGTCACACGGCTCACAGCAACCTCTAACTCTTGGGCTTACGCGATTCTCTTGTCTCAGCCTCCCAAGTAGCTGGGACTACAGGCGCCCGCCACAACGCCTGGCTATTTTTTTTTTGTTGCAGTTTGGCCGGGGCTGGGTTTGAACCCACCACCCTCGGCATATGGGGCCAGCGCCCTACTCACTGAGCCACAGGCGCCACCTGTTACTACTATTCTTAATTATACCATAGAGCTTGTTTAATAAAACATGAATACCTACTAATGTGGATAAATAATCTCATTAATCTACTTAATAGAAATTGATCTTCCCTTTAATTGGAATTTTAAGTTGCTCTCTTTTTTCAGCATGTTAATATTTTATAGGTACAGGCAATTAAACTTCTGGTAAGGTGGCTGTTGGGCATGAAAAACAACCAGTCTAAATCTGCCAATTCAACTCTTCGGTTATTGTCAGCGATGTTGGTTAGTGAGGGTGACCTGACAGAGCAAAAGAGGATCAGGTGAGATTTTTCTTTATTTCCAATTTTCTGAAATTTTAGTAGAGTTAAATAAGAATTATTTAGGGCGGCGCCTGTGGCTCAGTCGGTAGGGCGCCGGCCCCATATACCGAGGGTGGCGGGTTCAAACCCGGCCCCGGCCCCGGCCAAACTGCAACCAAAAATAATAGCCGGGCGTTGTGGCGGGCGCCTGTAGTCCCAGCTACTCGGGAGGCTGAGGCAAGAGAATTGCTTAGGCCCAGGAGTTGGAGATTGCTGTGAGCTGTGTGAGGCCATGGCACTCTACTGAAGGCCATAAAGTGAGACTGTCTCTACAAAAAAAAAAAATAAATAAGAATTATTTACCTAATTAGTACTAATTGTTGTGATTTCACCATATATTCTGGAATTAAATTTCCAGGGTTTATCTCTTATGGTATTTTTATTTTAGCAGAGCTAGTATATTATTCTTCACTTCTAAAAACTGTAATTTTTTTTTTTTTGAGACAGTCTTACTCTGTCTCCCTCAGTAGAGTGCCATGGCATCACAATTCAAAGCAACATCAAACTCTTAGGCTTAAGAGATTCTCTGGCCTCAGCCTCCCGAGTAGCTGGGACTACAGGCACCCTGCACAGTGCCCAGCTATTTTTTTGTTGCAGTTTGTCCGGGACCAGGTTTGAACCTGCCACCCTTGGTATATGGGGCCAGTGCCCTGCCCACTGAGCTACAGGCGCCTCTCTCTAATTAGAAATTATATATAGCATGATGTTAGCTTGGGCTCTAGAATTAGAAACTTTCACAGCTCTCACTCCATTTGTGAACTTGTTTGAAACACTTACTTTTTCTAAGCCTCAATTTTCTCTTAAGAGTGAAAATTAATTGAGATAGCCTGCCACAGAGAAAGCACTCATGTAATAGCTGAGTCATCTGCCTCAGTCAGAAGCCATTTTGGGCCCCTGACTGTTATCAGTACTCCTGTTGACAATCCTGTTATCTAAGAGAGCTGGGTTTTCTCCTCTTTTATGCTTAGCAATAGCCCCACTGGGTTCAGGCTACTTTATTCCATTTCCTAAAGCCGTAAAAAACTTCATGTAGAAGTTAAAGTAGAAAGTCTCCCTTTCCACATCATTCATTGTCACATTTTACCATTTAGGTAATAAAAGTCCATGCTGTGGGGTGGGACTGCCAAGGCTTCATAGGTTCCATCTGAAAACTTCATTCTACAAATAAAAGGCCCATAACAGATAATACCCACCCAAAACAGATACAGCTCTTACCTTCATATCTTTTCGAGTATTTGTCTAATATCTCTTCCCTTGTAACAGTGGCCCTGCCTTTTCAGCTGGCACATGTAGGATTAAGCTGTGTATCTGTTATGTGTGTATAGTGGAGTCACAACAAAATTTGTAGTAAATAGATTTTAAACGGTGATAGGTGTTTTATTTGTTTTATTTATTTATTTGCAGTTTTTGGCAGCGGCTGGGTTTGAACCTACCACCTCTGGCATATGGGGCCTGCCGTCCTACTCCTTTGAGCCACAGGTGCCGTCCCAGTGATAGGTGTTTTAATTCTTTGGGGTTTTTAAAACTCAAATTTTCTACAATGAATATTCATCTTAAAATGAGAGATAGAGTTCCTGATATAATTGGTTCTTCCTAGCACTATGGCTAGTTTGCTTCAAGAGCAAGCGGAATTTCTTGGCTGTGGTGGAAGATCTAAGCTAGGGAATAATTAGTAATGAAGGCATGTAAGTTACTTGTCAGAAAATAACAATGATTTGAGACTTCTCCCCTGTGTTGACTTCATGGATTCAAGGTAGCTTTCTGATTTTTATATATTATAGCATTTTAAGTAAAAATTATCCTCTAAGGCAGTTCTCAACCTATGGGTCACGACCCACAGGAACTATATTAAAGGGCCGTGGCATTAGGAAAGTTGAGAACCATTGCTCTAAGGACTTTTCATTCAAAAAGGGATCAGAGCTGGGTGGCACCTGTGGCTCAAAGGGGTAGGGTGCCAGCCCTGTATGGCGGAGGTGGTGGGTTCAAACCCAGACCCAGCCAAAAACCACAAAAAAAGGGGGGGGGGTGGGATCAGAGCATTTTTATGAATGATAATGTTTATAGGAAATGTTTATTTCTTTTTTGTTTGTTTATAGTAAATCTGATATGTCTCGCTTGCGATTAGCTGCTGGTAGTGCCATAATGAAGCTTGCTCAGGAACCTTGTTACCATGAAATTATTACCCCAGAACAGTTTCAGCTCTGTGCACTCGTTATTAATGTAAGTAACAATCACGATTTTACCAATTACTTCTCTTCAGAGTTAAATACATTTAATTTCTGTAGATACAAATTCATTTACTCTATGGATGCACAAAAGGAACTGTTACTGCTTCTTCAACTAGATTCTTCTCAAATGTTATTTATTCCCCCAACAATATTATTCTTTGAATGAAGAAGACGTGGAAATACTTAAAGTGCTTCCTTTTTAAATGTTAGCCAGTTTAAGTATTTTTGTTTTTGTGCTGGTGTAGGATGAATGTTACCAGGTAAGGCAGATATTCGCACAGAAGCTGCATAAGGCACTTGTGAAGTTGCTGCTCCCATTGGAGTATATGGCCATCTTTGCCCTGTGTGCCAAAGATCCTGTGAAGGAGAGAAGAGCACACGCACGACAGTGTCTGCTAAAAAATATCAGTATACGCAGAGAATACATAAAGCAGAACCCAGTGGCTGCTGGTAAGTAACTTCCGAAAAATGCATCTTGTGAATACGTCAATTAGTGTTTTTTCATATATTTCTATTATAGCTTATAATAATAAAACTAGGAGTTGTATGGAATGCTGTCATTGCCATTAATGGTGCATTTAAAAACTGAGATCCTGGTTCGGTGCCTGTAGCTCAAGTGGCTAAGGCGCCAGCCACATACCCCAGAACTGGTGGATTTGAACATTGTTGTTACCAAACAACAATGACAACTACAGCCAAAAAGTAGTTGGCTGTAGCCAGGAGTAGGCAAGAGCCAGCTACTTGGAAGGCTGAGGCAAGAGAATCGCTTAAGCCCAGGAGTTGGAGGTGGCTGTGAGCTGTGATGCAATGGCACTCTACCCAGGGTGACAGCCTGAGGCTCTGTCTCAAATAATTAAGTAATTAATTAAATAAAAACTGAAATCCTGAGGCCTCTTTATACTACATAGAACTGTTTTGAGTAGCTGTATTTTTCTCTTTTTTTTGTAGAGACAGTTTTACTTTATCGCCCTCAGTAGAGTGTCGTGGCGTCACACAGCTCACAGCAACCTCCAACTCCTGGGCCCAGGCGATTCTCCTGCCTCAGCCTCCCGAGTAGCTGGGACTACAGGCGCCCGCCACAATGCCCGGCTGTTTTTTTGTTGCAGTTTGGCCAGGGCCGAGTTTGAACCCGCCACCCTTGGTATATGGGGCCGGCACCCTGCTCACTGAGCCACAGGCACCGCCCTGTATTTTTCTTATGGAATCACCAGTGTGCTTTGATTTGAGCACATTGCTCAGATGTCAAAGTAAATAATTTTTTCCTAGTTTTGCCAGGGACCCACTAGGTAAACCATTTATCCTTTTTTTTTTTTTTTTTTTTTTTTGTAGAGACAGAGTCTCACTTTATGGCCCTTGGTAGAGTGCCGTGGCCTCACACAGCTCACAGCAACCTCCAACTCCTGGGCTTAAGCGATTCTCTTGCCTCAGCCTCCCTAGTAGCCCATTTATCCTTTTGGCTTTAATACCTATCAAAATTGAAAAAAAAATTTCCAGTATTTATTTTCCACGTTGCCTCTAATTTAGAAATAACTGGGAAGAAAATGGAAACATGAGTGGTGAGAACACAAACCCAGGAAAGATGTTATAAAAGCTGTTGTTAATGTTTTCACTTTAGAGAAATTACTATCACTGTTGCCTGAGTATGTAGTTCCATACATGATTCACCTGCTAGCGCATGATCCAGATTTTACGAGATCACAAGATGTTGATCAGCTCCGTGATATCAAAGAGTAAGTTAAGTTGTATTTCATCAATCCCAAAAATTATTTTTACTTTTTAAAAATATGCTACATTTTCTAGCTGTTTTTATTCCCATTAGAATAAAAACCTTTCTGTGCTTTTAATCATTTGTTATAAATTGCATGTTTCAGCTTACAAAATCATTCTAATCAAGTTATTTTTGATTTGTTTCCTTTTAGATATCTAATTCTTTGAAGTGGGTTAGTTTGGTTATTTTAGTTTCATATTATGTGAGTTTTATTATTTATATTAAGATAGGCTTTATTTACTTCAGCTTGATAACTTACAAAGGCATGTAACAAAAATTTCTCTCCTTAAAAGTAAACTTTATTTGCAACCTCAAAAGATAATACCTTAAAAATATGGGCCTATACAGGAAATTATTCTGTGGCAAAACTATAGTAAATATAAAGTTAGCTTTGTTACAGTAGTTTTCCTCATTGTTATGTTTTTGCTTTTTGTACTTGTAAATTGGTACTTTCAGCTTGTATTTAAAGTATTATAATCTTTTTATGTAGTGCATTAAATCTTATTACTTTTGTTATTTGAGATTTCAACTTTATCTCTGCCTCCTGTAGCTTTGCTCACTAAAATGGTGTCAAAATTTTTTTTTTAGAGACAGAGTCTTACTTTATTGCCCTCAGTAGAGTGCTGTGTCATCACAGCTCACAGCAACCTCCAACTCCTGACTTAAGCGATTCTCTTGCCTCAGCCTCCCGAGTACCTGGGACTACTGGCACCTGCCAGAACGCCTGGCAATTTTTTTTTAATTGCAGTTTGGCCGGGGCTGGGTTTGAACCGGCCACCCTTGGTATATGGGTCCAGCACCCTACCCACTGATCCACAGGTACTGCCCAGGTGTCAAAATCTTAATACTATAGTTGGGTAAGATGAAGAAGCCACATAATTACGTTTCAAAAGACATAGGTTTTAGTCCCAGCTATGTAAATAAAAACTTTACTTCTCTGGGCTTCATTTGCTTTATCCATAAAATGCAAGATTTGAAATACTTAATTCCTAATACATCTTCCAGTTCTAAATTTTGTTTATTTCACCAGACATGGTAGCACATGCTGTAGTCCCAGGTACTCTGGAGGCTGAGGCAGGAGGATAGTTGAGTCCAAGAGTTCTGGGCTGAAGTATGCTGTGCTGATCAGGTGTCCACACTAAATTTGGCATCAATAAATTTGGTGACTTCCCTGGAGCAAGGAGGCCAAGGAGGGGTGACTGGCCCAGGTTGGAAGCGGAGCAGGTCAAAACTCTGGTGCTCATCAGTATGGGATTGCATGCTTGTGAATAACCACTGCACTCCAGCCTGGGCAACATAGCAAGACCCAATCTCTAATAAAAATAATGATGCTAACTAAATTTTCTTTATTTTATAAATTTTTATATTTCTGGGATTTTTTTTTTTGTTGTTGTTGTTGTTGTTTTGTTTTGAGACAGACTCTTAAGCTGTTGCCCTGGGTAGAGAACCGTGGCATCATTAGCTCACAGCAACCTCAAACTCTCAGGCTTAAGAGATTCTCTTGCCTCAGCCTCCCAAGTAGCTAGGACCACAGGTGTCCACACAGTGCCCAGAATAAAACTACTTTTTTGTTGCTGTTGTCATTATTGTTTAGCAGGTCTGGGCCTGGTTCAAACCCGCCAGCTTCAGTGTATGTGGCTGGCGCCCTTAACCACTGAGCTATGGGCGCTGAGCCTAAACTGATGTTTTTTATGTATGTTTAAAACAAAATTTGCAGTTTTTCTTTTTTTATTGTTTTGCTTTGTTTTTGAAACCAGAGTTTCACTTTGTCACCCCTTGGTAGAGTGCTGTGGTGTCATAGCTTACAGCAACCTCAGACCCTTGAGCTTAAGTGATTCTCTTGCCTCAGACTCCCAAGTAGCTGGGATTCCAGGCACCCGCCACAATGCCCAGCTATTTTTAGAGATGAAGTCTCACTGTAGCTCAGGAGATCGGCCCACCTCAGCCTCCCAGAGTACTGGGATTACAGCATGAGCCACCACGCCTAGCCTAGTCTTTACCATTTTTAAGCACAGAAATATCCAAGTATTTTTTGGAGACAGACTCTCACTCTGTCATGCAGTCTAGCATGCCATGGCCTCAGCCTAGCTCGTAGCAACTTCATACTGCTAGGCTCAAGAAATACTCTTGCTTTAGCCTCCTGAGCAGCTGAAACTATAGGCATGTACTATACACCTGCTAATTTTTTTATTTACAGGGTCTTGCTTTGTTCAGGCTGAACTCCTGAGTGTAGACATGTACTATACACCTGCTAAATTTTTTATTTACAGGGTCTTGCTTTGTTCAGGCTGAACTCCTGACCTCCCAGAGTGCTAAGATTATAGGAGTGAGCCACTGTGCCAGGCCGAACTTAATGTTTGGTTTTGTTTTTTTTGCAGTTTTTGGCCAGGGCTGGGTTTAAACCCACCACCTCTCACATATGAGGCTGGCACCCTACCCCTTTGAGCCATAGGCACTGCCCCAAACTTAATGTTTTTTAATTGGGTTGCTTTTGTTATTGAGTGATGAGGGTTGTTTGTTTGTTTGTTTTGTTTTTTGAGACAGAATCTCACGTTGTCGCCCTGGATAGAGTGCTATGGCATCACAGCTCACAGCAACCCCAAACTCTTGGGCTCAAGCCATTCTCTTGCCTCAGCCTCCCAAGTAGCTGGACTACAGGCACCTGCCACAACGCCTGGCTGTGTTTTTGTTTGTAATTGTCATTATTGTTTGGCAGGCCCAGGCTGGGTTCAAACCCACCAACTCTGGTGTGTGTGACTGGCACCCTACCTGCTGAGCTACAGGCACCGAGCCTCTAATTGTTCTTAATGTTATACAGGTTCTCTGTTTCCTTATTGATTTTCTACCTGACATTTCTATATGTTATTGAAAACAGAGTATTGAGGACGGATGTGGTGGCTCATGCCCATAATCCTAGCACTCTGAGAGGCCAAGGTGGGTGGATTGCCTCAGCTCACAGGTGCAAGACCAGCCTGAGCCAGAGCTAGACTTTGTCTCTATAAAATAGCTGGGCATTGTGGTGGATGCCTGTGGTCCCAGCTACTTGGGAGACTGAGGTAAGAGAATCACTTGAGCCCAAGAGTTTGCGGTTGCTGTGAGCTACAACACCACAGCAGGCACTCTACCCAGGATGACAAAGTGAGACTCTGTCTCAAAAAAAAAAAAAAAAGGGAGAAAGAAGGGAAGGTGAGGGAGTGGAGAGTACAAAAGACGAGGTTGGAAAATTGGCAAGACAGCAGCATCAAGCTGTCCTGAGGTCAAAGAACCTGACTTCATAGTATAAGATTCTGAAGGAAAACTTAAAGAAAAGTAGGTATTCAGAAAGTGCGATATTTGTTTGAATTTAGTATTTCACAAGTGAACCAGCACTAAGGATTGGGAGCATCTAGGAATGTCCAAGGGAGTGGAATGCCTTCAGCAAAGGTAAAATTTATCAGAAATGAAGCAGTCGAGGAACTAGGAAATAAAGTATTAGATAGGTGTCCCAGAAAAATAACAGGATTTCAGGATGGAGTTCAGGAAAATTGTAATACAGAAGCTAAATAAATGCAATAAACATAGGTAGATTGATAATGACATTAACAGGGATAGGATGATAGAAGTAGCCAAATAGCATAATCTTTCTAGGAGTAATTTTAATTTTATACGAAGACAGAAGAATAACTGGAATCGGCATTGGAGACAAAAGGGGGTGAACCCACTCTCCAACCCTAAGTTTGCAACATCTAATGGAATGAGCATCTATAACTTCAGGGCAGTACAAAGCAAATATTGCTGGGGTAAGGGGAGGCTTGGTTTCAGTTATGGCAAAAAGGTCATGGCCATTCCTTGAAGTTTGTTTTCTGTGGAAAGCATACACCTAAGAGATCAGTGAAAAGACTTGAGAATGAGAGGAGTTAGCTTTGTTGGATAAGACAAGAAGCAGCACAGCATTATGGGAATCTGTACTATGTAGGGTTTGTAAACATTAGTGATTGTTCCTTGGATAGTGTTAAGGTTAAGATAGAAGTGGGAAACATGGCCCCTGAGTTTCAACTTACTCCACTGTGACAAAAAATGTAATTTTAACATCTGTATTATGTGTTGTTTCGTAATACAGGTATGCATTGTTTTGCATAGTACTGTTTCAAAGATAACAATATATTGGATAGCTTTTAAGTACTAAGATTTAAGTTCTAAGATCAATTCTTACTATTAATGGTAGCACATACATAGTCTTAGCACATTTGCATAAAATTAACCTTGAATTGACATTCTTTTCACAGGTTAGCACCTGCATTATGGCAGAGCACACTTAAGTATTTTATATATTTATATTTAAAACTGCAAGGTTTTTGTTAAAATTTTTCAAAGAAATGAGTCTAGTACTGAGATGCAATGAGAAAGCACCCTCACCTTATCCCCTAAAACTGAGAGTAATTCTAATCCTATAGTTGTGTAAAGAGAACAAATGAATCTTGTAAGTTAATAGAAATTCAGTGGAATTCTGAATCCAACCAATTATTGACATGTTTTTGGTGTTTACATAAACAAAAATCCTTCAAATTTAAGGCCATCTCAGTGGCCTATAATCCTAGCACTGTGGTAGGCTGGGTAGGGGTAGATTGCCTCAGGTGTTTAAGATCCAGCCTGAGCAAGAGGGAGACCTGGTCTCTAAAAAGTAGTCAGGCATTGTGGCGATGCTTACTTGGGGGACTGAACAGGAGGAGTATTACTTAAGCTCAAGAGTTTGGGGTTGCTGTGAGCTAGGACCCCCACCCCCACCAACAAAAAAAAAGAGATCGCTCAGACTTACAGAATGCATGGGCCCAATGTTGTCTCCATTGTCTAGCACATAGTTGCACAGATAATCATTATATTTTGTATTTTTTCATTAAAAGTATAAAATCACACCTGGTTTTAACCCTGTTTCCATCTTTTTATACCTTAGATCACTTAAGCCTCTGGAAAAAAAGTTTTTTGTTGTTGTTACTTTTTTGTTTTTGTTTGAGACTGTCTCACTTTTTCGCCCTCCATAGAGCGCAAGTGATTGTAATGTTCATCCAGATTTGGTTCACTTTTACTTAGAAATTCAAGCTACCACTTCAGAAACTTATTATGTTAAATGACCATACAGTGACAAGTGGAAAAACAGGAAAACTGGTTTGAGATGTGACTGTTTAGCTGAGTGGCTGGTTACACATCAGCCTCATGATACGTGCAATTCATAGTGAATCTCAGCAGAACTCTGTACCAATCATAGAGCTGCTCTATAGCTTACAGATGGGCAGAATGCTGAGATGCTGCTCTATGTCGGTTTGCTTATTATTGCTGAGTTCTAAGACATGTCAAATCATCTAAACTTCTGTGAGTTCTAAGACATGTCAAATCATCTAAACTTCTGTGGAATCCTATAGGGTCAGTCATTATGTGCTTCATGAAACTGTCAGAATTTCTGATCTTAAGCTATGTTTTCATTTTTAATATATTTTCTGATTTAATTTTCATTTGAATTGAATATTATTAATAGGATTAACATGTTTCTATTAGTAGTTAGGGTTGTCTTTAACATGTTTACCATTTAGGTGCCTCTGGTTCATGCTTGAAGTTTTAATGACAAAGAATGAAAACAATAGCCATGCCTTTATGAAGAAGATGGCAGAGAATATAAAATTAACCAGGGATGCCCAGTCTCCAGATGAGTCCAAGGCAAATGAAGTAAGTTGAGTGTTAGGCCAGTGGGTGTTGATAAAACCATGCTATCCCACTTGTATTTCCTGACCATTTTGTAAGCATTTAAGTTTCAGAATGTTTAAAAAAATATATTTACACTCCATTGTTATTGCATTTCAAGTGAATTTCATTTTGGTGATCATAAATACTATGAAAAACACATTAAAACTTCTGCACAGGCAGCACCCATAGCTCAGTGGGTAGGGCTTTGGCCACATACACCAAGGCTGGCGAGTTTGAACCCAGCCCAGGCCTGCTAAAACAACAATGACAACTGCAACCAAAAAATAGCTGGGCATTGTGGCGGGCACCTGTAGTCTCAGCTACGTGGGAGGCTGAGGCAAGAGAATTGCTTAAGCCCAAGAGTTTGATGTTGCTGTTAGCTGTGATGCCATGGCACTCCACCGAGGGCAACATAATAATCAGACTCTGTCTCAAAAAAAAGAAAAAAAAAAAACTTCTGCAGAATAGGAGGTTAAGAACAAAATAAAATGTATAACTATGATGTCTTAGGAACTTTTTTTTTTTTTTTTTTTGTAGAGACAGAGTCTCACTCTATCACCCTTGGTGAAGTGCCTTGGTGTCACACAGCTCACAGCAACCTCCATTTCCTGGGCTTAGGCAATTCTCTTGCCTCAGCCTACCAAGTAGCTAGGACTACAGGTGCCTGCCACAACACCTGGCTATTTTTTTTGTTGCAGTTCGGCTGGGGCTGGGTTTGAACCCTCTACCTTCCCTATATAGGGCCGCCCTACTCACTGAGCCATAGACGCCGCCCAAAAACTTTTAATAAGAAGTAGATAGTTGGCTCAGCGCCTGTGGCTCAAGCAGCTAAGGCGCCAGCCACATACACCTGAGCTGGCGGGTTCAAATCCAGCCCAGGCCCACCAAACAACAATGATACAAAAAATAGCTGCAACCAAAAAATAGCCAGCATTGTGGCAGGTGCCTGTAGTCCCAGCTACTTGGGAGGCGGAGGCAGGAGAATCACTTGAGCCCAGGAGTTAGAGGTTGCTGTGAGGTGTAATGCCACAGCACTCTACGCAGGGTGACAGCTTTGAGGCTCTGTCTCAAAAAAAAAAAAAAAAAAAGAAGTAGATAGTCTTTTTGTGTGCTTTCTTTAGTTTATGTTTAATGCATTTTGTTCTTGACTAAGAGGCTACATAGCAGTAATGAACACAAATATGAAATGTTTAAGGAATAACTAACAACCACAAATCCTGGTTTATTTAAGTCTAATTTATGCATTTGCTGGAATTGATAATTGTGATTATTTTTCATTACTGAAAGTTGCACATGATCTTTCTTTTTTTCTCCCTAGAAACTTTATACAGTATGTGATGTGGCTCTTTGTGTTATAAATAGTAAAAGTGCTTTATGCAATGCAGATTCACCAAAAGACCCAGTCCTCCCAATGAAATTTTTTACACAACCTGAAAAGGTAATTTCCTTTTCCTCATTTTTCTCCCACATTAAACTGATTTAAATTTCAATTACTGTCAACTCTAGTGGCTAGTATTGGATTGTCTTGACTAAAGAATAAATACATAACTGTGGCATTTCAGCCGGAGATGCCATCTTCCAGTAATTCTCCAAAATGATGAACACAACAGGAAAGAGGAAAGGCACTGAAATGTGTTCTCTAGGCCTTTTAGAAAACACGGAGTATTCCTTAGGCTACATACATGCAAATCTACAAGAAAGGTGATATTGTAGACATTACTTTTGTACTATTCAAAAAGGCATGCCACACAAATGTTACCATGGCAAAACTGGAAGAGTCAGTGTTACCCAACATGCAACATGCTGGCTGCTGGCATTATTGTACATAACCAAGAGCAAGATTCTTGCCAACAGGATTAATGTTCATATTGAGGGTATTAACCACTCTAAGAGCCAAGATAGCTTTCTGAAATGCATGAAGGAAAATGATCAGAAAAAGAAAGAAGCTGAAGAGCAATGTACCTGGGTTGAATTGAAGCATCAGCCTGCTCCACACAGAAAAGCACTTTGTGAGAACAAAAGGAAAGGAGACTGGGCTGCTGGAACCCATTCCCTATGAATTCATGGTATAATAGGTATACTGCGTAGCACATATAAGAATGAAGACCCAGTGAAAAGATGCATAAGGTGCTGGAACGTATTCCCTTGCTTTGTGACAGCCAATGGAAAGGAGCCTGAGCTGCTGGAACTTATTCCTTATGCATTCATGGCATAATCGGTGTAAAAAAAGGCTACTGTAAAGAAAAAGAACTCTGGGCTTATCAAAGAATGGAAGAATGTCTTCTGCAGCTCTGAATAACATTATTCCCTCTTGAATAGGAGAAAACAAATCAAGATTGTTGTTCACATATTCCTTCTGGGAGTTTCTACTATGAAGAGTTGTTTTCAGGGTGGCGCCTGTGGCTCGAGGAGTAGGGCGCCGGTCCCATATGCCAGAGGTGGCGGGTTCAAACCCAGCCCTGGCCAAAAACCACAAAAAAAAAAAAAAAGTTGTTTTCAGACTTTTAAAATTATTTTAATCTCATTTTATTAAAATAATGTTAATAGTGGCTCACACCTGTAATCCTAAGCACCCTGGGAGGCCAAGGCAGGTGGATTTCCTGAGCTCATGAGTGTGACACCTGCCTGAACCAGAGTAAGACCCCATCTCTAAAAGTAGCCAGGCATTGTGGCAGGCACCTGTAGTCCCAGCTACTCTGGAGGCTGAGGCAAGAGAATCACTTAAGCCCAAGAGGTTGAGGTTGCTGTGAGGTGTGGTGTATAGCACTCTACTAAGGGCAACAAAGTAAGAATCTGTTGCCAAATAGAGATATATTTGGATATATATATAGAGAGAGATAGTACATTTATTCTGCTGTCAACAAATTGTTTTACATGTAAATAAGTCTTCCAGCTATCCCAAGCTCAGTATCATTTTCCAGCTAATTTGGATTTTTTTTTTTTTTTCTCCTGAGACTGAGTCTCACTCTCACCCAGGCTAAAGTGCCCTGGTGTCAGTCTAGGTCACAGTAACCTGATAGTTCTGAGCTCAAGCAATCCTCCTGTCTCAGCCTTCTGAGTAGCTAGGACTACAGCCTGCCACAATGCCCAGCTAACTTTTACTATTTATTAGTAGAAAACCTATTGCTTAAGCTGGTCTCAAACTCCTGAGCTCAAACGATCCTCCTGCCTCACCCTCTCAGAGTGCTAGGATTACCTAGCATGAAGTACCACCCCCGGCCTCAAATTTGAACTCTTAACTTTCACATAGATAAAACTTTTGAGAAAGTAGAGACGGCCAAGGGAGTCACCAGCGCCGCTGTCCCCCACGCGCTGCTGCGCTGAAGGCGCACGGGTGAGCACTGTGCCGGATCCCCTGGGGCAGCGTAGGCTGCAGACATGGCGCTGGGGCGGGGATGGGGACTGAGTCTGGGCAGCACGGCGCAGCCCCAGGTGCTCCCGAGCGGCGGCCGGGAGGTGTGTCCAGGCGCAGGGCTCTGCAGAGGACTCTGGCAGTCCTCCAGGCCTGGCAGCAGCCATCAGGCCTTTGTGCTGGCCCGGCTGGCAGGGCTGGCTGCTTTGTGTGTGTTGTTCTTCCTCACCCTCCGCTCGCAACCCCATGGCAGTCAGAAGTTCCTGAGGACAGCGGTTCGCTCCTTTCCCACCCTCAATTGCAGTGTCCCCTGTGCCCCGGAGCCCAGCAATTGAGGTGCAAATAGAGGCTGCGGGGGCCACCTAGATGTCTTCTGCCACTTTGCAGAAACCCAGCAGCGTTGGTCTCCTTGCTCTGCCCCTGACCGGCCCCTCAGGACACAGCTGGAGGATGCTCCTAGTAAAGGTCACTTGATTAGAAAGAGGGCCTGTTGGCTGGACGGGAAGGAAACGAGTTTGCAGATTCTCCAGCTTGGTTGGGAGGTGCTGCCAGAGGTGCATCTGGTGTGCCAGAGGTGTGCCTTGTGGTCACTGAGGCAGCCAAACCTGTGTAGATCCCAAACTCGTAGAGCCCTGGCTGGCGAGGAGGCAGCCGGGTGAACAAAACTGGCTCAAGAGACCCTCGAGAGTTTGGGGTTCTCAGATAGGAGGAGTCTTTTCAAGTGGATCCTTGTGGACTTACCTGGCGTTTGACACCTAATCCCAGTGGAGTTGTGTGCAGGAGCCAAAGCTGCTTTAAAGTACACACCGCCTTTCTTTGGAAGTTTTAGTTTGAAACTTAAGGGGGAATGAGGAATGATTTACAAAACCATCCTTCAAGCTCTTGCTTCTCCAAGGAGCAAAATGTATGGTCAGAATTTGCATGCTTTCCCCTCCTTTCTATGTATTTTCTTGGTGACAAGTATTGCTATTTGGCTCCAAGGAGTCTCCTTCAAGCCTAGCATCTAGAGTCACTGATTCTGCCCACCTGCCAGCAGAACCTACTGTGGCGTCTGTCTGGTGAAAGACACTTAAAACTGCGTGAGGTTTCGCAGTATCAGAACCATTGCTGCTTTTATACACAGTGGAGATTTTAAGGAAGGCACATAGAGGTAGCAGGCCAAATTCAGCCATCTGTTACCTGGCTATGACCTGGATGTCCGCAGGCTCACCTACAACATAGTGATAACTGATGTCCAGGGTGTCAACATACCTTGGACCTATAAGGATAAATGGGATAATATATGGAAGCTATGAAATCCCTAAAGATTTGATTACTGGAATTGTCAACTCTGCCGATTTATGTGCACATTTCTCCTCCACTATGAGCAGAGCAGTCACACCGCACACTTGTCTGGCTTTCTGTAGCCTTCTGCTTCTCAACTTTGCTACACGATGTTTGGCCTTTCCCAAAACAGAAAAGAATGAGATAGCACTCTTCCTGCAGAAGAAGGGCAGTTTGAGAAGGTGACCTCAAAGCAGGCGCCTCAAATGGTGGTCTCTGAAGATGCCCTGCCGTCAGCAGGGCCCTCAGCCATGCCATAAATCAAGTATTCTTGATTAACAAAGAAACCCCTCCTAGAGGAGCCAGGCTCCTGCAGCCTGGTAGCCCTAATGTTTATGCTGCTACTGCCCCAGCAGACCCAGCAGGTGATGATATGTTTGGTTCCAGGCAGCCAGAGAGAATGTCTCCTGAAAGCAGACCTTTCAAGGCTGTGTTCACCATTCCTGTCGCTGCAACTGCTCCTCTGCACATTAATGGAAAGGAGGAACCCCGCAGGAGGACCAGCATTTAGCTCCTTGCAGAAGGGGCCACAGAAGCAACACTGAGCAACGTGGATGACCAGTTATTTGCAACTGAAAGTCAGGAAGGAGTTAGTCTGGGACATTCATCTTCATCCCAGGTGAATGCTAAAGAAATGCTGACTGCCTGGATAAGGCCTGAGACATTTGAAGCATCCCCAGACCACAGGAAAACATCTTTTCCTGGTACTGGGTCCACAGCAGGCTCTAAGCCTGAGAGCCTCACACCTGATAAGGAGAAGCCTGTGCAGATGACAGCTGACAATACCCAGGTAACTTCCACCAGGCAATCATTCATGACTTCTGAGCACATGCTGAGCGTCCAGCCAGAAACTGATAGTCTGCTGGGAGCTCCAGAAGTCACACTGAGTGTCAGCACAGCTGTCCCAGCTGCTTCTGTCTTAAGTGATGAGTGGGATGACACCAAATTAGAGACCGTAGGCCAAATAAAGACCCCCAAAGCTTGGAGACAGTGCAGGGGCTCAGGTGAGAGTGGCAGTGTCTCCGACAGCACAGGCACGCCATGAGGGGATGGAAGGGGGCTGGCCTCTGACAGGCTGCGCACGTGGCTCTGGGGCTGGCGGAAGGGGAAACACATGGGGACAGTCCTGGTAAAGGCACAAGCGGATGAGC
Organism: Nycticebus coucang; assembly: GCF_027406575.1. Classification (NCBI taxonomy): domain Eukaryota; kingdom Metazoa; phylum Chordata; class Mammalia; order Primates; family Lorisidae; genus Nycticebus; species Nycticebus coucang. Next base: position 13,634,571 of record NC_069802.1, read on the forward strand.
TATCTCCTGCCTTCACCCATGAGAGTTCCTTTTCCCCCACAAGCTTGATGAAAGACACAAAAGTTTCTGTTGTGAACCTGTTCCAAAGTACAGAAGACTTGACAGAATCCATCAAGGAAAAGGATGCTGGGTCTTCCTTAGAGACCACTGTTTCTATCTCAGAGTATGAGTCTGAGGCATATCAACTGTTGGGAAATACATCAAAAGACATCATCACTCAAGAGATGACAACAGCTGTTCAAGAACCAGAAGCCACTTTGTCCATGGTGACACGAGCAGGTCGCTCCCCTTGAGGTTACCGGAGACAGTTGCAAGACAGAGGAGAAGAGCTGCCCACTCCTGTGTCCGGGGAACCTGGTGTTAGTCAGCTGTCAAGAAAATGGGAGCCTCTGGCCACTGCGGTTTCAGCTACTCCTGCAGTGGAAGACCTCACGGACACAGTCACAGGGCCAGATGAGGAATTGACACCAGTTCTGGGTTCTCTGGTGACGCCCCCAGGAATGATGGTGGAGATACCCTGCCTTTCCCCCATGCTGCCCGCTTCTGAGGTGTCCTCTGAAAAGGGAACTGTCCAGCCATCCATTAGCCGTGTCAACACAGCCACCTCTTATGGCCTGGACCAGCTTGAATCTGAGGGTACCCTCGCTGTGAGAAGGATCTTTTCTACAAACGTTTTTGAGAAAACATTACGTAGAAGTGTGTTCAATCTGCAATGCAGATCTGCAGTCAGTAAACTGTGGCCTGTGCAAATCTGGCCTGTCACTTGAGTTATTTGATCTGTGAGCCAAGAATAGTTTTTATATTACATAAAAAAAAATTTAATTCTTTTGAGTTTTTACATTCTTAAATGATTGAAAACAAAAGAAGAACAATATTTCGTGACACGTGAAAGTTGCAATAAATTCAGATTTCAGTGTTCATAAATAAAGCTACATTGGAACAGTTGAAGAAAAAAAAAAAAAGAAAGTAATTGTTGCGTTGTGGCGGGCACCTGTAGACCCAGCTGCTTGGGAGGCTGAGGCAAGAGAATTGCTTAAGCCCAGGAGTTAGAGGTTGCTGTGAGCTGTGACACCACGGCACTCTACCATGAGGGTGACATAGTGAGACTCTGTCTCAAAGAAAAAAAAAGTCTACATTTGCTCTAATTGATTTACTAGCTGGTTAATATCACTGTTTTCAAAAAACACTAATTCAATTATATTTTGATGGTATGTTTATCTTATGATTTGAACCATCAGTCTACTTATGGTTTTAAGAAACAAAATATTTTTAATTAATTAAAGTGAGAGATTTTTCAATATGGGTGATATTCTTGAGATATTCTTAAGATCCTGTGTGGATGTCCTTTGCTATATATTAAGCGTCTAGTATGTACATAGGATACGTATTGGATCCTTTGAGAGCCCAAAAGTAGATTTTATGATACAGTAGAAGATGTGAGGGTAATTTAATGAATGAACTAGAGGCTATTTGCACTGAACAATATGAAAAAATAGCTTTAGGGCGGCGCCTGTGGCTCAGTGAGTAGGGCGCCGGCCCCATATGCTGAGGGTGGCGGGTTCAAACCCAGCCCTGGCCAAACTGCAACAAAAAAATAGCCGGGCGCTGGGCGGCGCCTGTGGCTCAGTTGGTAAGGCGCCGGCCCCATATACCGAGGGTGGCGGGTTCAAGCCCGGCCCCGGCTGAACTGCAACCAAAAAAAAAATAGCTGGGCGTTGTGGCGGGCGCCTGTAGTCCCAGCTGCTTGGGAGGCTGAGGCAAGAGAATCGCGTAAGCCCAAGAGTTAGAGGTTGCTGTGAGCCATGTGACACCACGGCACTCTACCCGAGGGCGATATAGTGACACTCTGTCTCTACAAAAAAAAAAAAAGAAAAAATAGCTTTATTTAAAATGTGATTTGGAAATTTACCTCTAACATTGCTGAAGTATTATGTGCCATTGATTTAATTTAAAGATAGATAATATGAAGTGATTTATTAAATGTGTTTTGATTATTGCATGAATTTATATATATGTTGGCACCAATGTGATTGTTATTGTAAGGCACAGAGCTTGGAAAGTATTGGGACGATAAAAATATGCACGTTCACTTTAATTGATGTATCTTTTTCTTTTAATAGGACTTTTGTAATGACAAAAGTTATATTTCAGAAGAGACAAGAGTACTTCTGTTAACAGGAAAGGTATACGTTCTTGATAATAGGTGGTCTTTATTTCATATATGTAATGCTTCTGCTATTTCTATAAAATATTTTAAACGTCCTTTAGAATTTGTATTTCCTGACTCTCAGGGATCATGTTACAAATTTGTAGTGTTGACAGCAGCTGTTTTCTCAGACTTTTTTTTCTGCCATGAAACACTCTTCCAAATGGTACTATGTCTTCATATCAGTAATGATAAGCTTTAGCTAGGTTATAATCCACAAAGTGGATTTTATTGAGAAAGGTTTAACAAACTGCAAGATATAAATAAAGAGATAATTTCAAAGTATTCATGAGTTACACGGTTTATATTTTATAAAAGTACTGTGCTGACACCTGAAAGAAAAAGGAAACTTAATTTTTGCTAAAGTTACTAAACTATTACTACATACATTCAGTAGTTCATAAGACATTTTATTATGTTTTGTATTTTAGCGGCACTTTTTGATTTTTTTTAATAAGGGATAATATTGCCTAGTTATTATTAAGGCACTTTCAATTGTATTAAGGTAGCCAAACACAATTTTATAGAATGTCATTTCTAATAAATTTAAAGTTTAACTTTCTAAGGTAACAATCCCTTGACTTAGGCTAAAGGGTATCTCTCATATTTGTTTAAATTTACATGTATTCTGTTCAGTAAGTTATAAAATAACGTGTGTGTGATTCTTTTAGCCAAAGCCTGCTGGAGTACTAGGTGCTGTCAACAAACCTTTATCAGCAACAGGGAGGAAGCCCTGTGTTAGAAGCACCGGCGCTGAGACTGGAAGCAATAATAATGTAAATTCAGAGCTGAACCCTCCAACCGGAAATCGATCAAGGCAATTTTTTCTCCAGTTGTTTTTGTTACTAACACTCACGACTGGGTTCATCTTTTAATACATTCTGTGTTTTGGTATAAAATAACATTGATAAATTTTTAGTATTTTAATAATGAAAATCAAGAGTGGACTATTAATTTTGAAACCCTGTGGCATTCCAAGCATGTACAAAAGTTAACAGAAAATATGAGGATTTGTGATATATTATAACTAATTAACATGGAAGTTTTTTTTTTTTTTGCTTTACATGTATGAGGAAATTTAGGAGCTGGGCATAGTGGCTTGCGCATGTAATCCCAGCTACTCAGGAAACTTAGGTGGGAGGATTGCTTGAAGCCAAAATTCAAGATCAGCCTGGGCAACATAGCAAGACACCACATGCACTAATCTCAAAAGGAAAATTCAACATTTAGGAAAACTATAAAGATATAACTTTTAAATAAGTAGAATTGCTTTTTATTTATTTACTTTTTTTTTTTTTGAGACAGAGTCTCACTTGGTAGAGTGGTGTGTGGCGTCACAGCTCACAGCAACCTCAAACTCTTAGGCTTAAGAGATTCTCTTGCCTCAGCCTCCCAAGTAGCTGGGACTACAGGCACCCACTACAACACCCAGCTATTTTTTTGTTGTTGCAGTTGTTTAGCTGGCCTGGGCCAAGTTCCAACCTGCCAGCCTTGGTGTATGTGGCTGACGCCATAACGACTGTGCTGTGGGAGCCAAGTCCTGCTTTTTAATTTTTTTTTTTTTTGTAGAGACGGAGTCTCACTTTACTGCCCTCAGTAGAGTGCCGTGGCATCACACAGCTCACAGCAACCTCCAGCTCTTGGGCTTACATGATTCTCTTGCCTCAGCCTCCCGAGTAGCTGGGACTACAGGCACCCGTCACAACGCCCGGCTATTTTTTTGTTGCAGTTTGGCCGGGGCTGGGTTTGAACCCACCACCCTCGGCATATGGGGCCGGTGCCCTACTCACTGAGCCACAGGCGCCGCCCCCTGCTTTTTAATTTTTTTTTTTTTGGCCGGGGCTAGGTTTGAACCCGCCACCTCCAGCATATGGGACCGGCGCCCTACTCCTTGAGCCACAGGCGCCGCCCTGCTTTTTAATTTTTAACTCAGATTAGTATAGGATGATTTAAAATGACACTGTTCTAACATTCTCCACTTACAAAACTATTCCATGTTTATATTAACCTATGAAGTGTTTACTGTATTAGCCACTGTATAAGAATTCCCACTTGAGGGCAGCACCAATGGCTCAGTGAGTGGAGCGCCGGCCCCATATGCCAAGGGTGGCAGGTTCAAACCTGGCCCAGCCAAACTGCAACATCTACAACAACAAAAATAGCCAGGCATTGTGGCGTGTGCCTGTAGTCCCAGCTACTCAGGAGGCTGAGGCAAGAGAATCACCTAAGCCCAAGAGCTGGAGGTGGCTGTGAGCTGTGATGCCATGGCACTCTACCGAGGGCAACAAAGTAAGACTCTGTCTCTAAAAACAATAATAATAATTCCCACCTGTGGCTCAAGCAGCTAAGGTGCCAGCCGTATACACCGAGCTGGCATGTTCTAATCCAGCCCGGGCCTGCCAAACAACAATGATGGCTGCAGCCAAAAACTAGCTGGGCATTGTGGTGGGCACCTGTAGTCCCAGCTACTTGGGAGGCTGAGGCAAGAGAATCGCTTGAGCCCAGGAGTTGGAGGTTGCTGTGATGCCACTGCACTCTACCCAGGGTGATAGCTTGAGGCTCTGTCTCAAAAAAAAATAAAAATAAGAATTCCCACTTGCTTCCTTACTCTTTCTTCTTTTATATAAACGTAACTTTTTTGGGGGGGTGGAGCTCTCACCCTGGGTAGAGTGCCATGGCGTTACAGCTCACCGCAACCTCCAGCTCTTGGGCTTAGGTGATTCTCTTGCCTCAACCTCCCAAGTAGCTGGGACTACAGGCACCCGCCACGACACCCAGCTATTTTTTGTTGCAGTTGGCCAGGGCTGGGTTTGAACCCGCTACCCTTGGTATATGGGGCCGGCGCCGTACTCACTGAGCCACAGGTGCCGCCCTAAATGTAACTTTTTATCAGTACATAATAATTATACATATCCATCACTTCTGACTCTTATTATTCTGACTCTCCTCTTATCAACACTAAATACTGATTTTATTCTTTTTCTTTTCTTTATTCTTTTATTCTTTTTCTTTTTCTATTCTGAGACAGAATCTCACTTTGTTACCCTCCGTTGAGTGCTATGGTGTCACAGCTCACAGCAACTTCAAACTCTTGGGCTTAGGCGATTCTCTTGCCTCAGCCTCCCAAGTAGCTGGGACTACAGGTGCCCACCACAAAGCCCTGCTATTTTTTGTTGCAGTTTGGCCTGGGCCGGGCTTGAACCCAGCACCCTCGGTATATGGGGCTGATGCCCTACTCACTGAGCCACGGGCGCCACCCCTGATTTTATTCTTATACAAGAAACTGTAAGAATAAATTCAGCCAGTGATTTTTTTTTTTTTTTTTTTGAGACAGAGTCTCACTTGTCACTCTCAGTAGAGTTCAGTGGCTTCGTAGCTCACAGTAATCTCAAACTCTTGGGCTCAAGTGATCCTCTTGTCTCAGCCTCCCAAGTTGCTGGGACTGCAGGCACCCACCACAACGCCCCACTGTTTTTAGAGGTGGGGTCTCACTCTTGCTCAGGCTGGTCTCAAACCTGTGAGCTCAGGCAATCCAACCACCTCAGCCTCCCAGAATGCTAGGATTACAGGTGTGAGCCACCTCCCCTGGCCTAATCAGTGATGTTTTAAATCCTTTTCTGCAGTAGACCCCCAAAATACAAAATAAATTATATAGAATAACTGTGGTTTAAAAATTTGATGGAGGGGCGGCACCTGTGGCTCATCAGAGTAGGGCACCAGCCCCATATGCCAAAAGTGACAGGTTCAAACCCAGCCCCGGCCAAAAACTAAAAAAAAAAAAATTTTTTTTGATGGAGGCTCAGATACCTCTTAAGTGGCCTCTTCTCCTTATAGCCCCCTCCCTTGCAGTGCATTTTGGAAATTACTGTGCAATGTTCTGTAGTTTTATTCTTGTTTCCGGATTTTCTGCTCCCAAGAGATAAAGCTTAGAATAAGTTTATTATTGTTTCTTGATGATTCTTTGTGAAATGGTTTTAGGCAGTCATTTCTGTCTTAAATGAAAATCAGTAATATTATATAATAAAACAGTGTCTATAACCATAAGAGATCTGAATATTGCTATTGTTGCTTCACTTAGTAAGGTTTCTAAACCAGCCTAACTCTTTCCTTATTGATATGTTAAGAGAGTGAACTTCTCTTCTAATTTTTCTTCAACAGGGAACAGAGTTCAGAGGCAACAGAAACTGGAGTTAGTGAAAATGAAGAGATGCCTGTGAGAATTATTTCTGTCACACCTGTAAAGAATATTGACCCTGTAAAGAATAAGGTAAATTTAAACGTTTAACAAGTGAATTTGTCCCCATTATTGGAATCCCTCTAAAATTTTGTAGTAGGGGTAAGAAAAACCACAGCCAGCATGTTAAGTCCATACCACTCCCTTCAATACTTACTCTGCTTCACTGTCTAAAATGATTCTGCTTAGATGCACCCTTTGTTTTACAAGAATTCTTATGGTCACACATAATGGTATCCTTCTCCTACATTAGCCCTCTCAATACCTTGAAAGAATAACAATTTAGAGATTTTTCGTTTGTTTGTTTTGAGACAAAGTCTCACTCTGTCACCCTAGATAGAGTGCTGGGACATCATAGCTCATGGCAACCTCAAACTTGGGTTCAAGCAATCCTCCTGCTTTACTGTCACAAGTAGCTGGGACTATAGGCGCCTGCCACAATGCCTAGCTAATTGTTCTATTTTTAGTAGAGATAGAGTCTTGCTCCTACTCAGACTGGTCTCAAACTCCTGAGCACAAGGATCCTTCCCCCCCTTGGCCTCCAAGAATGCACCTAGCCCAGCCACAATCAGGAGTTTTTGAAATCTTTTCAGGGAGGCGCCTGTGGCTCAGTCGGTAAGGCGCCAGCCCCATATACCGAGGGTGGCGGGTTCAAACCCGGCCAACTGCAACCAAAAAATAGCCGGGCGTTGTTGTGGCGGGCGCCTGTAGTCCCAGCTACTCGGGAGGCTGAGGCAAGAGAATCGCTTAAGCCCAGGAGTTGGAGGTTGCTGTGAGCTGTGTGAGGCCACGGCACTCTACCAAGGGCCATAAAGTGAAACTCTTGTCTCTACAAAAAAAAAGAAATCTTTTCAAAAGTTTATTGACTCTTGGCAGAGGTCAGCACTGTTTTGTTTTTACCATATGATTTCACTGGTTAAAGTATGTTTGAGTTTTTATTTAACAGCAGCAGTCTTCATTGTTGATCTTTTTTATTTATTTATTTTTTTTCTTTTTGAGATAGTTTGCTGTGGCTTCACAGCTCACAGCAACCTCATCTCAGCCTCCCAAGCTGGGACTACAGGCACCCACCACAATGCCCGGCTATTTTTTGTTGCAGTTGTCATTGTTGTTTAGCTGGCCTAGGCCAGGTTCAAGCCCACCAACTTTGGTGTATGTGGCCAGTGCTGTAACCACAGTGTTACGGGTGCCAAGCCTTCATTGTTGATCTTTAAGGCACCAGTTTTCTCTAACAGTATTTTGTCAGGAGAGGAAGGAGTATCACAGAACTGGTGGGAGTATCAAATGACCTGGTTCTGCATCCTTGCTATACTACACCGTCTTTATGTTGACTTGGGCAGATTGTGTGACTTTTTTATGCTTCCATTCAACTGTAAGGTGACCTTGACAACTTATGTCAGTAGGAATGGCTTCAAGATGCTTAGTATTTTTCCCCACAGAATCATATTCTTGACAGGCTTATCTTTTTATTGCCACCATATATTTGTACTGGTCATCAAATATTTTCAGTATTATCCTCGGTTATAAAATAAGGTAGGTCTGTTAGTTTTTCTACAGTATCTTAACTTTTCCTATCCAAACTCTCATTATCTGAACTCAGGCTGCATAAATAAGGATAAATTTTTAGATCAGTCTCTTACTATCTAAATTCTTGCTTCTTGCTGTTTGAAATACAGCATACCACTGGATTCAGGTAACTGTCACTATTAAAGCTGGGCGCAGTGGCTCATACCTGTAAATCCTAGCACTCTGGAAGGCTGAGTTGGATGGATCTCCTGAGCTCATGACTTAGAGACCATCCTGAGCCAGAGCGTGACCTTGTCTCTAAAAAAAATAGCCTAGTGTTGTGGTGGGTGCCTGTAGTCCCAGATACTTGGGCGGCAGAGGCAAGAGAATTGCTTAAGCCCAAGAGTTTGAGGTTGCTGTGAGCCATGACGCCTCGGCACTCTACTGAGGGCAACTAAGTGAGATTCTTTCTCAAAAAATAAAAATTATCACTATTATAACTCTAGAATCCAGAAACTAATAGGTTTAATATTATAGGATCCTTGTGTAGAATTAAACAGTCTTAACATAAACAGACGTAGAGAAGAAAATGTGTATTGCCATAAATAGTTACGTTATGTATCCATAATGCATATTAAGAGGTAATACATTGGTAGACATACAGATGTTTATCTAGTACAGTAATCGGTAACTTACTGCCTCTGCCTAAAATTATATGTAAATTTGTTAAATTAGATATTTAAATTCTTCTGACAGATCAAAAAGCCTTACTTTCTGATTTGTAATATATTGTTCCAAACCTTCATTTTAACTCAACATTTCCAAAAAGTATTCTTTTTTTTTGAGACAGAGTCTCACTATGTCACCCTCCGTAGAGTGCTATGGCATCACAGCTCACAGCAACCTCAAATCAAACTCTTGGGCTTAAGTGATTCTCTTGCCTCAGCCTCCCAAGTAGCTGGGAATACAGGCAATCACCACAATGCCTGGCTATTTTTGGTTGCAGTTGTCATTGTTGTTTAACTAGCCCGAGCTGGGTTCGAACCCACCACCCTTGGTGTATGTGATTGGCGTGGTAACCACTGTGCGACAGGCACTGAGCCTCCAAAGACTATTCTAACAGCCTCCCTGTAATCTGAGGCTTATGTTTTGGCAAAAGCATGTAACTTCTTGGTCAGGTCCCCATATGTTTATAGGGACATTTCTTTCCTAGATCTGATTTTTGCCTTATAGGCTCAAAAACAATCTTGATACTGAAATTATATATAAAAATCTATAGGAGTGTTTCTTGATAACCAGTTTCTCAAAGAATGCTGAATAAACCAACTTATCACTCCATATATACATATATGAAAACTATTTAGTAAAGTGGGTTGCATTTTTACAAATTGGCACATTCTTTCCTATTACTGTGTGGGAGAAATCGGAACATGAAGATGATTCTGATAGGTTAAAAAGCAGAACCACGACACACATGTCCCATGGATTGAGACAAGCAATATTATCCTCTACAAGTCTTCTTTTTCTTAGTACCTGAGAAAACTGGTTTCCTTTTTATTTAGCATTTGCTTGAGCTCTTTGAACATATGCATAAGTGTGTAATTTTTATGAATGTTAAATGTGATCATGTGCATGATTTTTAATGTCAGCTTTTTTTCCTTTTTAAACAATCTAATCTGTATATGTCACTTTTTCCTGTACAGTTTTATCATTATCACGTGTATATACATGTACTTCATTTCCTTTTTTTGCCATTATAGTGTTGTAATAAATATTCTTCATAAACTGTGTAAGAAAATTAAAAAATAAATAAAAGCACATCTGTTGCTTTTATTTTTGTTGTTGTTCTGCTGCCTTTATTTCTGTGGCCTTAAGTTCCTGATAGTCAGATTGCTTCCCCCCACCCCAAGACTGAGTCTCTGCCACCGTGGCATCATAACTCACAGCAACCCTAAACTCTTGGGCTCAAGCAATCCTCTTGCCTCAGCCTCCTCTGTAGCTGGAATTACAGGTGCACGCCACCAGACTTGGCTGGTTTTTCTGTTTTTAGTAGAGACGGGTTCTCACTCTTGCTAAGGCTGGTTTCGAACTCCTGAGCTCAAGTAATCCACCCTCCTTGGCCTCTCAGAGTGCTAGGATTACAGGTGTGAACCACCACACCCAAACAAATTTTAGGTATTCCTGTATGGATTTCCTCTGATTATGTAGCCCTCAGTAGAGTGCCATAGCATCATGGCTCACAGCAACCTCAAATCTTACGCTTACATGATTCTCTTACCTCAGCCTCCCAAGTAGCTGAGACTATAGGTGCCTGACACAGCGCCCAGCTATTCTTTGTTGGTAGTTGTCATTGTTGTTTGGCAACCCCGGGCTGGATTTGAACACGCCAGCTCTGGTGTATGTAGCTGGCGCCCTAGCCGCAGAGCTTACAGGCACTGAGCCTGGATGTATTCTGTAAATGGCCTGATCATATCTTGTCCCTTGAAAATTGTTGTCTTTGTCTTGTCTAACTCAACTTCTGATGCTATGATTATTTTACTGTCTTGTTAACATTTTTACTCCCTTTCAATCCAATAGCCATGTAGCAGCCAACATTATATTTTTGTTTGTTTGGGGTTTTTTTGGGTTTTTTTGTAGAGACAGAGTTTCACTTTATTGCCCTCAGTAGAGTGCCGTGGTGTCACACAGCTCACAGCAACCTCCAGCTCCTGGGCTTAGGCGATTCTTCTGCCTCAGCCTCCCGAGTAGCTGGGACTACAGGCGCCCGCCACAACGCCCGTCTATTTTTTTGTTGCAGTTTGGCCGGGGCTGGGTTTGAACCCGACACCCTCGGCATATGGGGCCGGTGCCCTGCTCACTGAGCCACAGGCACCGCCCTGTTTGTTTGTTTTAAGACAGACTCTCACTTTGTTGCCCTGTGTCGAGTCCCATGGCATCATAGCTCACAGCAACCTCAAACTCTTGGCCCCATGTGATTCTCTGGCCTCAGCCTCCCCAGTGGCTGTGACTACAGGTGCCCACCACAACACCCGGCTATTTTTAGAGATTGGCTCTTGCTCTGACTCAGGCTGGTCTCGAACTCCTGAGCTCAAGGAATTCACTCAACCCAGCTTCCTGGACTGGTAGGATTACAGGCATGAACTACCACATCCGCCAACATTATATTTTAAAAATATAATTTGGATTATGTTTGTTCTCTTGTTAAAAGTTACTTTTTTTAGCATTAGAAGAAAATCAGAATTTCTTAACGTGGCCTACAAGGGACTCCTAATCTGTCCCGTTCCTGCCTCCCCTGTGTTTTCTTATCTCTCTGCCCACCGCTCTGTTCAATGCAGATTCCTTAAATGTCTCAAGTACTTTCTTCTTGGGGTACTTTATGCGATCTTTTTCTTATGTCTAGAATGTTTTTACTTTTCATATGACATGGTCCTAATTTTGTATTACTTAAATAATAGTTTCCCATAAGGACCAATTAGAAATTGGTTCTTCTTAGCATTTTCTTTTTTTTTTCTTTTTGGCCGGGGCTGGGTTTGAACCCACCACCTCTGGCATATGGGACTGGCGCCCTACTCCTTGAGCCACAGGCGCCACCCAAATCTTTTTTTTTTTTTTTTTTTTTGTGCAGGTTTTGGCCAGGGCTGGGTTTTGAAACCACCACCTCTAGCAAATGGGGCTGGCGCCTTCTTAGCATTTTCTTCTTTTCCAGAACACCCTGTTACTTAACCTCTTAGCATTTGAGTAATTCAGACTTAAATCTTTATTTACTTTTTTAAAAATTAGTCACCTACCATACTAACCTACGTGAGAGCAGGAACCATATCAGTTTTATTCCACAGTCTATGCCAAGCAGTCAAAACACCTGATAGACATTCAGCTGAACAAATGGTGCCTGCTTCGGCTTAATATTTCTTTTGTTGTTGTCCCATTTTGTTTTGCTGAGGAATTGCTGTATTTCTGCAACAGTGACCTGGCATATCTGTTCTGATCTGTAACGTACTGTTTTTGTGGTTCAGCTCTTGACGGCCACCTTACTCTTGGTCCTTTTGTGTATTGCCTGTTCTCTTAAAGTGAAGCTTGACATGGAAGTAAACCCTAAAGTAAAACACTGATTTGGGGATTTTCTCAAATTATTCCCAAGAGTTGTTTTTTATGTGTGTTTGTGGGTTTTTTTTTTCTTTTTGAAACAGAGTGTCACTATTTCACTCCCATTAGAAAGAACTCCTGGACTCAAGCAATTCTCTTGCCTCAGCCTCCCAAGTAGCTGGGACTTCAGGCGCCCACTACAATGCCCAGCTATTTTTTGTTGTAGTTGCCATTGTTGGTTAGCTGGCCCGGGCTGGGTTTGAACCTGCCAACTTCAGTGCATGTGGCTAGCGCTGTAACCACCGTGCTATAGGTGCTGAGCCTATTCCCAAGAGTTTTATTTATTTAATCATTTTTCCTTAAAATGAAGATTTGTAATGTTTTTTCCTCAGCCATTCTGGAAAGATTTTTCTAGGGAAAATGAAAATTAAGAAGATACAGGCCAGTCAAGGTGGCCCATACCTGTAATCTCATCACTGGGGGCGGCAGTATCGGGAGGATGTCTAAAGTCCACTTTGAAACCAGCTTAGGCAACATAGCAAGTCACTGTCTCTAAAAAATATTTGTTTAAATAGCCAGATGCCAGACACCTGGGCATGGTGTCTCACACCTGCAATCCTAGCACTCTTAGAAGCCAAGATGGGAGGATCCTTTCAGGTCAGGAGTTCAAGAGCAGCCTAAGCAAAAGCAACCTTCCATCTCTAACAAAAACAGAAAAAATTAGCCCGGTATGGTGGCACTTGTCTATAGTCCCAGCAACTCGAGAGGCTGAGGCAGGAGGATTACTTGAGCCTAGGAATGGGAGGTTGCAATGAGCTGTAGTGATGTCATTGCACTCTAGCCTAGACAACAAAGTGAGATTCTGTCTCAAAGAAAAAGAAGAAAGAAAGCCAGGTGTGCTTACTCCTCTGTGGGAGGCTGAGGTGGGAGAATCACTTGAGGCTAGGAGTTCAAAGCCAGCCAGGGCAAAAAATGAAACAAATAGAAAAGCTGGGCAGAGTGGTGTGCATCTGTAGTTCTAGCTACTCAGGAGGCTGAGGCAGGAGGATCACTTGAGGTGAGGAGTTTGAGGCTGTAGTGAGCTGTGATTGGGTCAGTGCACTCCAGCCTAGACGCCAGACCATGTCTCAAGGAAAAAAATTATATGTATTTATACATCTACATATATACACACACGCATGTATATATGACATTTTTGGATGATAATAGTGTTACTCTTCTTCTTTTTTTTTTTTTGTAGAGACAGAGTCTCACTTTATGGCCCTCCGTAGAGTGCCGTGGCCTCACCCAGCTCACAGCAACCTCCAACTCCTGGGCCCAAGCGATTCTCTTGCCTCAGCCTCCCGAGTAGCTGGGACTACAGGCGCCCGCCACAACGCCCGGCTATTTTTTTTTAGTTGCAGTTTGGCCAGGGCTGGGTTTGAACCCGCCACCTTCGGTATATGGGGCCAGCGCCCTACCGACTGAGCCACAGGCGCCGCCCCTACTCTTCTTCTTTTAATCTATTAAGGTTATCAATAAAAACTATAATGCTTCCTAAATATCCTTCATATAAAGGTCACTTTCATTCTGAAAACTATTATTTCTCCATTATGTTTCTTACAGTAAAATGGAATTTTATTATTTTGAACATTTTTTCCCAATAAAAATTATAGATTAAGAACTTTGAAGCTTTTCAAGGACTTAATACATGCTAAACTGAAACAAGAAATATTCAGAGAAAAGGTTAATCAGTTGATGTTGTAAAAAGAGATGAATGAATGGAGTGAGAAGTCGGAGTACAAAGATGACCATAGTTAGATGCATCAGAGAGGAAATAGCATGTTGAATTATGAAAACACTTTTTTTGAAAAATGATAAATTTAAAGCATATCTATCAAAAGGCTTTTTCTTTGGGGGCTGGGTGCCTGTAATCCTAGGGAGGCTGAGGCGGGAGGATTGCTTGAGCTCAGGAGATTGAGACCAGCCTGAGAAAGAGTGGGACCCTGTCTCTACCAAAAATAGAACATACGAGTCAGGCATGGTGGTGTGTGCCTTTATTCCCAGCTACTTTGGAGGCTGAGGCAAGAGGCTCACTTGAGGTCAGTCAGGAGTTGGAGGTGATGGTAGCTGTGTGATGACATCACTGGACTGTAGCCTTGGTAACAGAGAGACTGCATGGGGCAGTGGGGGATCATTTGGAATGGATATGATAGGGAAAAAGGTAGGTTTTCTTTATCTTGTATATATTGCTTGTGCTTTTAATACACAATTATTGTGCATATTAAATGTGCCAAGTACTATTTCAGCATCCATATCTCAGTAGTTAGCGCCAGCCACATACACCTACGCAGGCAAGTTTGAACCCAGCCCGGGCCTACTAAACAATGACAACTGCAACAAAAAAAATAGCCGGTTGTGGCGAGCACCTGTAGTCCCAGCTACTTGGGAAGGTGAGTTGAGAGAATCGCTTAAGCCCAAGAGTTTGAGCTTGCTGTGAACTGTGACACTACAGCACTCTACCGAGGGTGACAAAGTGAGACTCTGTCTCAAAAAAAAAAAAAAAAAGAAAAAGAAAAAAAGTGCCGAGTACTGTGGTAGGCACCTACCCCAGACCCTCTCTTCCAGGAGCTTACTTTTCTATGTCTATGTAAGCAATTAACTAGAAGCCCTAGAGTCCCAATTTCCTTAAGATACTTTTTTCTAGGATAAATCATTGATATTTAAGGAGTTTATGTTTATAGAATTCTTCCATGCTCTTTTAGGAAATTAATTCTGATCAGCTTACCCAGGGCAACATCAGCAGTGATCGAGGAAAGAAAAGAACAGTAACCGCAGCTGGTGCAGAGAACATCCAACAAAAAACAGATGAGAAGGTGGATGAATCAGGACCACCTGCCCCAGCCAAACCTAGGCGAGGACGTCGACCCAAGTCTGAATCTCAGGGCAATGCAACCAAAAATGATGATATCAATAAACCAGTTAACAAGGGAAGGAAAAGAGCTGCGGCCGGTCAGGAGATCCCTGGGGGTTTGGAAGCAGGTAATGCCAAAGCACCCAAACTGCAAGATGTAGCCAAAAAGGCAGCACCAGCAGAGAGACAGATCGACTTGCAAAGGTAACATATGTCATTTCTTCTTGGCCTTGAGTTTATACGTTTTGTTTTATCTTAGTGTCTGCCAATCATCCCCAACACGTAGGCTTGGCGAATGAGAACTTCTCTTTTCCTAAGTAAGTTATGACGGCATTTGTTTTATCTCATGACCTCCATGTTTAAGGGATTAATCTGAAGAAAGATCTTTTTTCCTTCAGTTAATTTTTATTTATTATATGGCATATTGATTTTTCTGTTTGTTGGCAAAGAGAATATTTTGCTTGGTATCCTTCAGAGGGTTGCATGGGTTTACATAACCTAAAGAATTACCTTTGGGGGCAACACCTGTGGCTCAGAGGAGTGGGGCGCCAGCCCCATATGCCAGAGGTGGTGGGTTCAAACCCAGCTCCGGCCAAAAACTGCAAAAAAGAAGAATTACCTTTGGGTACAGAGTCCCAGAATGGAGAAGATAGTCCCTGCTCTGTAATTCTTGTAGTTAATTATAATATAGGTCAACAACTTACCTCTCCCCAACCCTGCCAGTGAAACAGTCTTAGAGCTGCTCAGCTTTAATTATTCTTGGCTGAGATTTTGCATTTTCCATACTATAAGAATGATGCCCCATTTAGAAATCTAAAAGGCAGGCCCTTTCATCTTGACCTACAATTAGAACTTAATCTGTCCTCCTCTTTTGTTCTTACATACCTAACTCATCTACCCCTAAATTAGACTGTAAATATCTGAATTCCTTATAGAAAAGAGTCAGTTTTGATCAACTCACAGTACCTCCAGGATCCTGTTTCTGTATTTTTATAAAGTGCAGTGTCTCTGAAATGTATGTGTAAATACATTTAAAATACAGTAGAGCCTGTGTAGGTTGACCACCCAAAGGACTGCAGTAAACTGGTCAACATAAGGAACTGGGCCTACCGTACTAATGCATACATGTGGCGCATGTCCGGTCTGTGAAAATGAGGTCAACTTGACAAGGTGGTCAGTGTAAGGAGTTGATCAACCATGGAGGTTCTACTGTATTACCATTTATTAAATTCTGCAATTTGGGACTGTTATATTTCTATGGATTTGAAGTGTGTCTGGACACCTTTTGCAACATCTCATGAGCCAGACTTAGTGCTTAGCTCTTTGTCATCCCATTGAATCCTTAAAATGGTTCTGTGTTTTAGTTTAAATAGCTGGTACAGTTCATATATATGATGGTTTCCATTAAATGGAAAATGTACACATAGTTTTAATAACTATTAAGTAAAATAGTTTATTTAAAATAATCATAGATTGGGCACAGTGGCTCATGTTATCTGAGGTGAGAGGATCATTTGAAGCTAGGGCTTCAAGACCAGCCTGGGCAACATAGTGAGATCTCATCTCTATAGAAATACTAGCAATACGGCCGCGCCTGTGGCTCAGTGAGTAGGGCACCGGCCCCATATGCCGAGGGTGGCAGGTTCAAACCCAGCCCCGGCCAAACTGCAACAAAAAAATAGCTGGGTGTTGTGGCGGGCGCCTGTAGTCCCAGCTGCTCGGGAGGCTGAGGCAAGAGAATCACGTAAGCCCAAGAGTTAGAGGTTGCTGTGAGCTGTGTGACGTCATGGCACTCTACCCAAGGGCGGTACAATGAGACTCTGTCTCTACAAAAAAAAAAAAGAAATACTAGCAATAATTAAAGGTTAAATGAGACCAACCTCTTTCAGAGTATATGCAAACACAATCCTTGCATTTTAGGGTTAGAGAGGAAACCCATGAGAACAATCAGATGTTTCTGAAGATGGCAAACGTAAATGAAGCGCTCAATGCTAAGAGCAAGGCATGTGAAAATTAGTTAGAATTATGTGTAGATGGTATTTGTTATGGAGCCTGGCATCTGTTTTAGTAGTAATAATAGTGATAATAGAAAAAGTTCCTTCTCGGCGCCTGTAGCTCAAGTGGCTAAGACTCAAGCCACATACACCAGAGCTGGCAGGTTCGAATCCAGCCCCGGCCTGCCAAACAACAATGATAACTACAACCAAAAAAATAGCTGGGTGAAAGAAAAAGTTTCATGATCATCTATCTGACTTGCCAATAGCCATTGTGAAGCAAGTACAACCCTAAATTAGAGGTAAGGAAATGAAGACCTGAAAGGACCTTTCTCGGGTCAGATCAGGGCTTCAAATCAGCTGAAGTGCTAACAGTGGGGGCAACTGCAGTTAACGTTTTTTCTCTAATTTATGTGGTATTTTAAACTGTGAATATTCAGGAATTTATTATTTGGGTTTTTTTCCCCCTCAGTGTGTGTACTTAACCAAAAACTATGGAATAGACAGATACATTAAAACAAAAATTTCTCAGTAGAGACTTCAACAGATGTTTTACGTATGCCTCAATTCGGGAGAAAACATTGAATTGTCAAAATCCCTGAAAGTGCTAACTTCATTTTGTGTTGAACTTCCACCTTTCTACAAGATTCTACACATAGCTTCCATTAACTACAAATTACCACTCCACTTATATTTTCCTGAGGCCTAGTGAGGATCAAATACAAGTGGTAGCTCACATGACTGATAATTCTGAATATACAGTACCTTGAATCATCCGATTTAAGGTTATCATTACAATTTCAATCACCTAACTGGTAAGAGAAGAAATAGGGTTGCCAAACCCGAGAGCCGTCAAACACAACATCTCTGAGCTGCAGATGAATCCAGGGTGACAGATCAGCTCTCCTTAGGGGGCCTTGGATTGTGGGGTCATGTCTGGATTGCTATACCAAGTCATTTACCCCTGGGTTTTGTTTGATAAATAAGGCTTAGTCCCCTCACACTTCTCTGTGGCCCTGCTTTCTGACTCAACATAACCACCTCATCACCTTTCACTTCCTTCATTTCTCACTGTGCAGATCATTATTTCTTGCTCTGGTCACAACTGTCTTTGCTATGCAAACATCTCAAAGTACCTCTCTCCTAAATTATCCTAATTATCTTTATTCTCTACTTGTCAATCTGAATACAGGATCCCCACCCCAAGATGACACTATCTACTAACACCACCTCTGGAAAGCTTGTCTAATTTTATTACTTGATATTTATTATCATATTGTATGATTGTTTGGATTTTATCACTAAAAAATTAATAAAGACCATTATTGAGGCCCTGATAATGTCAGCTACGGTCTAGGTTCTTTATATTTGTTGCCTCATTTGATCCTTTAGCCTTTGGTTAGTATTCTCAGCACTGTTAACCCTCTAGAGCAGTGGTTCTCAACCTTCCTAATGCCGTGAGCCTTTAATACAGTTCCTGTGGGTCACGACCCACAAGTTGAGAACTGCTACTCTAGAGCCATTTCTTTTTTTTTTTTTTGTAGAGACAGAGTCTCACTTTATGGCCCTTGGTAGAGTGCCGTGGCCTCACACAGCTCACAGCAACCTCCAGCTCCTGGGCTTAAGCGATTCTCTTGCCTCAGCCTCCCGAGCAGCTGGGACTACAGGCGCCCACCACAGCACCCGGCTATTTTTTTTGTTGTAGTTTGGCCGGGGCTGGGTTTGAACCCTCCACCCTCGGCATATGGGGCCGGCGCTCTACTCACTGAGCCATAGGCGCCACCCTCTAGAGCCGTTTCAATGCCACAGCCATTCTGACACATGGCAAGTGCTAGCTAGCCTCTGGAGAATTCCTCTTCCTGTATTATTACTGACTGCATTAGATCAATAATTATTTTTAGCATGATCCCCACTTACAATTTATTTACTGGTTCAAGGATTATTTTATTCCACCAAAATGTAGAGAGTACATGCAAAAAATTACTGGTATAGATTTTAATAAAGTTAATTTGAGAATATTTGAATCCCTTTGAAGTTTTGCGCAATGAATCCCTCCAGGTATTTGTGTGTAGGTGGTTCCAGTGAGTTTTCCTGATTATATTTTGGGCTTCTTTTGAAGTTGTTACTTATCTTGAGAAAATTCTTTTAGTTCACCCAATACATTTTTTTTTTTTTGTAGAGACAGAGTCTCACTGTACCGCCCTCTGTAGAGTGCCGTGGCATCACACAGCTCACAGCAACCTCTAACTCTTGGGCTTACGTGATTCTCTTGCCTCAGCCTCCCGAGCAGCTGGGACTACAGGCGCCCGCCACAACGCCCGGCTATTTTTTTGTTGCAGTTTGGCTGGGGCTGGGTTTGAACCGGCCACCCTCGGTATATGGGGCTGGCGCCCTACTCACTGAGCCACAGGCGCTGCCCCTCACCCAATACATTTCTAAAAATCAGCCCTTTGCCCTATGGTCAGGAAACAGTTAACAGTATTAACTGAATGTTAATGTTGCCTCTGTTTTGGGGTGAAGGAGTGATCATCATTTCAGTAGTTTAGTTCACTTGTTTTTCCTTTGTTTGTGGGCGCTATTGTCCAAATGGGAAACAGTTCAAATGTTTTGCATTAAAAATGTGTTTTTAATAGGTCTGCTGGTTCTTGAATGTTTTCTTTAAACTTAAGGCCAAGAGATTATCAGTAAAAACATCAATGGAGAGACAGTTCTCAAACTTGGGACTTCTGGGGAATCTATAAGATAACAGACTATAGTTTTCTCACCTTTGGATTCACATGTTTTGGTTAGCGTGCTTAGTGTTGGGGTGTTCAAGGATCTTGGGATCTGTTTTTATGAACAGAATTTATGAGTTCCTGTACTCATTTGTACAGAGGGTGCCAAAAATGTACGTACATTTTAAGGGATGTTACATATGTGTTACTTTTTGAAATTAAAATGAAGATACCGTTCCTGGTCAAGTGTACCTGGACATGCCATGCACATATCTTTTACTGGCAATTTGTACACTTTTGAGGAATAATCAATTTTACTTTCAACAAGATCTCTTTATGTGTGTACATCTTTTTGGCACCCACAATATTTTGAGGTTTCCTCACAACACATGAGTTCATATCTTAGATTTAAGTAACCTCTAAGTGTGTATTCTCTTGTGTTAAGCAACTATATATTAGTTTGACATGAATATTTTTTCAGTAACAAGTAAATTTTTCCCAAAATAATATGAAATTTTTCAGAAGCCAAGTGATGGCGATTCACTTGGGGACGTAGAGTCAAGTCCAGGAAATTGTTCCAGTGGTCTGGATCATTTAAAAGTCTGTGAGAGCAGCCAGGAAGATTCTGAGGACTCAGAGCTAGTAAAGGGAAGCTTCCTGAAGGTACAGCAGGCAGATGAGCTCTTGCTTCTCTCAGAGAGGAGTAGGTGAGACAGGAGAGAAGGAGACCATGTCTCACTCGCTCAGGCTTCCAGGGGTCGGAATGTCCCACCCTACTAGGGAAATGATGAAGACAGGGAATTCCTCTTAACAGAATTAAGCTAAATTTTTCCTCCCTTTTATATATATATATATATATATACACACACACTAATGTGTATATGTTTACCCAGTTCAGGAATCAGAACTTACTTTGCCTATGGCCAATAATTTTTCTTCTATAATGTCATTTATGAAAATGTTAATAAAAAGTTACAACTATTTCCTATAAATAGCTTGTATCATTGTAAGCCAATAGAGCATTGAATAGCAGCACTAAATAGTTGAAAACAACTTCTTCATTGGTGTTTTCTTTATATAGTTTAGGAAAAGATTCCTTATACCAACTAAAGTCTCAGATCGGGGGGGAATATATATGTGTGTGTGTGTGTATGTATATATATATATTATTTTTTTGTTTGTTTTTTTTTAATGGCCAGTGCAGTAGCTCACACCTGTAATCCTAGCACTTGGGAAGCTGAAGTGGGTGGATTGCCTGAACTCAAGGTTCAAGACCAGCCTGAGCCGGAGCAAGACCCTGTCTCTAAAACATAGCCAGGCGTTGTGGCGGGTGCCTATAGTCCCAGCTACTTGGGAGGCTGAAGCAAGAGGATCACTTGAACTCAAGAGTTTGAGGTTGCTGTGAGCTATGATGCCACGCCACTGTACTAAGGGTGACAAAGTGAGACTCTGTCTAAATAAATAAATATAGAAAAATTAGCCAGTCATCATGGCAGGTGCCTATAGTCTGGCTGCTTGGCTAGCTGAGGCAGGAGGATCACTTCAACCCACGAATTTGAGGTTGCTATGAGCTAGGCTGATGCCACAGCACTCTAGCTTGGGCAACAGAGTCAGACTCTGTGTCAGAAATAAAAAAGAAAAAAACAAAAAATAGTTTCAGGCTTTAGATTACTATAGAAATGAAATAATTCTGACTTGGTGTATATCCTGTCTACATCTTTTCTAACTTTGTATTCTTCTACTCCTATCCCCAAGGTAAAAAGAACACTCATTTGCAAAGGGAGAAAATGAAGGCCAAGCAGAAACAGGCTCCAGCTTCTGCAAAAACTTGGATTCACAATGTCCCTAAACAGAAAATGACGTTCACTTCAGAATACATGCTTTCTGCCTTGAAAACTGAAAGGAACTATTACTTCCTTTTCACATGACCACAAGTCCTCTGATGGAAATGTACAGCAGATACTCTTGAGAGAGAGGCTAAAAGCAACTCTATTCTGTCCTCCCCCCAGACTTTTCTTATGAAAAGTCAATAATTAAGCAAATTGCTTAACATTTGGTTCCAGTTCCTATGTATCTGGAGTCTAAATGCATAATATACCATTAATTTCCATGCTGCAGTTTTTATTTTAAAGAAAGTAACAAGATGTCCCTCTACACTGACACTGAAAATTCATCCATTTTAAAGCCAGGAATTCCCATAATACACAAGAAAAAATAGAAGTCTACTGAATTAATTTTTTAAAAGAAAAGAGATCAGATTAAATATTTGTTTTTTCTTTTGGAAACTTTTGTGTATAATTCTTTCTGCCTGCCTACTTTTCTGCAAAAATGAGATGTACAGATTTTAGTTCCCTGCTATGAAAAGTGATGTGGTGGCAATTTTATAAATGTTGCTTTCTGATTTTTATCAGAGTGAGAAAATAATTAAAATTATTATTGATTTGCAAGTAGTAAACTTCATATTTTGATTTCCCCTCTGTTTTGGTTTAATATAATTTGCAATAAATGTACATATTGTTGTTTCATAAAGCATATCACTTTAAAATAGTTTTTACTCCTGCATCTATGATGGATTATTTGAGATTTTAAAGGAGTAAAGACTGTCCAACATTTGGTTTTATAATGTTTGTCACTAGATTTTTATTATCGATATAAGAAAAAGTCAATTTTTTGGCAGCTTTGTAAGGAAAGTTGGAGGTGTTTAGGATTGCTATCAATTTTCAGCATTGTGTTATTGGGAAGTTCAGTGTTTTTGCTTTTGTCTGCTGGTCTGGGCTCAGTTTCTGTGTCAATTTTAGAAGACAACTGTTGCATCAACATATTATGTTTCCTGGCATTGTTCAGCATAGGTAATGTGTGCACTTTCTGTGTACACGTGATCATATTTAAGTTTCATGCATAAAATAAATGCTTCTAGATGTCATATGGCAGTCTTTTTTAATCTTTTTATCATATCCTTAACAAATTTTTTTAATGTGAAAGGGCTAAAGTCATAAAGAACATGATTACAGTCAACTCTCCATTATCTATATTATGTATAAAATAGTGACACTGCCTCACATTTTTAATTTTGTGATAATCATAAATTTAAAAACAAAATATTGAAGGCATATTGCAAGACCTGGTTCTGGAGGAAGTTTAAATTTCTCTTTTCTCATGCTGATACTCTGCTCCCGTTCCCAGGTTAGGCTCATCCCCAGAGCCTTAGCAGAACGCGCACTCTGCATTTCCTACACACATCTACCCTGGGTTAGAGGAAGTAAACATTGGTGTTGTAACCTGATACTCTACATGGGATATGAAACAGTGAGATGTGTCGAAAGCATATGATTATGTTAACAGTGAGGTTTGTTGAGAAGTAAATGTCATTTATGTTCTGATAATCAAGAGTTGGCTGTATATTGACTGAAAGATGGGAAATTATTTAAATTTGCATATTCACACATTTAGCCTTCAGGATGGCTAGGGAACAGTGGGTACCAATGACAGAAAATAACTTGCTTCTTCATAACCCTGTACCATGAAAGTATGAAATATTGCCTCCAACATGCTGAAAAGACTATCTATGCATAATTATCGGAGAAGTCCCTCAAGCAGTCAGCGGGTGTGTTTGATACAGAATTGAAAGTTCTCTTAGCATCAGACAACTTGATTCTTAAGCCCTCTAATTTTGTCACCCAAAAAAAGTACATTAAAGCCAGACAAGGCAGCTCACGCCTGTAATCCCAGCACTCTGGGAAACCTAGGTGGGAGGATTGCTTGAGCTCAGGCATTTGAGACCATCCTGAGCAAGAACAAGACCCCATCTCTACTAAAAATAGAAAAATTAGCTGGGTGTTGTAGTGGACACCTGTAGTCCCAGCTACTCAGGAGGCTGAGGCAGAGGGATCATCGAACCCAGGAGTTTGAGGTTGCTATGAGCTCTAATGATGCCATGGCACTCTATCTAGCCTGGGCAACAGAGTGAGACTGTCTCCAAAAAAAAAAAAGAAAGTACATTCACCTTCACCTTTTTCTCCCACTCCTTTTAACTGATTGTCCATGGTTTTACTAGGTTACAAAATGTTAAGTCATATCAAACAAAATGTAGCAGAACCATTTGCACTAATTTATTGCTATTTAGATGTTTTGCAAAGGAGTTAGCTAAAGGATCCATTCTTCATACAGATGTAAATGGCCCACACTGACTTGGCCAAGTGAAGCAAGTGTCTGGCACTAAGGGAAATGAGACCTGGCTGGTAGAAAGATCAAGCTGATGGGGAGGGACTTGTCTACCGGCAATTTCTGTTTTCCTATGAAAAGGAAAATTTTAAATCCCATAGGAATTTGATATACTCACATCTCAGAGAACTACAACACAAGTGCAGACTTATATTTGAAAATTAATGTTAACCCTTTGTGTCTAGTTTGGAGCTTCTTGTATTTGTCTAAAAACTACAAGCCAGAATTTTGTATCTCCTTTGATAAAAAGTGTGTATAATGTAAAGTAGTTTTGCATATTCTTGTGCTGCATATGGGCTGAATTTTTAAAAAATTTTTTAAAGACTTGAAGCAGAACCTTGTAATTTGTGTAAATGACAAGTGTAAAATCCTACCATAAAATGCTAAAAAATATGCACTGTTTCAAATAAAACCAAGAAATGCAGCATTATATAGTAGTGTGGAGCCCTGAGTATTCATGTACTCCCTGGTACGTCTCAAGTTGTTAAAATGTCTGTTTATTTTCTGTTTGGATTCTGGAGTCTGCATATCCTAATAAATCAAATACTACCTTTAAACTTCGTTCTAGGTACTCTGATCGGGCTTACAGTGGCTGAGGAAGAACATAATGGATGACAGATTCTGATGGACATTTAGAAAACTTCAGAAGTTGTTTTTCAACCTAAGAACTTAATAGTATTCTATTACTTATAGCATCCTGTGATTCAGCTATTCTTTGCAAATTTTGGACGCACATATTTAGTTTTGGTTTAGTTTATGGAGAGCAAGCAGGTATAAATGTATTTGGAAGAAGGTGAACAGACTGAGAGGTAAGGGAAGCTGCTGTGCCTGGTTTTGTTTTTTACCCTTGATGAGTTTGTCTCCCATACCCTGATACTTACGTTGTCTTGGAGACTTTTCTGTCTTCACCATTCCCATAAGCTGGGAGTAGAAGCCTCTGTGCCATCATCTCCAGTGGCTCTGATGACCAGCGTGGTGCCCCGCCTAGGGCATGGCACTGCTACGGGCCAGCAGCAGTCAGCCGTGCAGAAGCAAGCACCTTTCTACCTATGGACCAGACGTCCTAAATTTCACTCCCATAAGAGTGATAGCCTTAATTTCGTTCATTTTGTGTCTTATTTTCAAAGTATAACAGGAATGTGAAAGGTCCCTTTTCTCAGGAACCTGGGCCAGGCTAGTGATCAATACTTCGATTCTGAGGTGTTTACAAATAATATTTTTTTACTGCTAACTTAAAGCACTCCTCTCCCCATATTCTCCAGTTACCCTGTAGTTTCCTAGCACGGACCATTAAAAATGCATTCTTCTTAGTAAATAGCACCATGCCCATTCTTCCTGAAGAAGCTTGAAAAGCAGCCAGCCAGGCATCAGAAGTGCCAGAGTTCAAAGTCCAGATGAAAGCCCTGAGGAAACAGGTCGGGCTAGCCATTTTCTTCATTACAGGTATTTATTTAATCCTTACAGACTAAAACGCCAGAGGCTGACATTTAAGAACATTAATAATAGGGTGGCACCTGTGGCTCAGTGAGTGGAACGCCGGCCCCATATGCCGAGGGTGGCGGGTTCAAACCCAGCCCCAGCCAAACTGCAACAAAAAATAAAATAGGCGGGCGCCTGTAGTCCCAGCTGCTCAGGAGGCTGAGGCAAGAGAATCGCCTAAGCCCAGGAGTTGGAGGTTGCTGTGAGCTGTGTGATTCTACAGCACTCTACCCAGGGCAACAAAGTGAGACTCTCTACAAAAAAAAATAAAATAAGAACATTAATATTGGTGCCTTAGAAGGACTAGCAGATACTGCAAATCCCGTGACACCAGCAACTGTGGCTATTGAAGGTGGTACGTTTTGTGTTGGCTTCAGAGCCTGATAGACTGTAGGAGCAGGAAACAGCCCCCCCTCTCTACATAGGGAAGTGCGACCCTGAAGACATTAGGAGCACGGAGGTGCCTGAAGCAGTGACTGGGCTGAGCCAACTGCCTCAGGCTGTGTCGCTGTGGGGGTTTTACCAGTTAAGGGGGGTCAGTGATCCTAAGGCTGCCAAAAGACAGGAAGATGCAGTTACAAACTGAGATCTGTGTGTAGAGCCTTACTCCATAGAAGACCTGGGTGCTGGCTACTGTTGGTGACAACCCTTTAGCCCATGCACAAATCAATAATTCTATGGCTTTTTTTTAAACAAACTCTGCGAGACCCTAGGAACTTAGTGGGCTTCTCCAAAACTGGGTTTGGTGGGTTCTCAGGCAGTGTCTCCATGAAGTGCCCATTTTTACTTTTCTTCTGAGCCTTTTCAAGAAAAGATCCTTCTCCGGGTGTTGTGGCAGCATCTGTAGTCCCAACTACTTGGGAGGCTGAGGCAGGAGAACTGCTGAAGCCCAACAGTTGGAGGTTGCTGTGAGCTGTGATGCCACGGCACTCCACCAAGGATGACAGAGTGAAATTCTGTCTCAATAAGAAAAAAGAAGTTCCTCCCCAACCCACCCCTAGAAAACTGAAACCCTGACAGTCTTGCCATCTGGTTGCACCTGATCTGTGATGGTGTGTCACCTCCAAGAGAAAGTGGAACTATAGGAACAGAAAGGGAACCTGTCCCTTTACAACCCACCTTAGGCTAAAAGCTGATAGGCAAAAGACTGGTACTTTAATAGCACACTTGCAGGAACAGCACAGAAAGCAAACACTAGAAGCACACACTTGATGCAGGACAACTCAGAAAAGGACAGCGAATGGATAGAATCGCCTGTGTGATAAAAAGCCTACAAACGCCATTTACTTGTAATTACTTCAGTAAGAAATTTACTTGTTTGTTAAAAAAATTCAAATGCCAGCACTGTCCAGAAAAAAAATTTTTTTTTTTTTTTTGCAGTTTTTGACCAGGGCTGGGTTTGAACCTGCCACCTCCAGCCTATGGGTCTGGCACTCTACTCCTTTGAGCCACAGGCACCACACCTGTCCAGAAAAATTTAACAGGTTTATTTGTAATTGTTAGAAAGTTGAGGGCGGCCACTGTGGCTCAGTCGGTAAGGCGCCGGCCCCATATACCGAGGGTGACAGGTTCAAACCCAGCCCCGGCTGAACTGCAACCAAAAAATAGCCAGGCGTTGTGGCGGGCGCCTGTAGTCCCAGCTACTTGGGAGGCTGAGGCAAGAGAATCGCTTAAGCCCAGGAGTTGGAGGTTGCTGTGAGCTGTGTGAGGCCACGGCACTCTACCGAGGGCCATAGAGTGAGACTCTGTCTCTTAAAAAAAGAAACAAAGAGAACATTGAAAATGAAGCATGGAGTGAGCTTCAAGAGAACTTAAGAAACAAAAACAAATACCCTTTTCTTTCTAATTATGTTTAATTTTTCACAGGATTCTTTGGCCCTGACAATTTTTTTTCAGGAAAGCAGCAGTTCTAAATGTTAGTATAAAGAAATTCACTCAGGGGCGGCGCCTGTGGCTCAGTGAGTAGGGCGCCGGCCCCATATACCGAGGGTGGCGGGTTCAAACCCGGCCCCGGCCAAACTGCAACCAAAAATAGCCGGGCGTTGTGGCGGGCGCCTGTAGTCCCAGCTGCTCGGGAGGCTGAGGCAAGAGAATCGCTTAAGCCCAGGAGTTGGAGGTTGCTGTGAGCTGTGTGAGGCCACGACACTCTATCGAGGGCCATAAGTGAAACTCTGTCTCTACAAAAAAAAAAATTAAAAAGAAAAGAAAGTTGAACTGCTGAAACTTGTTCACCAAAGCATTTTGCTTTGCATTAATGCTTCACATCCCCACATTTATATTAAAAATTTACACACCAGGCTGGGTGAGGTGGCTCACACCTGTAATCCTAACACTTTTGGATGCCGAGACAGGTAGACTGGTTGAACTCAGGAGTTCAAGACCAGCCTGAGCAAAAGTCAGACGCTATCTCTACTAAAAATAGAAAAACTAGCTGGGGGCTGTAATGCTAGCACTCTGGAAGGCCGCGGCAGATGGATTGTTTGAGCTTACGAGTTTGAGACCAGCCTGAGCAAGAGAGATACCCTGTCTCTACTAAAAACAGAAAAACTGAGGCAAGAGGATTGCTTGAGCCCAAGAGTTGGAGGTTGCTGTGAGCTATTATACGACAGCACTCTACTCAGGGCGACAACTTGAGATTGGGCACCAGCCATATACACCAAGGCTGGCGGGTTTGAACCGGGCCCCGGCCTGCTAAACAACAATGACAACTGCAACCAAAAAATACCCGGGTGTTGTGGTGGGCATCTTTAGTCCCAGCTACTTGGGAGGCTGAGGCAAGAGAATCACTTAAGCCCGAAAGTTTGAGGTTGCTGTGAGCTGTGATGCCACAGCACTCTACTAAGGGTGACATAGCGAGACTCTGTCTCAAAAAAAGAAAAGAAAAACTAGCTGGGCATTTTGGCAGACGCCTGTAGTCTCAGCTATGTGGGAGGCTGAGAGATGAGAATTGCTTGAGCCCAGAAGTTTGAGGTTGTGGTGAGCTCTGAGGCCACGGCACTCTACCCAGGGTGAATCACACAAATGAAAATGGAAAAACAGCCAATACCTGATTTCTGTCTCCCTTGTTTCCTCTCACAACCATACACTTAGGTATCTTTTGACCCCGAGGATAAAAAGCATTCTCATGTTCAGAACTACCAATGACAGGACGAAGACTTTTGTTTTGTTTTGTTTTTGTTTTTTGAATTAAATTTTTCCCATCATAGTAGAGTCTTAAGCACATGCTCCACATATGCAGCATGCTTTCTTGATGTTCCGCTTTTGGCATGGATGGCACACAGGTTGGTGCCTTCATAAAGGCCACCAGCTACACCTCCCTTGCCTCCTGCAAAGCACGGATAGCTGTGCTCTGGAAGAGCAGATGTGTTTTGAAGTCCTGAGCAATTTCTCCCACCAGATGCTGGAAAGGAAGTTTGCAAATGAGAAGTTCAGTGGACTTTTTGTTTTTTATGAGAGTGTAAGTATTTATATATTGGTTTCATAATAGTATTGAGTACATTCTATTAAAGATGACAGTGGCAGCGCCTGTGGCTCAACAGAGTAGGGTGCTGGCCCCATATGCTGGAGGTGGCAGCTTCAAACCCAGCCCTGGCCAAAAACCGCAAAAAAAAAAAAAAAAAGATGACAGTGGATTTTTTTTTTTTTTTTTTTTTTTGGAGACAAAGTCTCAGTTTGTCACCCTGAGTAGTGTGACACGGTATCATAGCTCACAGCAACCTCATACTCTTGGGTTCAAGAGATTCTCTTGCCTCAGCCTCCTGAGTAGCTAGGACTATAGGCACTGACCACAACACCCAGCTATTTTTAGAGACAGGGTCTTACTCTTGCTCAGGCTAGTCTCGAACTTCTGAGCTCAGGCAAACAACCTGACTCGGCCTCCCAGAGTGGTGGGATTACAGGGACAGTGGACTTTTGTTTTGGGGGTTTTTTTGAGATCGAACCTCAAGCTGTAGCCCTGGGTAGATTGCTGTGGCACCACAGCTCACAGCAACCTCCAACTCCTGGGCTTAAGCAATTCTCTTGCCTCAGCCTCCCAAGTATCTGGGACTACAGGTGCCCGCCACAACACCCAGCTATTTTTTGGTTGTAGTTGTCATTGTTTGGCAGGCCTGTGCTGGATTTGAACCCACCAGCTCTGGTGTATGTGGCTGGCACCTTAGCCTCTTGAGCTACAGGTGCCAAAGCCGGGACAGTGGACTTTTGATAACTTGGAATTTCACAGAGTTGAAGCAGTATCAGGCCTGCAGCAATGAAGTTTCTTTGCCCCACCAGTAGAAGGCACATTCTTGCCAGGGGCTTCCTGGGTGCTTTACCACAGGTGGATTTAAGGGCAGTCTGCTTTATACCAACCATGGTATAAACACTTACTTATTCTCCTTTGGCTGGAGGTCGGTGAGCTAAAGGCAGCTTGGCCTGCCCATAGAAACATAATTACAAGCAGCAGAACCTATCTTTCTTTCCTAAGCCATGATCACTAGACAGATTCTCTTTTTCCTCTCCACACAACACACAACTTTGAGGTTTCTTTGATGAAAAGGAAATGCACCACTCCATGGTAGTTAGGCATGTCCCCAAAGCTGGCTCAGAGAAAAAATTCCACAAAAGTTTTATAAACTCAAATATATCCTCTTCAGTCTCCCGCTAGCTTCACCTTTTCATCACAATGGCAGGAAAGTGTTGGTTGTCCTAAAGCCTTATCTTTGTTGATGTATGATTTCTATCTCACTGATAATTTTGGCTTTGTGTTTTGAGGATCAGAATTACCTAAATTCCAGTGTTCCTATGGAAGAGTGAAGGAAATGACAAATATCCTTAACAATTAGGTGGAAACAAGGAAACCATTGTGCAAACATATATGGTCTTCACTGCCATTTGGCTTGAGAAAATAGGATTCTGAAAGCAGGAGAGGAACAGATTAGAAGGATTAATGCCTGAGTTCCCTTCCAATTTAATGTGCTTTTGATTAATATTCTTCAGTAATAATTGGGCAGAGGCCCAGAAAAGGCTGGCCTTGCAACTAGATTCTATGCCCCCTAGGAAAGCTGAATCAAGAAAGCACAGACGCAAGAGAACATTTGCCCTGTAAATTCAGGCAAGAACTCTATAATGCTGGGGTTGGACATCTCAAGTGTCAATCTAGTGGCAACAAGTTGGTGATGAAAATATGCCTTTACAATAATGGAGAGTCTGGTCCAGTAAGCCAGAGCTGGGGCTCCTGGGAGTCCTTACCACCTACACCGGAAAGCAGGGGAAGGTCCAACGTACGCTGAGTCAGGGAACTCTAGGGCTGCCCCACACTATAGAATGCCACGTGGGTTTTTTATGTGAAGGAGGCCAAGATAGTCTCCTACTTAGGAATCTGAAAGTTGCCTTTTTGTGCTTCATAAAGCTCAGCCCCACTAACACACTTGGCATTTTTCTTACTCTGTAGATCTCATGCGCCAAGGTCCAACAAGGCTCCTGGGAAATGGGTGCTCAGTTCCTTGCCTGCTCTCACCATCAGAGCAGGAGCTCTGTGCCTCGATGGTGTCGTCTGATTTTACTATGGAGAAAGTGACAGCTGGACCCAGTGTCTATATCGGGAGGCCAAGTCAGGAGGATCGTTTGAGGCCAAGAGCTCAAGACTAGCCTGAATAACATAGACCCCCCATCCCTACAAACAAAAAGGTAGAAAAATTAGCCAGACATGGTGGCCGATGCCTGTTGTCCCAGCTACTGGAGACTTAAGATGGACTACACACCCTCAAAAAAGGAAGAAGAAGAAGAGACTATAACTTCATTGCATTGTAGGATATCCAGAAGAAAAAAAAAATGAGGCACAGAAGAGAGTTTTATTCCTGCCCAAGATCTAGTCCCCCCCTCCCATTGAATTGTATATTTAAAAGCAGGTAAATTTTATGGAATGTAAATTGTAAACAACAAACAATTTAAAATAAGTGAGTTTTTTTGTTTGTTTGTTTTTTGAATCAGAGTTTCACTTTGTGCCTCTTGGTAGAGTACTGTGGTGTCATAGCTCACAGCAACCTCAAACTCTTGAACTTAAGTGATTGTCTTGCCTCAGCCTCCTAAGTAGCTGGGACTACAGGTGCCCACAACAAAGCCAGGCTATTTTTTTTTTTTTTTTTTTTGGTTGTGGTTTCATTGTCATTTGGCAGGCCAGGGCTGAATTCGAACATGCCAGCTCAGTGTATGTGGCTGGCACCCTAGCTGCAGAGCTAGAGGGGCTGAGCCAATGAGATATATTTTTCAAAAAAAAATTTACTATTGAAAGTAAAGCATCATTTACTTAAGTACTAGATTATTAATTTTTTTTTTTTTTTTTTTTTGCAGTTTTTGGCTGGGGCTGAGTTTGAACCTGCCACCTCCGGCACATGGGGCCAGTGTCCCACCCCTTTGAACCACAGGCACCACCCAGATTATTAAATTATTGACACATTATATCAAAAGCACCATTATGAACAGAAATAGAGTCCATAGGCAATGCCCCCTCCCTCATCAGGGAGCTCCAGCCCACAGAGGGTCACTTGATAGGGTCAGCCTTGTTCTCAGCTATGGAGATCTGGAAACAGTTTCCTCCACGTGGTCATGGTCACAGAACTGCCCTTCAAATCCAAAAACACAAAAGACTACACGTAAACCACAGGCTAAAATGTTTTTGATGGCTGACCAATTCCTCCTCTCTGCTTGGGACATCTCTGTGGGCAGCTGAGTCCAAGGGAGTTGCAGGAAGGGTAGATTCAGCCCAGTGAGAGCTGCCGGGGCATCTTCGTGGTCAACCTCCACTAGCCACAGCTGCCTGTGGAATCCACTCTATTCTAATGTTCCTGGTACTGTGAGATCTTGGAAATCTCATTAGCCCTTCTGTGACTCAATTTTGTCATGTAACTGCTTCCATTACGAGGGTAAAATGAGTTAAAACGAGGAAGGTGCAGCAAAACAATACTGGGCCAATAGTAAGCGTTCCCCTGCTCATAGCTGCTCTCACGGTCCAAGCACACTGGGTGTTCCTAATTACTGCCAGAGTATCCCCAGACAGCAGCTACAGACAGACTTACAGATACTTCCATCCTTGCCTGTTTTCCAGGCTCTGGGCCAACCACCCCACTTCTGTTAACCAGTCTTTCTTGAGCCGCAGTTTATAGTTTCTACTTTCTCAATTATATTCCCGTAACAGTTCAGCTGTAAAGAGGCCACATCCACAGTAAAACTTTATCATTAGGGCGGCACCTGTGGCTCAAGGAGTAGGGCACCAGTCCCATATGCCTGAGGTGGCGAGTTCAAACCCAGACCTGGCCAAAAAAAAAAACTTTATCATTAGTTTTTGCCCAGTTAGGATCTGAACGCACATTTTGTGTTTAGGGACCTCTCCCCCAACTCAGTCTCATGAAGCAGAGTCCCATTTCTCAGTGTAGAAACAGCAAATGCAATGTACTCACTTTCCCAGCCTCCCCTGTAGCTAGGGCTCAGACACAGGACTTGGGCCACGCCGGCTCCCACCTACACCTACTTGGAGATGCCACTGTTACACCACAGAGCAGGGACTGTTTTTATACTCCAGCCTAGAAGCAGCGGGCAGCCCTGGTGGACCTGAGCCTCGCACTGGCTGGAGCGCCCCAGGAACTGGCAGTGGATGCTGTATCTGTACAGGACCAACCCTGTGGATATTATTCTTGGCATTGCTCCTGACTCTAAAACCTCCAAGCCTAGTTTTCTGTCCCTCCCAAGAGTCTGAGCTACTCAACACCCATCAGTGACATTTTCCTTCTTGAATTATCCCAGAGTTGATTTCCAACTGATAATTGGTACCAGAAGTGGTGGCAGGCAGCAGACCCTCAGGTAAAAGAGGGAACTTTGGATTAGCTCCCTCGTCTGCTTAGGGCAGAAGTAATGAAAGCCCAGCAGGCACTAAGGTGGGATTTTGGAATTTAGGAGCACAGTGATGAGGCAGCTCATCAGATTATCTCCTGCTGTGCACTGAAGTGTGGCCCCCAAATTTCATTTGTCGAAGCCCTAATTCCCAATGTGACCAGATTTGGAGATAAGGCTTTTTGGAGGAAATCAAGATAAATGAGGCTAGTGCTGGATCCTGATCCAATAGGATTAACATCCTTAATCTCTCTCCCCCTCTTTTCCTGTCTCCTCATCTCTCTCTCTCTCTCACACACACATAACACACACAGACTTCGAGACTCCAGAACTGTGAGAAAAGTTTCTGTTGTTTAAGCCCCCCAGTCTATGGTATTCTGTGATAGCATTTTTTTTTTTTTTTTTTAATTAGGACAGAGATTTTGTTACCCTTGGTAGAGTGCCATGGTGTCACAGCTCACAGCAACCTCAACTCTTGGGCTCAAGCAATTCTCTTGCCTCAGCCTCCCAAGTAGCTGGGACTGCAGGAGCCCACCACAACACCAGGATATTTTTAGAGATGGGTCTTGAACTTACTCAGGCTGGTCTCAAACCTGTAAGCTCAGACAATGCACCTGCCTCAGCCTCCCAGAGTGCTAGGATTGCAGGCGTGAGCCACTGCGCCCAGCTATGACGGCATCTTGAGCTGACAAGACCTTAGCTGAGGACATCTGAAATGAAGCGGAAGGCAAGGTTTTAGGGACTCCTTGTCCACTGCCAGAGATTAGTATGAAAACATAGAAGGAATTCAGGGAGGAAGCACTTCTTAGGACTGGCGAAGTCTGTCTTATTAATTGCATTTTTTTAGAACAAGTCAAAACCACATTTAAAGTCTTGTTCTTTGAGTTGCTAACAGCACAGTGTGTCTAACTTCCAGTTTCCCTGGATTTCTCATATTAGACTGAGGATGCTGGCTGGTGTAGAGCAGGGGTGTCCAACCTACTGGAGTCCACCAACTACATGCGGATTTTGTGAGTATTTTTCTTTTTCTTCTTCTTTTTTGCTTATCTGTGGTGTCAGATATCATAAAAAGTGGGGGCCCACGTCAGTCTAATTAAATGGAATGAGATTGGCTCTTCTCCGTGCCATGGTTATGCACTGTGCACCGCACACCAGCTCCAGTGTCTGTTGGTGTATCACTGTGCCTACTGCAGGTCACAGAGAATTTATGGCAATGTCCCCACTCTACCCTCAGCTTTCAACCTCTGCACATCTCCACCCTCTCCCAGGCTGTTGCCCTGTGCTTGTTAGCCCAATAGGTAAGTTTTCTGCAGTCTGGGTTTGTGTCCCAGGTCTAAGGGATGGGGTTTGCTTACGATCCTGACTCTCCCCCAGCAGTGTGGTCTGCCCCTACCCTAAAGTATAGGGATTTTTTTCTTTTCCCCCCAGCTACCTCTGGCCTTGCCCTGTGTGCTGGGTACAGGGTCACTCTCTTTCCCCAGCAACTATGGCCTCTGTGCAGAGTCCAGGCAGCAGCTGCTCACCTCCAGGGCCTGCACACTCTGGTCTCCACCCGTAGCAAGTCTTTTCCATGCCTGTTACCCTATTGAAAACAACCCTTTCTTTCTGTCTTTTTTTGGGGGGGAGGGTGAGGGACAGAGTGTCACTCTGTCATCCTAGGTAGAATGCCCTGGCATCATACCTTACAACCTTAAACTCCGGGGCTCAAGGGATCCTCTTGCCTCAGCCTGCTGAGTAGCAGCTGGGACTACAGGTGCCCGCCAAAAACCTAGCTAGTTTTTTTCTATGTTTAGTAGAGATGGGGTCTAGCTCTTGCTCAGGCTCGTCTCCAACTCCTGAGCTCAAGTGATCCACCCTCCTCGGCCTCCCAGAGGCCCAGAGGATTACAGGTGTGAGCCACCTCGCCCAGCCTGAAAACAATCCTTTGTGGTGAAGTGTTGGTTCAAAGCAAGGTGAATTTGGAATCAATGTAGGTAAATTATAGTAGTGATATTGTCAACCACTGTATCATGACCAGTTGCAGAAATGGGGATTGTGGCAATGAACTATAGTTTCTTTTTGTATGTTTAAAGTATTATGTTTAGGGCGGCACCCGTAGCTCGGTAGGTAGGGCGCCAGCCACATACACTGAGGCTGGTGGGTTCAAACCAGGCCTGTGCCAGCTAAAAACAACAATGACAACTGCAACAAAAAAATAGCCAGGCGTTGTGGTGGGCGCCTGTAGTCCCAGCTACTTGGGAGGCGGAGGCAAGAGAATCACTTAAGCCCAAGAGTTTGAGGTTGTGTGATGCCACGGCACTCTACTGAGAGTGACAAAGTGAGACTCTGTCTCAAAAAATAATAATAATAATAATAATAAAATGAAAATAAAGTAACATGTTTTCATGTTTTAGAAATAAATACAAAATTTAAAACATAATTATATATTTGAAACTATAGTCCACTTTCTGGACAAATATTCTGGAGTGTTTTTTATGTAGTATGTTTTGCAGTTAGCATTTCATTTTAGTCCACAGGTTACACAATATCTGGACAGGATCAGCGTATAAGAGAAACAGACATTGTCCAGAAATCCTAGAGCTGGACATGGTGGGATGGTACTTCAGTTCACCCGGTGGAGAGGTTGTGAGCACACTGGGATGGATAACAATTACATGCTTGTATAGATAGTCCCATTTGGTCTTGATTCTCTATTCTCTTCTCCCTGGCCTTAACACAACTATTTTACCATTAATTTATTTTACCTAGCTTTAAAACATGCCTCAGATCTTTTCTGACAGTTGTCAAGGAATAACTAAAAAAATAATCATTGGAAGGAGGTGGAGTAGAAGTAGATCCTTAATGAAAAAGACAATATAGTATAAGCAGAGCTGTTTTATATGTAATTCACTTTCTCTTTTTCTTTTTTTTGAGACAGAGCCTCAAGCTGTAGCCCTGGGTAGAGTGCTGTGGTATCACAGCTCACAGCAACCTCCAACTCCTGGGCTGAAGCAAGTCTCCTGCCTCTGCCTCCCAAGTAGCTGGGACTACAGGTGCCCACCACAACGCCCAGCTATTTTTTTGGTTGCAGCCGTCATTGTTGTTTGGCGGGCCCAGGCTGGATTCAAACCTGCCAGCTCAGGTGTATGTGGCTGGTGCCTTAGCCGCTTGAGCCACAGGCACCGAGCCTGCAGCCTTATTTATAACAACAAAATGTACAGATGATTCAAATATCCAATAAAAAGGAAGCATAAGTATATCAAGATGTAATAATATTGTGCTTTCTTTCCCAAATCTAGCTGATCATCAGAATCCTTTGGGGGAACTTTTATAAAAATACAAGTTTCTGGGCCAGGTGTGGGGGCTCACACCTGTAATCCTAGCACTCTGGGAGGCCAAAGCAGGAGGATTGCTTGAGGCCAGGAGGTGGAGACCACCATGAACAAGGGCTAGACCTCCCCCTACATAGACACTCCCATCCATTACTAGTCAGGTGTGGTGTTGACCCTTGCCTACAGTCCTAGCTACTCAAGAGGCTGAGACAGGAATTGCTTGAGCCTAGGAGTTTGAGGTTGCTGTGAGCTGTGGCACCCCAGCACTCTACTAAGGGCAGCAAAGTGAGCCTCTGTTGTCTCAAAAATAAAAAAAAAAGACCTCAGGGAAGAGCACTCCAAGCTAATGGAAGGACCTGAATCTGTAACAAGCCTGGCGTTTGACAAATAGCAAGAGGCCAGTATGTCCAATGTAGAACGAGCAAGGGGGAGCAAACGAGATGAGGCCAGAAGGTAGTCAAGAACAGAGGACAGTAAAGATACGTAAGGTCTTGTGTCTGCAATAAGGAACACGGACTTCCTTCTAAATGTATCTAAAAGCTGGCTCAGTGCCCGAAGCACAGTGGTTATGGCGCTGGCCACATACACTGAGGCTGGCAAGTTCAAACCTGGCCCGGGCAAGCTAAACAATAATGACAACTACAACAACAACAACAAAATATATAGCCAGGCGTTGTGGCAGGCACCTATAGTCCCAGCTACTTGGGAGGCTGAGCTACATGCTGTGAGCTACGATACCATGGCACTCAATGGAGGGCGACATAGTGAGATTCTGTCTCAAAAACTAATTATAATAAACAAATTTATAGCTAAAAGCCATTTTCAGCAGGCAACTACCATTAAAATACATTTTTTTATTAAATTATATATATACATAATTTACCATTAAAATATAAATATATATATCTGGCTGCTATGTGGCAGATGGACTGTTGGAGTTTAAGGAAATAGAGACCCCTGGCTTGGCGCCCATAGCACAGTGGTTGCGGCGCCAGCTACATGCACCGAGGCTGGCGTGTTCCAGCCTGGCCCTGGCCAGCTAAACAACAATGACAACTGCAACAAGAAAACAGCTGGGTGTTGTGGCAGGTACCTGTAGTCCCAGCTACTTGGGAGGTTGAGGCAAGAGAATCACTTAAGCCCAAGAGTTTGTGGTTGCTGTGAGCTGTGATACCACGGTACTCTACTGAGGGCGACATAGTGAGACTATCTCAAAAAAAAAAAAGAAAGGAAAGGAAAGAAATAGAGACACCTATATAAAGTATAGTTTGTTGTCAAACTAAATGTGACAGTGGCTTGCTTAGGGAAGTAGCAGACACAGGAAATAGAAACCAGAACCAGAATATATTTTGAAGGTTGAGTTAATAAAAGTAGCTGATGAATGGGGCAATAGAGAAAGGAATACAGGATGACTTTGGGGTTTTCACCTGAGCAACTGAATATTTTGGTACCATTGAACTACCTAAGCAAAGACGGAAGAAAAACAGGTGTAGGTGGTGGTAGAGGGGGAATAAGGCATCTATTTCTATTTATTTATTTACTTTTTTTGTTTGTTTTTGGCCGGGGTTGTTTGAGCCACAGGCACCGCCCTATTTATTTACTTATTTATTTATTTGAGACAGAGTCTTACTTTGTCACCCTTAGTAGAGTGCTGTGGCATCACAGCTCACAGCAACCTCCAACTCTTGGACTTAAGCAATTCTCTTGCCTTAGCCTCCCGAGTAGCTGGGACTACAGGCGCCTGCCACAACACCTGACTATTTTTAAAAACATCATCTCACTCTTGCTCAGGCTGATCTCAAACTCATGAGCTCAGGCAATCCGCCCACCTGGGCCTCCCAGAGTGCTAGGATTACAGGCATGAGCCACTGTGCGCGGCCCTAATTTAACATTTTTTATAGAGACCAGATCTCACTATGTTCCCCAGGCTGGTCTCAAATGATTGGCCTCAAGCAATCCTTCCACCTCAGCCTCCCAAAATGCTGAGATTACAGGTGTGAGACACAGCACCCTGCCCTTGTTCTCTCTTTAACGTGAAGATATTTTAGGCTGAAGTTTTAAAAAGAGCAAATGAATAATATAGGAGGAAGAGATGGATTAAATAAAAGAGCAAAGTCTTTGACTAGATGAGAAGGAAGAGACAGTCTATGACAACAAATGCACACAGGCAAGTGCATTTGATGAAATATTTGCTCTTTGCTTCAGTTTCTTAGTAATGTAAGAAATTAGTTCATTAAGTGGGGGATTAGAAGAAACCACTGGAGGTTAGAGGCAAGAGAGTTCAAGAATGAAATGATCAGGAAGACAAAGATTGAAGCTAATTGCAAAAGGTCCACTTGAGAATAGCGACTTTCATGACTCACGTGTGTAATCCTAGCACTCTGGGAGGCTAAGGTGGATGGACTGTTGGAGCGCATGAGTTCAAGACTAACCTGTGCAAGAGCCAGATCCTGTCTCAAAAAAAAAAAGCTGAGTGTTGTGGCACATATCTGTAGTTCCAGTTATTGGGGAGGCTGAGGCAAGAGAATCTCTTGAGGAAAGTGCCTGTGGCTCAAAGGAGTAGGGCACCGGCCCCATATGCCAGAGGTGGTGGATTCAAACCCAGCCCTGGCCAAAAACTGCAAAAAAAAAAAAAAAAGAGAATCTCTTGAGCCCAAGAGTTTGAGGTTGCTGTGAGCCATGACATCATGGCACAAAGTGAGACTCTAAAAAAAAAAAGCGAGAAAGGTGACTTTCACTTTCCAGTGGAACTATTCAGCACAACTGTGCTTTTCTCTGGGTCAGTTCTGCTATTTAGGTATAAAAGTTACTGTGCAAAGAACTGAGATATTGTTCTTGATTATTTTGGCGGGGGTGTTGGAGACATAGTCTCACTCCCACTCCTGGTAGAGTGCTGTGGCATCATCTCACAGCAACCTCAAACTCTTGGGCTTGAGCAATCTTCTTGCCTCAGCCTCCTGGGTAGCTCAACTACAGACGTGTGCCATAATGCCTAGCTAGTTTTTCTATTCTTAGTAGAGCCAGGGTATCATTTTTGCTCAGGCTGGTCTCAAGCTCCGGAGCCAAGGTGATCCACCTGCCTCAGGCTGCCAGAGTGCTAGTCTCCCATTTAGGTGGGACTACAGGTGCCTGCTGCAACGCCGGGCTATTTTTTTGGTTGTAGTTGTCATTTTGTTTGGCAGGTCCTGGCTGGATTCGAACCTGCCAGCTCCAGCATATGTGGCTGGCGCCCTAGTCACTGAGCTACTCACGCCAAGCCTGAATTTTATTTTATTTTATTTATTTCCACAAAAACTGAGTTTTAAAATATATGAGGCAAAAATAATAGATCTAGCCAGGTCCAGTGGCTGTTGCCCGTAATTCTAGCCTGAGGCAGGGTGATTGCTTGAGCTCGACAGTTCGAGACAAACCTGAGGAAGAAGGAGATCCCTGTCTATACCAAAAATAGAAAAATCAGGCAGCGCGCATAAGTCAGCCACATGCTCTGGGGCTGGTGGGCTCGAACCCAGCCTGGGCCTGTTAAAGAAAAAAAAAAATAGCCAGCCGTTGTGGCAGGCACCTGTAGTCCCAGCTACTTGGGAGGCTGAGGCAAGACAATAGCTTGAGCCCAAGAGTTTGAGGTTGCTGTGAGCTATGACACAACCGAACTCTACCAAGTGTAACAAAGTGAGACTTCTGTCTCAATAAAAATAAAAAAAATAGAAAAATTAGCCAGGCATAGTGCTGAGTGCCTGTGATCCCAGATACTTGGGAGGCTAAGGGAGAAGGATCTCTTGAACCTGGAGTCTGAGCGAGGCTGACATGATGGTAGTCTAGCCTGGGCAAGAGAGTAAGATGCTGGCTCAAGGAAAAAACAAAAAGAAAAAAAATCAATCTGAAAAAAATACTTAAGTCCACAATTATATTTGAAGATCTCAACACTATTTTCCACCTACTACTTCTGTCAATTCCTGAGCAAAAATTAAAAAGCATACTATTCTCTTTTTTTTTTTGAGACAGAGTCTCACTCTTGTTGCCCTTGATAGAGTGCTGTAGCGTCACAGCTCACAGCAACCTCAAACTCTCGGGCTCAAGTGATCCTGTTGCTTCAGCCTCCCAAGTAGCTGGGACTATATGCACCTGCCACACTGCTTGGCTATTTTTTTTTTTTTTTGGCCGGGGCTAGGTTTGAACCCACCACCTCCGGCATATGGGATCGGCACCCTACCCCTTTGAGCCACTGCTCTGCTTGGCTATTTTTTAAAGACGGGGTCTTCCTCGTGCTCACGCTGGTCTTGAACTCCTAAACTCAGGCAAACCACCAGCCTCTACCTCCCAAAGTGCTGGGATTAGAGGTGTGAGCCACCTGTAATTTAATTTAAAAATTAATTTAAAGAATTTATTTAATTTAGAAATTTAAAATTATTTTATGCTGATTAAAAGTATCATAACTGGAAAGATGGAGGCCTCGGCAGCGAGGGGTGTCATGGCCCTGCGTACGAGTATTAGTTGGCCCGTTGCTT
Organism: Nycticebus coucang; assembly: GCF_027406575.1. NCBI lineage: Eukaryota > Metazoa > Chordata > Mammalia > Primates > Lorisidae > Nycticebus > Nycticebus coucang. The sequence continues at coordinate 13,675,580 of NC_069802.1, forward strand.
TTGTTAGAAAAATTCCTGGGCGGCGCCTGTGGCTCAGTCGGTAAGGCGCCGGCCCCATATACCGAGGGTGGCGGGTTCAAACCCGGCCCCGGCCAAACTGCAACCAAAAAATAGCCGGGTGTTGTGGCGGGTGCCTGTAGTCCCAGCTACTCGGGAGGCTGAGGCAAGAGAATCGCTTAAGCCCAGGAGTTGGAGGTTGCTGTGAGCTGTGTGAGGCCACGGCACTCTACCGAGGGCCATAAAGTGAGACTCTGTCTCTACAAAAAAAAAAAAAAAAAAAAAAAAAAGAAAAATTCCTTGGGGGCGGCGCCTGTGGCTCAGTCAGTAAGGTGCTGGCCCCATATACCGAGGTTGGCAGGTTCAAACCTGGCCCCAGCCAAACTGCAACAAAAAAATAGCCGGGCGTTATGGCGGGCGCCTGTAGTCCCAGCTGCTCAGGAGGCTGAGGCAAAAGAATCGCTTAGGCCCAGGAGTTGGAGGTTGCTGTGAGCTGTGTGATGCCATGGCACTCTACCGAGGGCCATAAAGTGAGACTCTTGTCTCTACAAAAAAAAAAAAAAAGGAAAAGAAAAATTCCTTGGACTGCTGCATCGAATGAGCTGAGAGAACACTTCGCACAGTTTGGCCATATACGAAGGTGCTTTGTACTTTTTGACAAAGAGACTGGCTTTCACAGAGGTTTAGGTTGGGTTCAATTTTCTGCAGAGGAAGAACTTCAGAATGCACTACAACAGGAAAATCATATCATTGATGGAGTAAAGCTCCAGGTTCAAGCTAAAAGACCAAAAGTTTTGCCAGAGTACCAAACATCAGATGAAGAGAAAGATTAAGACTATTATACCTGGGCAGTGCCTGTGGCTCAAGGAGTAGGGCGCCAGTCCCAAGGAGTAGGTGGCGGGTTCAAACCTAGCCCTGGCCAAAAACCACAAAAAAAAAAAAAAGACTATTATACCTATAAATAAAGTTGACATAACTGAGAAAAAAAAAAAAAGTATCATAACTGCACCAGGCTCAGTTGCTCACACCTGTAATTCCAGTACTCTGGGAGGCCAAGGTAGGTAGATTGCTTAAGATCAGAAGTTTTTTTTTTCTTTTGGTTTTTTTGGCCAGGGCTGGGTTTGAACCCGCCACCTCTGGCATATGGGACCGGCGCCCTACTCCTTGAGCCACAGGCGCCGCCCAAGATCAGAAGTTTTTTTGTTTTTTGTGTGTTTTTTTTTTTGAGACAGAGTCTCACTTTGTTGCCCTCAGTAGAGTGCCGTAATGTTGTAGCTCACAGCAACTTCAAACTCTTGGGCTCAAGTGAGTCTCGTGCCTCAGCTTCCCAAGTAGCTAGGACTATAGGCACCCACCACGATGCCCAGCTTTTTTTTCTTTAGAGACAAGGTCTCACTCTGGCTCAGGTTGGTCTTGAACCTGTGAGCTCAGGCAATCCACCGCCTTGGCCTCCCACAGTGCTAGTATTACAGGCGTGAGCCACTTCGCCTGGCCAAGGTCAGGGGTTTGAGACCAGACTGAGCAGGAGCAGAGACCCGGTCTCTACTTAAAAATAGAAAAAAATATAGCTTGGCATTGTGGCAGGTGCCTGTTAGTCTCAGCTACTCAGGAGCCTGAGGCAAGAGGATTGCTTGAGCCCAAGAGTTTGAGGTTGCTGTAAGCTATGACTCCATGGCACTGGACCCAGGGTGACAGTGAAGCTCTGTCTTAAAAAAAAAAAAAAAGGCTTTTGACTGCTAAGCTTTTTCTGCATGATAATCATGCCCTGCTGGGATTGTTAAATATCCTCAATTTCAAGTTTTTAGCTTATTTCATTTACACGTGCTCACAGTAGCTCATTTCCTCCAGACTTACCCTTTCAATGGTTCAAAGCTGTCTAGATTTTGGCTAGGCCGTGGCCTGCTCCATATACAGGTGCAGTTCACACCCCTCCTGTTTGGTTTCTACTTTCCTGCACTGTGGAGGCTACCCTATTTTCTTCATCATTGTCAGGTTTATGTTTCATGCCCTTCTATTAACTGTGCTGTTATGAGAAATGAGGGACAAAGGCTTACCTGTTTTAGCTTTAATCAGAAGCTTGCACTAAATTGTTAATATGAGGGAAAAGGTAGAAAGAGGATGTTACAAGTGGTTTTGAAAATGTCACAACAGACAGCATAGGCCAGGGGTGTGGCTGTGACCTGGAATCCTACCAGAACTGAGGGAGGCTGAGGCAGGTGGATCCCTTGAGCTCAGGAGTTCGAGACCATTCTAGGAAAGAGTGAGATCCTGTCTAGGTGTTGTGACAGGGGTCTGTAGTCCCAGCTACTCGGGAGGCTGAGGCAAGAGGATTGTTTGAGCCCTAGAGTCTGAGGTTGCTGTAAGCTATGACACCACAGCATTCTACCCAGCGTGACAGAGTGAAACTGTCTTAAAAACAAACAACCAAACAAAAACAAAAAACCCCACACCAGGGCGGCACCCTGTGGGTGCCGGTCCCATATGCTGGAGGTGGCGGGTTCAAACCTAGCCCCGGCCAAAAAAAAAAAAAATCAAACAGGGTGGTGCCTGTGGCTCAGTCCGTAAGGTGCTGGCCCCATATGCCGAGGGTGGTGGGTTCGAGCCCGACCCCGGCCAAACTGCAACCAAAAAAATAGCCGGGCGTTGTAGCAGGCGCCTGTAGTCCCAGCTACCCCGGAGGCTGAGGCAAGAGAATCGCGTAAGCCCAGGAGTTGGAGGTTGCTGTGAGCTGTGTGACGCCACGGCACTCTACCGAGGGCCATAAAGTGGGACTCTGTCTCTACAAAAAACAAATAAACAAACAAAAACCCCACACCAGACAGGGTAACAAAATTGGAGCATGGATTTGGATGTCAGGAAGGTCTGAGTTACCCATCCATTGAGTCCTTGTCAGTTATTCATCTTGTTTCTTAAATTGTAGAATGAATATAATAAAAAAGCACTCCACTTGTTTTGAAGGATTCAGTTAGACAACATGTAATACTGGCTGGATGTAGTGGTTCACGCCTACAAACTTTAGAACGCCAAGGTAAGAGGATCACTTGAGGCTAGGAGTACAAGAACTGGCCTTGGCAACATAGCAAGATCCCATAAGCACAAAAATTTTTAAAGTAAGGTGGGCATAGTGATGCATACCTGTGGTCTCTGCTACTTAGGACACTGAGGTAGGAGGATCACTTCAGTGTAGAAACTTGAGGTTACAGAACACAATGAACTATGACTGCAGCATCACTGCACTCCAGCGTGACAGAGAAAGAATCTGTTTTTTAGTTTAAAAAAGAAAAAGGCCGGGTGCCTGTAATCCCAGCATTGCGGGAGGCTGAGGAGGGAGAATCGCTTGACCTCAGGAGTTCGTGACTCACCTGAGTGACAGTGAGACTCTGACTCATGAAAAAAATGGAAAAAACCCAGCCAGGCGCCGTGGAGAGCCTGTAATCCCAGCGGCTTCTGGAGGCTGAGGCAGCAGAGTGCCCGCAGCCCGAGGCTGAGGTTGCCGTGAGCTACCACGCCCACTGCACTCTGCTCAGGGGTATAGGGTGGGACCCTGTCTCAACAACAACAACAACAACAAAAAAAGGCAATTCTGAAAATGCCATCTGACATATAGCAAAAGCCCAGACAAATGGTCAACACATATGTGAAAAAATGCTCATTGTCCCTAATCATCAGAGAAATGCAAACCAGTATTAATTCCCATTCAGCTTGAAAAACCATAATGCAATGATGTTCCAGCTTTTTTTTTTTGTAGAGACAGAGTCTCACTTTATGGCCCTTGGTAGAGTGCCGTGGCCTCACACAGCTCACAGCAACCTCCAACTCCTGGGCTTAAGCGATTCTCCTGCCTCAGCCTCCCGAGTAGCTGGGACTACAGGCACCCACCACAATGCCTGGCTATTTTTTGGTTGCAGTTTGCCCGGGCCGGGTTTGAACCTGCCACCCTCGGTATATGAGGCCGGCACCCTACCGACTGAGCCACAGGTGCCGCCTGATGTTCCAGCTTTTTGCATTAAAAAAATTTTATATTCTCTATACTTCAAATATTTAATGTAAGTCATTATACTCAATATACAAAGTGTTATTTAAAGGCTCAGCACCTGTAGCTCAAGCAACTAAAGCACCAGACACTTACACCTGAGCTGGTGGGTTCAAATCCAGCCCGGGCCAGCCAAACAACAATGATGGCTGCAACCAAAAAATAGCTGGGCATTGTGGTGGGTACCTGTAGTCCCAGCTACTTGGGAGGTGGAGGCAGGAGAATCGCTTGAGCCCAGGAGTTGGAGGTTGCTGTGAGCTGTGATGCCACAGCACTCTACCCAGGACAATAGCTTGAGGCTCTGTCTCAAAAAAAAATAAAATAAAATAAAATAAAAATAAACTGTTATTTAAAGTATTCTGTACTATTTTTCCTGGCTACAATAGCTTATTTTTGAAGATAGTTATCTATTTTCAGGTTTTCTTCTACTTGTATTGAAGATCCTATTTTCACGTTGGTTATTAGCGTTGGGGACAATCTTTAAAAATATGATGATTCTCAAATTTGTTCATATCTTGAAGTTCACTTGGTAGGAACTCAGCCTTTTTTCTTTTTGAGACAGAGTCTCATTATGTCACCCTCCGCAGAGTGCTGTCGCATCACAGCTCACAGCAACCACAAACTTTTGCAATTCTCAAAACCACAAACTCAAGCAATTCTCTTGCCTCAGTCTCCCAAGTTGCTGGGACTACAGGTGCCCACAACAATCGGCTATTTTTTGTTGCAGTTGTCATGGTTCAGCAGGCCTGGACCAGTTTAAACCCACCTGCCTGTGTATGTGGTTGGCGCCCTAACCGCTGAGCTACAGGGGCCAAGCCAGAACTCAGCTTTTTCAATGAAAAATCTTCAAAGCTCTGAACCCCTTTGAAGGATTTTTTGTTTGTTTTCCGGACCATAGAGTATCCATAGGAAAGGATCTTCTCTATTCCTCCTCCCTGAGACTTAACTGTCAACACTGTAGAAACTAGGAGTCTACCAATATAATTAGTTGACTGACTTCTCTCAGTGTAAACAGTTTCACATCCTTAAAACAGCAATTTTCTTTCCATTTTAAGAGCATAGTATTAACTTAGTTTAATAGATTTAATACTATTGAAACTCCATTGAAATGACATTTAAAGGTAGAAATCTTTAAATGTAACCAGGCCCAAACCTAGGTTATTAGCTAACCTCTAAGTTAGTTAATACTAACCTAGCCAGATAGAAGGAATAGACTTTTAATTCATCTCCACTCCCAGTCCCCACACCACATCCCCACATTCTGCAGAGTCTGTTTCCAATTTCTAGTTTAAAGTTATAAGGAACAAATTAGATTGCTTCTAATCAGTACTTTTTTTTTTTCCTTTGGCGACATAGAGTCTCAAGCTGTCACCCTGGGTGGAGTGCCGTAGTGTCACAGCTCACAGCAATCTCAAACTCTTTCATTTTTCAATTTGGGAGGCCGAGGAAGGTGGTTTGCCTGAGCTCAGGAGTTCAAGACCAACATGAGTAAGAGCGAGATGCCATCTCTAAAAAATAGCCGGGCATTGTGGTGGGTGCCTGTAGTCCCAGCTACTCAGGAGACTGAGGCAAGTGAATCACTTGAGCCCAAGAGTTTGAGGTTACTGTGAGCTATGACACCATGGCACTCTACCAAGGGTGACAAAATACAACTCTCTCTGAAAAAAAAAAAAAAAATCCTAGCGATTTCTACCTTTAAATGTCATTTCAATGGGGTTTCAATAGTATTTAAACATTTGTAGTCTCCATCATGTTTTAATCAGAAGTCCATACACTTGGATAGGCACAGTGGCTCATGCCTGTAATCCTAACATTCTAGGAGGCCAAGGCAGGAGGATCTCTTGAGCTCAGGAGTTCCAGACCACCCTGAGCCAAGAGCAAAACCCTGTCTCTATTAAAAATAGAAAAACTAGCCCAGCATTGTGGCTTTGTGCCTGTAATCCTAGATACTCAGGAGGCTAAGGAGGATGGCTTGAGCCCAAGAGTTTGAAGTTGCTGTGGGGTAGGCTGATGCCATGGCACTCTAGCCTGGGCAACAGAGTTAAGACTTTATATATATATATATGAAGGGCTGGGCATGGTGGCTCACACCTATAATCCCAACACTTGGGAGGCAAGACCTCGTCTCTAAAAATAGCCAGACTCCTATACTCCCAGCTACTTGGGAGGCCAAGGCAAGAGGATTGCTCAAGCCCAAGAATTTGAGATTGCTGTGAGCTTTGACACCACAGCACTCTACTGAGGGCAAGAAAATGAGACTCTGTCTCAAAAAAAAAAAAAAATCCATGCACCATAATTTGTAATACAGAAAAACTGAAAACAATCTCATATCTATTAACACATATGGAAAATATGCTGACGCTATTCAATGGTCTCTGTAGAGTCATTCAAATGTTTATGTAAAGAATAAAGAATTATCATTGTTTTAAAAAGATGAATATATTTTATATATTAAACTAATACATTAATTATATAATTGTATTAATTATACAGTATTAGCACAATTGCATAGTAAATCAAAGGAAACAATACTCTAAAATATTAAAGTCAAGGAGGTACGGTTGGAGATTATTTTTTAAGTCTAATTTTCTTTTTTTTTTTTTTTCCTGCAGTTTTTGGCCAGGGCTGGGTTTGAACTGGCCACCTCTGGCATATGGGGCCGGTGCCTTACTCCGTTGAGCCACAAGTGCCACCCTAAGTCTAATTTTCTTGAAATGAACATATTACTAAAATTGCTTAGAGAAATACAGGCAAGCAATATAGCAGACAGAAAACCCAAGTTCTATGTCTGACAATGGCAGTCATTAATGTTATTTCTGGGCAAGTCAGTATCTCATTTTTTTTTTTTTTTTAATTTTTGCTGTTTTTTTTTTTTTCACACTTGTAACTTGACACCAAGGACCACAGTTTCAGATAAATATTAGTAGTATGAAAGCCAGGCCCAAATTGTGAGAACTGAAGAATAAAGAATAGGCTATGGAGTTGAGGGAAGAGAAGGAAATATAAGCATATGTAAACAGTGTAGGGGACAGAAATGCTAGAGGGAAGAACTTGAAAGCAAAAAAAAAAAAAAACCTAAATAAGAAATTGTGATTTTTGAAGGATTGAGCTGGTTGCCTCCTGCTGTAGTGGAGGGCACCCTCTTCTTCCTGGCTTTTGCATTTTTTTTTTGCAGTTTTTGGCCGGGGCTGGGTTTGAACCCTCCACCTCCAGCATATGGGGCTGGCACCCTACCTCTTTGAGCCACAGGCGCCACCCGGCTTTTGTATTTTTTTTTTTTGTAGAGACAGAGTCTCACTGTACCGCCCTCGGGTAGAGTGCCGTGGCGTCACACGGCTCACAGCAACCTCTAACTCTTGGGCTTACGCGATTCTCTTGTCTCAGCCTCCCGAGCAGCTGGGACTACAGGCGCCCACCACAACGCCCGGCTATTTTTTTATTGCAGTTTGGCCGGGGCTGGGTTTGAACCCGCCACCCTCGGCATATGGGGCCGGCGCCCTACTCACTGAGCCACAGGCGCCGCCCGGCTTTTGTATTTTTTATATCTGGAGATTCTATTTAGATACTTAAGTCTTTGCCTTTTTTTTTGTTTTTTGTAGAGACAGAGTTTCACTTTATGGCCCTCGGTAGAGTGCCGTGGCCTCACACAGCTCACAGCAACCTCCAACTCCTGGGCCTAAGCGATTCTCTTGCCTCGGCCTCCCGAGTAGCTGGGACTACAGGCGCCCGCCACAACGCCAAGCTAAGTCTTTGCCATTTTTTAAAAAATAGTCCAGCTCTTTAATTTTCCCTCCTACTTCTGTTTTTTTTTTTTTTGGCCGGGGCTGGGTTTGAACCTGCCACCTCCAGCATATGGGGCTGGCACCCTACCCACTTGACCACAAGTGCCGCCCTTCTCATTTTATTTTTATTTTTGGCTAGGGCTGGGTTTGAACCCGCCACCTCTGGCATATGGGACCGGCGCCCTACCCCTTTGAGCCACAGACGCTGCCCCCTCCTACTTCTCAATAGCATGCCTGTGGATCCAATATGTTCCTAAATCCTGCCTTGCTCTGAAGCATCTGATTCTAGGGACTCTTCACCAATATCTCTGACCTATGGGCCTGAGGAAAATATCCATCCTTGCAGATGTTTTCTACTGAGATGCCCCACACAGAGACTGCCTCTCCTCTTCCTTCTTCCAGAGAGCTGTTTACTCAGAACAGCTGATCTTCCACTAGTCCCAAAGTAAAACTACTAGAGAAGAGTGCAGTGATGAACAAAGATAAGGTCCAGGTCAATAAATACAAGACCAGAACCATGGTTTCTACTGCCCAGATGTGAGTACTAAATGACAGACTTGAGGGACAGAAACACCTTGGCCTCCAGTAGACACAAGAACTTTCCAACATCCCGAACCTCAGTTACAAACAGGCTAAGACCTGGTTCCAGAACCAGAGAATGAAATCTAAGAGATTGCAGAAAAACCATTGGCCAAAGAACAGCAACAGTATGACTCAGGCTCAGAAGGCCTGAGCACCCAAGGAATACCCAGGCCTCATGATTTGTATCACCAGGTGTGCCTGATGAACATATCTGGAGACATTCCAATGAGGAACAACCCTACCAGAATAACCAAACCTGGAATAGCCAAGTCTTGGAGCAACCATTTCTGGACCAGTCAGGCCTGGTGCACCCAAACCTAGAACTCTAAGGCCTGGACTGTGGAAAGGAACCTCTACCTACAGTTCCAGCAAAATTTTCTTGCCAATGATTTGGAAATTGTCTTGGAAGCTGCTGGAGAAAAACATAATGTAGCACAACACACCACTAAGTATTTTAGCTCCTCGCAAACCATGAATTCATTCCTCAACTACTCAATGATCATTCAGCCTGACGATGTGTGAAGATGGGTGTATTACTCATGTGGGCAGTGGCTGAATCCTTCTCATAGGATTTTTGTCATTTTAGAGCTAAGCATTCTGCCTCTATTCTGGTTCTCAGTGTGACTACTGACTGCATGATTGGAATCTAATTAAAGAGGTTCCAATCACCTTGGGTGCTACAGACAACAGGATAGCTATCTCTGGCTATAGATAAGTAGATATAATACTAGTTGGAATAGCTTTAGGATTTAGAATCTAACCACAAGAATGGTTAAGTAAAAAGTACAAAGGATGTAGAATATACACTATAACTAAGAAAATGCCAGGAAGGCTATGTTAACCAGTGTGATGAAAATATGTCAAATGGTCTATAAAACCAGTGTATGGTGCCCCATGATTGCATTAATGTACACAGCTATGATTTAATAATTTTTAAAAAGTACAAAGGTATGTGGATTATTCCCACTTTCTGGGATTGGGAGGCTCATTTGTTTTTCTTCTTACATTCTTAGTTGTGGCTGTATCCAAGGAATATGCCATATATCCATACGTTGTACCCACTCAGTGGGAAGCTACTGAATCCCTTTTCCCCTGCTTCTTAAATTTGAGATTTTTCTCTCTTGTGGATCTGTGATTGTTGACATCCTAGTTTGTTTTTTTTTTTTTTTGTAGAGACAGAGTCTCACTTTATGGCCCTCGGTAGAGTGCCGTGGCCTCACACAGCTCACAGCAACCTCCAACTCCTGGGCTTAAGCGATTCTCTTGCCTCAGCCTCCCGAGTAGCTGGGACTACAGGCGCCCGCCACAACGCCCAGCTATTTTTTGGTTGCAATTCAGCCGGTGGCAGATTTGAACCCGCCACCCTCGGTATATGGGGCCAGCGCCTTACCGACTGAGCCACAGGTGCCGCCCCAGTTTCTTTTTTTTTTTTTTGTAGGGACAGAGTCTCACTTTTATGGCCCTCGGTAGAGTGCCACGGCGTCACACAGCTCACAGCAACCTCCAACTCCTGGGCTTAAGCGATTCTCTTGCCTCAGCCTCCCAAGTAGCTGGGACTACAGGCGCCCGCCACAACGCCTGGCTATTTTTTTGTTGCAGTTTGGCCGGGGCTGGGTTTGAACCCGCCACCCTTGGCATGTGGGGCCGGTGCCCCACCCACTGAGCCACAGGCGCCGCCCTGTCCTCCTTTTCTTTCTTTTATAATTTCTCACCTGTCTCTTAATCTTACAATTACTACTATCCTAATATGGATGCCATAGCTCCCTTGTTCTACTCTACTCATGTTCCTTTCCTCTCAGTTCCAAAGCACTTTTACTTCAATGAAAGGGAGCCCCTTACCTATACATTCTTGCCTTGAAAGCCCCCATATTTTCTCAATGTTTTTGTACATTCATTACCACCCCTGCCCCAACTCGATTACTAAGTGACAATAAAGGCTGGGGATGAAAACAGGGAGTCACAGACCTAGGTATAATGAAGTAGAAATGTAATAAACGTACAAGGCCTAAGAGTTACTTGAAGAAGAATAAGCATATTACTCAGTGACCTGGAGATAACTTAATCAGAGGTGACGAAACTGAGACACTTGTTCTCTTAGCCGGGCATTGTGGCAGGCGCCTGTAGTTCCAGCTACTCAGGAGGCTGAGGCAAGAGAATTGCCTAAGCCCAGGAGTTGGAGGTTGCTGTGAGCTGTGATACTACAGCACTCTACAGAGGGCAACAAAGTGAGACCTGTCTCTAAAAAAAAAAAAAACCTGTTCTCAAACATATAACGTGTTCGTGTAATAAAAACATTTGTACCTGCCTAATATCCTGACATTAAAAAAATAAAACTGGGCGGCGCCTGTGGCTCAGTGAGTAGGGCGCCAGCCCCATATGCCGAGGGTGGTGGGTTCAAACCCAGCCCCTGCCAAACTGCAACAAAAAAATAGCTGGGCGTTGTGGCAGGCGCCTGTAGTCCCAGCTGCTCGGGAGGCTGAGGCAAGAGAATCGCGTAAGCCCAAGAGTTAGAGGTTGCTGTGAGCCGTGTGACGCCACGGCACTCTACCCGAGGGCGGTACAGTGAGACTCTGTCTCTACAAAAAAAAAAAAAATAAATAAAAATAAAACTGAAAAACTGTTCTCTGTAGATTACTTCTCTCTATATGGAACAGTATTAGAATGAGGAAGAGAATCACATAGGTTTTTCACTGCAAACTCTTACTGTTAATTTTTATTTATTTATTTTTTGAGACAGAGCCTCAAACTGTCGCCCTAGGTAGAGTGCCGTGGCATCACAGCTCACAGCAATCTCCAACTCCTGGGCTCAAGCGATTCTCCTGCCTCCACCTCCCAAGTAGCTGGGACTACAGGCGCCCGCCACAATGCCTGGCTATTTTTTGGTTGCAGCTGTCATTCCTTGGCAGGCCTGTGCTGGATTCAAACCCACCAGCTCAGGTGTACGTGGCTGGCACTTTAGCTGCTTAAGGCACAGGCACTGAGTCTTTACGACTGATTTTTAAGAAGAATGAACCACTTGGAAAAAAAATGTTTTTAAATGAATAAAAATCATTAAGAGCCAGGCACAGTGGCTTGGCCTGTACCCCTCCCGAGCACTCAGAGAGGCCGAGGAAAGTGGATTTGCTTGACATTAGGAATCTGAGACCAGCCTGAGAGCAAGAGCCCATCTCTACTAAAAATAGAAAAAACTAGCTGTGTGGGGTGGCACCTGTGGCTCAGTGAGTAGGGCGCCGGCCCCATATGCCAAGGGTGGTGGGTTCAAACCCGGCCCCGGCCAAACTGCAACAACAAAAAAATAGCCGGGCATTGTGGCGGGCGCCTGTAGTCCCAGCTGCTCGGGAGGCTGAGGCAAGAGAATCACATAAGCCCAAGAGCTGGAGGTTGCTGTGAGCCGTGTGACGCCACGGCACTCTACCGAGGGCGGTACAGTGAGACTCTGTCTCTACAAAAAAAAAAACCAAAACTAGCTGTGTGTGTTGTGTTGCTTGCCTGTAGTCCCAGCTACTCAGGAGGTTGAGGCAAGAGCATCTCTTGAGCATAAGAGTTTGAAGTTGTGGTGAGCTTTGAGGACTCCATGGTACCCTGCCCAGAGGGAAAGAGAGAGACTCTTTCTCAAAAAAAAAAAAAAGGAAGAAAAACATCAACCATACCATCTCACCAAGTAATAATCATGTTTCATTATAAAAATTTTGCCTTTTATCTGTTATGAACCTTAAAAAGGTTAAATTTCTTAATAATTTTCATGTTACTCACTGAAAAACTAATTCTCAGATGATCCAAATAAAACATGCACCAAATAGGGCGATGACTGAGGCTCAAAGGAGTAGGGCCCAGGCCCCACATTATCGGAGGTGTTGGGTTCAAACTGGGTCTGGGCCCCAGCCAAAAAAAACAAACAAACACCAAAAAACTGGAAAAACAAACATGCACCAAATAGGGCGGTGCCTGTGGCTCAGTGAGTAGGGTGCCAGCCCCACATACCAATGGTGGCGGGTTCAAACCCAGCCCTGGCCAAATTGCAACAAAAAAATAGCCAGGTGTTGTGGTGGGTCCCTTTAGTCCCAGCTACTCAGGAGGCTGAGACAAGAGAAGTGCCTAAGCCCAAGAGCTGGAGGTTGCTATGAGCTGTGACGCCATAGCACTCTACTGAGGGTGACAAAGTAAGACTCCGTCTCTTAAAACAACAACAACAAACAAACAAACAGAAGAAAAAACATGCACCCAATAAAACAAGTGTTAGCAGCCCTTTAAGTTTGATTATCCATTGCTAGGGCATGAGAGTTCACATGAATTCCACCTATTATCTTTTTTTTTTTTTGTAGAGACAGAGTCTCACTGTACCACCCTCTGGTAGAGTACCGTGGCATCACACAGCTCACAGCAACCTCTAACTCTTGGGCTTACGCGATTCTCTTGCCTCAGCCTCCCGAGCAGCTGGGACTACAGGCGCGCGCCCCAACGCCCGGCTATTTTTCTGTTGCAGTTTGGCCGGGACTGGGTCCAAACCCGCCACCCTCGGGGGGCCGGCGCCCTACTCACTGAGCCACAGGCACCGCCCCCACCTATTATCTTTGATTTTTAATACTTAAAGATCCATATGCTCACTTTAAGCAGCACATACACTAAAACTGGAATACAGAGATCAGCAATTAAAAAGAAAATTAACAAAAAATGTAGCAGTGATCAAAATTCTATCTCCAGGCATTAGAAAATTATAGGCCTGCTGTGAATTGGTTTTAAATACGCTAAAGACGCAGCTAGTTTTGCCATATAAAATAATTAGTACAAACATTGACAAAATAGCCTCTTCTACATCAGTATTAATGGAGGGTCATCCACAGATAACTCCCAGTCATTGTACCTAGGAAACAGACTTAACAGTCCCATCTCAGAAGTAAGGGGGACTGCCGTCACAGTTTTTTTTTTTTTGCCTATTTGTGTATGCAGAGCAACAAAACATACAAAAACAAAACATCAGTGGAGTCAGTCCCTGACTATCCCATCCAACTTTGGGATGTGATTTAACAAAGGATGGGTACGGGCAGCGCCTGTGGCTCAGTGAGTAGGGCGCCGGCCCCATATGCCGAGGGTGGTGGGTTCAAACCCAGCCCCGGCCAAACTGCAACAAAAAAATAGCCGGGCGTTGTGGCGGGCGCCTGTAGTCCCAGCTGCTCAGGAGGCTGAGGCAAGAGAATCGCGTAAGCCCGAGAGTTAGAGGTTGCTGTGAGCCGTGTGACGCCACGGCACTCTACCCGAGGGCGGTACAGTGAGACTCTGTCTCTACAAAAAAAAAAAAAAAAAAACAAAGGATGGGTACTTTGACATAAAGTTTACCTGGGATTTAGTGTTAAAATTATATTAATATCTGTAAAAATATATTAAGTACTTGTTATGGCTATGTCATTTGATCTGATCTTCACAAGTATGCTGGAAAGTACTAGGCAAATATTTTGCCTAGATGAAGAAATTGAGGCTTCTGAGTGAAAGCCAGAGATTTTGAGTGAAAGCCAGAATTAAAACCCAGGACTTTACAAAACTAAATTCAGAGTCCTATGTATTACTTTAAGTACTGACTAAATTACTCTTGATTTTGGGTTAGAATCGAATACTGCCCTATTTTTTTTTTTTTTTTAATTTTTTTTTGTAGAGACAGAGTCTCACTTTATGGCCCTCGGTAGAGTGCCGTGGCCTCACACAGCTCACAGCAACCTCCAACTCCTGGGCTTAAGCGATTCTCTTGCCTCAGCCTCCCGAGTAGCTGGGACCACAGGCGCCCGCCACAGCGCCCGGCTATTTTTTGGTTGCAGTTTGGCCGGGGCCAGGTTTGAACCCGCCACCCTGGGTATATGGGGCCGGCGCCCTACCTACTGAGCCACAGGCGCCGCCCGAATACTGCCCTATTTTCAAGTTAATAAATTTAATAAGAGCTAAACATGCTGGGTATGATGCGACTCACGCCTATAATCCTAGCATTCTAGGAGGCAGAGGTAGGCTGACTGCTTGAGCTTGGGAGTTTGAGATCAGTCTGAACAAGAGTGAGACCCTGGCTCCGCGCCTGTGGCTCAAGGGACTAAGGCGCCAGCCACATACACCTGAGCTGGTGGGTTCAAATCCAGCCCAGGCCCACCAAACAACGATGGCTGTAACCAGAAAATAGCCGGACGTTGTGGTGGGTGCCTGTGGTCCCAGCTACTTGGGAGGCAGGAGTTGGAGGTTGCTGCGAGCTGTGATACCACAGCACTCTACCCAGGGCGACAGCTTGAGGCTCTGTCTCAAAAAAAAAAAAAAAAGTGAGACCCTGTCTCTAACAACAAAAAAAAAAAAAAAGAAAGAAATTGTAATTGTAATTTCAATCTTTTTAAATTCAAAGACCTGATATAATTTACTGTATTTATCATCATATGCCCATCACTACAAAATCTGTCAAGGAGAAATATCTACCTAGTTCTTTTTCATTTTAAAAATAATACGATGACTTAACTGCTTGTCCAGAGAGGAGTACCCAGAAATAAGATATAAACCATTTTCAGGGGAAAACATGCATGAATTTATTTTTAAGAATTCCCAATAAGGGGGGGAAAATTCAACATCTTTAAAAATGTGTTTATTTTTTAAAAAATCAGTTGTATACAAAAGTGTTCTGTAGTTTTTAATTCTCAAGACAAATACCCAACCCTCCACCCACAGCCCACCCTGCTTCAGTGGTACTTCTGGCAACCCACCCGAATTTCCCTTACAGGAAGTTAACGGCTCAGAATAGACCCTCCTACAGAATTTATCATCACTAAAAGATTGTTTAGAATAGAGATCTAGAGAATCTAACAAGCAAGGTTCCCTATAATGGCAGTAGACTTCCAGCAGACACCACAAGAAAGCACCATCAATTGCTGAAAGCTAAAAAATAGATATAATTTTCAATAATATTTCATTTTCTATTGGAAAAGTCTTTAAATTACATTAAATAAGTCTCTTTTTCCCCCCAATGAAATAGTCTAGCTTTTATTATGATGCCTGTAAAAAGTAGGTAACAGCAAGCAGTTAACAGCACAGTGCAATGATTTCTATCCACTCACCCTTAGAACCAAACTACACAAACTGTGCCACACCTGATTATATATAGCAGCATGGTTGAAATAACCAAGCAAAAGGTGACACATTCATAACTTACGGTTAGGTGACGATCCCATATTTATGAGTGTAGATCAGTCCAATAAAGCAGTAACAGAACAGACAGAAAAAGGGAGCTGCTAACACTCCTCTACTCCTATGCCACAAGATTTTTGCTCTGTATTGCAAACAGTGCAAATAGAACCTGTGATATAATATATAGACAATGAAGAAAAGTCACTCTTGGGAATAAAGGCTATTTATCCAGTAAAGACTTCAAGTTGCCTTCTTCCCAGTGATAGCAACTTGTTGATGGCAAGCATTTATTTTTCAATGGTACTAAAAGAATAGAAATGCAATTTTTTAAATCAATGGTTTGTACCTGCAACTGAAATTCCTTGAACTAGAAAAAGTGATTAATACAACATCATTTTGTAAAAGACCAAGAAATAAAGTTAATTGTAAACAGATGGCTTCCATCTTGGCATCTAAACATTGTTTCCATTTATGTACAAGAAGGTATAACTGGCTCCAGTTCTTTCCTCCCTCAATCTATCTTAAATCTCGAAAACAATAACAAAAATGCTTAATTTTCCATTTTGTTACATAGGATTGTGAAAACATTATCATACTCTTACTGCAGAGCTTTAAAAACTCAAATCAGGCATATACTTATAGCCAAGAACTGTTTTTCACATTGTTGAACTTATTAAATGGCCCGAACAGTAACACAGTAAGCTGCACACTATACTGCATAAATCATCAAAATCCATTTTAACTGCCAATTCTTACAGATACTTAAAATAATTATTTTGCATAGTTTTAAATGCCACCAACAATCACAAATGTGAAATACTTCCAGAAAAGAAAAAAAAATCATTCTTTTCATTTCATAGATTACTCTCCTCAAAAGCAAAATACTCAGACTCCAAATATTTATGTATCTTTGAACATGCTATGTGTTTAAGAAACCATAGTCACAATTCTAAACGTTTTGGGGATCCAACTCAGAGCATCTAAATTAATACCAAGCTCCTTAAATATTTATATACTACTGTATACTTATTTGGATCACTAACTGCTATTCATTTGCTCATTCATTCAGTAATCTGTACTGAAATACTATACAGCTAATTATTTCTTCTTTTAAAAGTTAGGCACATATTTAGAAAATAGGCCTGATTATAATAAAATGGGATTTCACTATATTTTTTTCAAACATAATTTTGAGGCTTTAAAAACTGACAAACCCTAAAACATTGAGAACTACAAAAATAATCTCCACCAGGGTACTTTTCCCCCTAGGTTTAAACATTTTCCAAACACATTTAAGACTGAAGGAAAAAATTCATAGGTCTTTGAATTCCTGTTTGGGGAACTAAACCTGCAGAGAAGTGAAAAGCAAGAACAAGCAAAAACCCAAAAAAAACAGGACAGTTGGAAATATACCAGAAAGGATAAAAAGGTCATCACATTATGTAGATGAGGTAAACACATTTTTATAATGAAGAATCCATTATGAAGAACCTCTCAAACCAAATACAAACATTTACTTTCCAATTTTCTGGGCATTGGGGATCCTGAACTGTAGTTAGATGGGTAGATACCCTATGATAATCTACATAAAAATCAAAGCAAGATATAGCTGCCTCCAAGAGCAAAGTATGTAATGTTTGACCTTTAGTAACCTCTGAGCTCTCCCTCTCCTTTGTCTAACTACGGGATAATTAAACATATCCTGATAACATAGACAAAAAATAAACTGGGCAGATGTGTTTGATATTTTTAAAAATTCAAATATTATACTAATATTTCCAAGCCACCTTCCTCTAAGAAATAATGAATTCTAACCAAAAATGGATAAAAACTGTCCACACTTTCACACAATCCCACCTTACTGCAAAATATAAAGGAAAGTTAAAGAGTTTCAAATACTTAAAATAAATAAAGAAAAATCTTGTCTCCTTTGGCATCTTTAGGAAATAAACTATAGCAATAAAAGTAAGTGACTGTAAAAAGACTTATGCTGAAGTCAACAGTGGGGGGGGGACATAGAAACTTGTGTTTAGGACGCAATAGTATCAACTACAAGAGTTAACTATTAATTAGAAAAGCCTTAGAAATTTTGGAAGAACCTTCACATCTTTAATATTACAACATATTTAATAATGGTTCTTTTATTGCTTCTAGTATCAAGATTATTGAGAAGTCAAAAGAAGTTATGCTGATTTTATGTTCAAAAATTATTTTCCAAATACTTAATGATAATTTAAGATAAATAACACTTGAAGAAAGCAAAACTTTTATAATGACTTTCAATATACAGCCTTACTTTAATTCAGTCTGATTCCATTACATTTTTATTTTGCATTGGTCCTGAAAATGTAAAAAGAATTGTATTTCTATGTATAGTATAGAACTGCCTGCATAAATCCACTTCAACCTTCATAAAATGGTCACATTAGTGTTTGAGCTTGCAAACTAGTAATTTTCAAACTTATGAACTTAGAATGAAATGTAACTTTAATACAAATAGAAAGTCTGACTATGTACAAGAGAAGGTAAAGTTTTCAATTCTCATATTATCAGAAACATCATAAAGAAAGCTAAATTTATAACACACTTCTATTCCTATGTGCATTTGAAGTATGTACAGTAAAACACCAACACAGCTTTCATGTGTCAATACAGGGAAGTGCAAGCCAGAGTGACTCTTAAAGTATCCAACAAAGCAATCCCTACAAAGCCCAAAATTAGGCTAAACACGACTGGAAACAGTTGATTGTATCCTTATCAGTTCTCAAAGAAAAATTTCATCAGTTTAAAAATGTCAAATTCACTGAAAAACTAAGTTGGGTTCTTTCAGTAAGTTTGGTTATAGCAAAACATCAACTATTTACTGTTCTTGCAAGAGAAATAAAATTGGCAGCTCCATTTTTACATGATTATTACTTACATAAGGAAAACTTCTAAGAGTGTTTGAAAAACTGTGACAAAACATTTCAAACCTATGACCTAAAAATGGAGCAAGGGATACTGTCCCTCGGCACGTTTCCCTACCAAATACAAAGAAATTTACCATTAGAGTATCAGCTGTGTGCGGTAAGGGGGGGAAAAACAGATAAGGTGTCCCAGTCTATTGACAAGGACGAAAAGGCTCTGAATAGGTCACCATCTTCAATTCTGGATAAATTTCATATTCAAGAATTCTCAAATGCTTAAAATGGTGGTCTTTTCAGCTACCCATCCTAAGAAGTCAAGTACAAGCATGCAAGTAAATTCACAGGCACAAAGGATCCATGTTAAAAACAGTTAAGGTAGCTGTGATGCAACACCAACAATTTGAATGGCCCTGCCACACTCAAAATATTATCTTAATTATTCAACAAAATCCTGAAGCAAACTCTTGCTAGTCTTGGTACACTGTTAAACATTAAAGTAGCATGTTTTTCCATGGTTTTAGCTTAGCTCAAAGAATTTTTACACTATCAAGTAAGAAAAAAAATTAAAGTATTTCCCCTTTTTAAATTTACACAGACGTTTAATTAGCTTTATTTACAGAGCAGGGATTTTTCTTTTCAGTCTCCAATGGTGGCTAGATAACATTGTTAGGCAAGAATGCCAGTTTAAAAGAAATTTATGCAGAATCCTAAAAATAACAGATGTTGGTGCTCCTCAAGAAGAGGCAAGCTTGACTATATCAGCAGCTCTCTTTTTATGCCTCAGTTACTCAGAAGCAATTCTGTTGCAGTCTCTACATCCCATGATTTTGAAGACAAGGCCACTATTACTGCATTCTGTAAAGAAAAGGGGACAAAAAAATTCAAATCTCAAGGACACATTTAAGAAATACTGAAACACTCACTGTTCTTTATATCAAGAAGTCACACTTTGTTTCTATTCTTTAAGTTGCCTTTTATTTGCACTGCATATAAAGCTTCTAAAAATCAACAACTGAAATCAGCAAAAGGAAAAAAAGAATG
Source organism: Nycticebus coucang (assembly GCF_027406575.1). NCBI lineage: Eukaryota > Metazoa > Chordata > Mammalia > Primates > Lorisidae > Nycticebus > Nycticebus coucang. Next base: position 13,695,064 of record NC_069802.1, read on the forward strand.
ACTGACTTTAATCACTCATTTTTTTTTTTTTTTTTTTTTTTTGTAGAGACAGAGTCTCACCCTATGGCCCTCGGTAGAGTGCCGTGGCCTCACACAGCTCACAGCAACCTCCAATTCCCGGGCTTAAGCGATTCTCTTGCCTCAGCCTCCGGAGTAGTTAATCACTCATTTTAATAACAGAACTTATTTAACAAAATTAGATTTTCTTTTCTTTCTTTCTTTCTTTTTTTTTTCTGAGACAGAGTCTCAACTTTGTTGCCCTCGGTAGAGTGCCGTGGCATTACAGCTCAAAGCAACCTCTAACTCTTGGGCTTAAGAGATTCTCTTGCCTCAGCCTCCCGAGTGGCTGGGACTATAGGTGCCCGCCACAATACCTGGCTATTTTTGGTTGCAGTTGCCACTGCTATTTTAGCTGGCTGGGGCTGGGTTCGAACCTGCCACCCTCAGTATATGGGGATGGTGCCCTACCCACTGAACCACGGGCACCACCCTAGATTTTCTTCTTTCTTTTTCTTTAAAGAGAGAGAGTCTCACTTTATCGCCCTCAGCACAGTGCCGTGGCATCACAGCTCACAGCAACCTCAAACTCTTGGGGCTAAATGATTCTCCTGCCTTAGCCTCCTAAGTAACTGGGACTATGGGCGCCTGCCACAATGCCCGGCTATTTTTTTGTTGCAGTTGTAACTGTTGTTTAGCTGGCCCAGGCCAGCTTCAAACCCTCTAGCCTCAGTGCATATGGCTGGCGCTGTGACCACTGTGCTACGGGCACCAAGCCTTTCTTTTATTTTCTAAACCATTTTTGTCAGCCAAGGATTTGCAGCAATAAATCCATCAACATATCAAAATCAACATACCCTTATGTACTTACCCTATCAAAGCCCATAGCACATAGGTTTTCTATTTTTTTGGTGTATTCTGGACTAGAAACTGGTGCTCCAGCATACACATGTGCCCAAAGTCGAGCTGTCTGTTTGAACATTTCGGGATTTTGTTTGTACTATATGAGGGGGAAAAATGGATTGACATGACAATTCAGTTATTATATTTGATATGGTATCTCAGCTCTTAATTGTGTTAAGACCCTACTTTTCCCGAATAAAACAAATTCACATTTAAAATGTGATTCCCTTTCCATTTGAGATACACTATGTCACTATTAAAAACTATTTAAACTGAAGCTTTGATTCACAAATTGTGTTGACAAAAACAAAACAAAACCCAAAGCCAATTAACATTAATCCGCTTTAATCTCCGAATTCAACAAATTTAATTAGCAAAAAACTAAGTGAAGCAAGGTATCACAGGTGTTCTAAACTCTATAGCATCAAACATACAACTAATCACAGAATTATAAAGTTTGTGAAATTGTATGGAAATTAGCTAATAGATGTGACCATCTTTTGTATTAACTATAACTCAGGCTAGAATACAGCTAGATTTTCTTGTTTTGTTAGAGCTGTAAAACTGTACATTGATTAAAGGAAATTCCACGCCCAAAGTCCTAACTTATAACATGTTGTGAGAAGATTATGAACTCAGAGTATTTTTAAGAGTTAAGACTTCCCATATGCATTGGAAAGAGGTAAAATTTATTCTCAAAATACTCTTGGACCATGATTACTTATTGAAGCAAAGTATAAATTAACAATAACTCTTTATCTTAATGTTTCTTTCCTTTCTTTTGAGAGTGTCTCACTACACCGCTCTCGGCAGAGTGCTACGGCATCACAGCTCACACCAACCTCAAACTCTTGGGCTTAAGCAATTCTCTTGCCTCAGTCTCCCAAGTAGCTGGGACTACAGGCGCCTGCCACAACGCCCAGGTATTTTTTTGTTATAGTTGTCACTGTTGTTTGGCTGGCTCAGGCCAGCTTCAAACCCACCAGCCTGGGGGTGCATGGCCTGCACCCTAACCACCCTACAGGCGCCAAGCCTTAATGTTTCTTTTCTAAAGTACTTTATACTGAGTTATTTTAAGACAGATAGCATCTATTACATACTAAAATAATAAACCTAGTTTCTACCATTAATTCATAACAAGGAAATAAGTCAATTTTTTTCAGATAGAGTGTCACTTTGTCATTCTCAGTAGAGTGCTGTTGCATCATAGCTCACAGCAACCTCAAACTCTTGGGTTCAAGAGATTCTCTTGTCTCGGCCTCCCTAGTAGCTGGGTCTATAGCCGTCCACAACCCCCAGCTATTTTTAGAGATGGAGTCTTGCAGTTGCTCAGGGTGGTCTCGAACTCCTGAGCTCAGGCAATCTATTTGTCTTAGCCTCCCAGAGGGCTAGGATTATAGGTGTGAGCCACTGCACCTAGCCCGCCTATTTTTTAAAATTTCAGATTAATATAAGGTTACATACAATTAGGTTACATTGTTTTCATTTGCTAGGTAAAGTCCAAGTTGGAGTTGAGCCCTTCACCCAGGAGGTGTGCCAAATACCCCTACAATGTGCCCATTAGGTGAAAGCTTACTAAATGCCCTCCCTTCTTCCCCTTTCTCCCCTCCCACTTCTTGAATTTATTTGTGTTTTTCTCCCATGTGGGCATGTAGTTGTTCATCTACTAGTTTGTAGATACTAGTACTGAGTACATTGGATGCTTGCTTTTCCATTCTTATGATACAGTAAGTCAAATTATTAAAGCTAAAAGAAACTATTTTTTTTTGACCGGGGCCAGGTTTGAACCTGCTACTTCCGGTATATGAGGCCTGTACCCTACTCCTTGAGCCACAGGCATTGCCCTAAAAGAAACTTTTGAGTCCAACCTCTACTTATGAAGTTTAGACTAAACAAAAAAAAAAAAAAAAACTGAAGTTGGAGCTCAGCTAGGCATGGTGGCTCACACCAGTAATCCTAGTACTTTGGAGGCCAAGATGGGTGGATTGTCTGAGCTCAGGAATTTGAGACCAGCCCGAGCAAGAGGGCCTGTCTATAAAAAACAGCTGGACGCTGTGGCAGAGCCTATAGTCCCAGCTATTTGGGAGGCTGAGACAAGAGGATTCCTTGACCCCAAGTTTTCAGTAGCTGAACTATAATGCCATGGCACTCTACCAACAGTGACAAAGTGATATTCTGTCTCAAAAACAAACAAAAAAAAAGGTGGAACTCAAGCCATGCTTTTAACAAACAAATATGAACAGGCTAGATGCCTACAGCCCAGTGGCTAGGGCATGAGCCACATACACCGGGGATGGAGGGTTTAAACCCAGCTCAGGCCTGTCAAACAACAATGGCAACTACAACAAAAAAATATCTGGGCGTTGTGGCGAGGGTCAGGAGTGGTAGCAGAGAGGAGGATGCCTGTAGTCTCAGCTACTAGGGAGGCTGAGGCAAAAGAACTGCACTTAAGCCCAAGAGTTTGAGTTTGCTATGAGCTGTGATGCCAAGGCATGCTACTGAGGGCCACATAGTGAGACTGTCTCAAACAAACAAACAAATGTGAGTAAACCACATATATAAAACACGAAAAAACCTAGTTTAATTCCAAGCACCTAAAACAAGAAGTAAATGGATCTTCAAGGTAAAGAAAGAAGAGCAGTTTCCCAGATGAGACAATGGGTAAATTAAAACCTTACAAGACAAGGGCAGCGCCTGTGGCTCAAAGAGGTACGGCGCCGGCCCCATATGCCAGAGGTGATGGGTTCAAACCCAGCCCTGGCCAAAAACTGCAAACCCCCCCAAAAAAACAAAAAACCTTACAAAATAAAGAAATATGCTAAAAGGAAAAGTTTTCTAAGGTAGAGGAAATCAGACAGATTAGATAAAATGACATGTACAAATGGATGCAATGATTGAAAAGGCACACATTTGAAGAAAACAAGAACATAGTAAATGAAGCTCGGTTTCTGGACAGTTCAAACCATAGAGAAACTCTGAAAACTGAAGAAATCTGAAATCAAGTAGACGATAGTGGAACTATCAAAATTTTTAGTAGTAAACTAATATTTGCACTTTATAAAACTAATACCAATGTTGAAGATGAGGGAGGGAAGGAAGAAAGAGGCTGAGAAGGGCAGTGCCTGTGGCTCAGTGAGTAGGGCGCCGGCCCCATATGCCAATGGTGGCGGGTTCAAACCCAGCCCCGGCCAAACTGCAACAAAAAAATAGCCGGGCGTTGTGGCGGGCACCTGTGGTCCCAGCTGCTTGGGAGGCTGAGGCAGGAGAATCGCGTAAGCCCAAGAGTTAGAGGTTGCTGTGAGCCGTGTGACGCCACGGCACTGTACCCGAGGGCAGTACAGTGTCTCTACAAAAAAAGAAAAAAAAGAAAAGAAAAGAAAGAGGCTGAGAAAGGGAGATCTATTGGAGCAGTTAAAATGAGAAAGTTTTTAAAAAGTGAGGCTTGGGCGGGCAGCGCCTGTGGCTCAAAGGGGTAGGGCGCCCAGCGCCTGTGGCTCAAAGGGATAGGGCGCCAGCCCCATATGCCGGAGGTGGTAGGTTCAAACCCAGCCCTGGCCAAAAACTGCAAAAAAAAAAAAAAGTGAGGCTTGGGCATGGTGACTCACACCTGTATTCCTAACACTTTGGGAGACCACAGCAGGAGGATCCCTTGAGCTAGCAAGTTCTGAGACCAGCCTGAGCAAGAGCAAGACTCTACTAAAAATAGAAAAATTAGCCAGACATCATGGCAGCTGCCTGTATCCCAGCTGCTTGGGTGGCAGAGGCAGGAGCTAGCTGACACCATGGCACTTTAGTCTAGGCAACAGTGAGTCTTGGTCTCAAAAAAAAAAAAAGACCTATAGTAATCAGTGTTAAGTATGTAAACATAGTGACAAGAGATACTAGGAATGATACCAACATAAGACAAGGAGACACAGAGAACCCCAAAGGCTGTGACTCACATATTTTACTAAACTGGTGATGGTATCAAAGAAAGACGGACAAGTCTGAAGGATTTGAGATTATGCATTCAGTTTTGGCAATGCAGTGCTAAAGTATCCAAGAAACACTCATGCAGACCTATGAGGCAGCTGGGCACCCATAGCTCAGTGGTTAGGGCACTAGCCACTTGCTCCGGGGTGGTGGGTTTGAACCCAGCCCAGGCCTGCTAAGCACAAAAAAATAGCCGGGCGATGTGCCCAAGGGTGGGGTGGTGCCTGTAGTCTCAGAATCGCTTGAGGTTGAAATTGCTGTGTGCTATATGATGGCATGGTACTCCACCAAGGGTGACAAATTGAGACTCTGTCTGCCCCACACACACACACAAAAGAAGTGGTAAAATCATTATAATCATCCACTTTAAAGCATATAAAGGAAAATAAAGGTAATAAGGTCAAAATAGAGGAATGACATTTAAAGATGAGGAGGAAGAAAATAAATAATTGTAGAAATAAGAAGGACCAACTATAAAGACAACAAGAGAAAAAGGTAGTATGTAAGACGTCAAGGGAAGCAAAAATTTCTATGTTTAAAAAAAAAGTATGTTCACTAAATCTTAATGGCTTAGAGTAGATGTTGGCCAGTCTCATCACAACTATTCGACTCTACCACTAAAGATGAAGAGCAAAGTAAACAAATGGGTGTGGCTGTGTTCCAATAAATATTATTTAAAAAACCAGCCAGTCTGGTTTTGTAATTTGCTAATCCCTAGCCTTACAGTGATCAAAGATCAGAATTGAAAAGTACTTATTCCATTCAACAAACTCCAAGATCACTGGAAACTTTACAATGCTATGTCAGTGCCATGGCAGTGATTAAAATTATGACCAAGAAGACATCATCACTAAATTGAGAATAGATAAAGCCTTGGAAGTGGCTCATGCCTACAATCCCAGCACTTGGGAGGCCGAGGCAGGTGGTTTGCCTGAGCTCCTAGGTTTAAGACCAGCCTGAGCCAGAGCAAGAGCAAGACCTCGTCTCTAAAAATAGCCAGGTGTTGTGGCAGGCACTTATAGTCCCAGCTACAGAGGCTGAGGCAAAATAATTGTTTGAGTCCAAGAGTTTGAGTGGCACTCTACCAAGGGTGACAAAGTCAGACTCCGTCTCAAAAAAAAAAAAAAAAGTTGAGGATGGACAGATGGCTACACACAGGATAAAACAAGTGCAGTAAAGTGTTAATCACAGAATAGGTGATAGTTATAAGGGGGTTTACTGAGCAATTGTTTTGACTTTGTGTGTTGAAAATTTTCACATCAAGAAAACATCTACCACATACCCCATTAAAAATTAATAGTTTTCAATATTGTATATGACAAAATAATCTTACCATAAGAAAAAAAAAACTTCCAAATTTAGTTTCAACAGAGTATGCTCATTTGTTAATATCACAAATTGCTAAAGTGGTTAGAGAATCATATAGTGTAAGGAAAATCTTTTAGAAGCAGCCATCTTACCTGATTTGCTACTACTGCATCTTGTGGATCATCTGGTTCTGCAGCTGCCAATAGGGCTTGCAATGACAATAACACCGTGCGGAGAGTCATTGCTGCCGCCCTAAAAGTCAAATTATGAAAATACCCTGGTTAAGATGGCTCTGCATGGCAAAATCAAAGTGAGTCTTTTCTGAATAAAATTTAGAATTTTATCTTAATTATGTAGTTTATAGAAATTTATAATTACATACATGCCTATAATTGTCTCATTTAATTTACAATTAGCCAATTTCTCCTCCCCCTCCCGCCTTTTTTTTGGGCACCGGAATCTCATTCTGTTGCCCAGGCCAGAGTGCCATGACATCTTGCTAGCTCAGAGCAATCCTGGATTCGAGCAATATTCCTACCTCAGCCTCCCGAGTAGCTGAGACTACAGGAAATCAGCCACAATACCCACCTAATTTTTTCCATCTTTAATAGAAATAAAGTCTTGCTCTTGCTCAGGCTAGAGCCAATTTCCCTCCTTCCTTCCTTTCTTTTTTTGATACAAGAGTCTTACTTTGTCGCCCCTGTTAAGAGTGCTGTGGCTTCACAGTTCATAGCAACCTCAAATTCTTGGGCTTAAGCAATTCTCTTGCCTCAGCCCCCCAAGTAGCTGGGACTACAGGCACCCGCCACAACACCCAGCTATTTTTCGGTTGCAGCCGTCATTGTTCTTTGACGGGCCCAGACTGGATTCGAACCCACCAGCTCAGGTGTATGTGGCTGGCGCCTTAGCCGCTTGAGCCACAGGCGCTGAGCCTACACAAGTTATTTTCAATCAACAGTTGTAACATCTTTAATATGAATAATATTCTTTCAGGGCAGGAGTCAAACCAAAAAGCCAAATTCAGGCCAGGCAAGGTGGCTTATGCCTATAATCCTAGCACTCTAGGAGGCTGAGGCAGGTGGACTGCCTGAGCTCTTGGGTTTGAGACCAGCCTTAGTAAAAGTGTGACCCCATCTCTTAAAAACAGCTAGGGATTGTGGTGGGTGCCTGTAGTCCCAGCTACTTGGGAAGCTGAGGAAAAAGAATCACTTGAGTCCAAGAATTTGAGGTTGCTGTGAGCTGTGATGCCACAGTATTCTACTAAGACCAACAAAGTGAGACTCTGTCTCAAAATAAAAAAAAAAGAAGAAAAAGAAAAAGCGAAATTCAATCCTGATATATTCATTTTTATCTATCCATTATCACAGTATCAATGGGGAAATTCTTTATTAAAAGTACCCTAGGCTTGGTGCTTGTAGCAAAGTGACTAGGGCACCAGCCACATACACTAGAGCTGGCGGGTTCGAATCCAGCCCAGGCGTGCCAAACAACAATGACAACTACAACCAAAAAACAGCCAGATGTTGTGGTGGGCACCTGTAGTCCCAGCTACTTGGGAGGCTGAAGCAAGAATCGCTTAAGCCCAGGAGTTGGAGGTTGCTGTGAGCTGTGACCCCTCAGCACTCTACCAAGGGAGACATAGTGAGACTCTGTTGCAAGAAAAAGAAAAAAAAAAGTACCTTATTCTAATTTATTTGATCATTTGTATAATTTCTTTTTTTAAAAAATTAATCTAGATATAGGTACCTTATAAATATTTAGATCAATAGCATTGTGTTAAATCAAGTGAGTACAGCAGTCTGAATAAATCCTTCTGTTACAAAAACAGCCAAAAAAATATGAAACACTTCATGGATCTGTGTGTCATCCTTGCATAGGAGCCATGCTAATTTTCTCTGTATTGTTCCAGTTTTAGTATATGTGCTTCTGAAGTGAGCAGTTTGTGTAATTTTAAAGAGAATGTTTAAAGACAACATATGTAACAAAAGCTGTCTAGATGATGTATCTGCGTATAGCTGACTTAAACCATGAAAAACAACAACAGGGATAAAACGGCAAAATATAACACAAAAGGAATATAAAACAATTAAATTAATTTGATAAACTTTGTAAGTAACCTAATTTTAAAAATCCACAGGATTTCTTTAAACAAACTCTCAAAAGTCACACAACTTTTTTTTGTTGTTGTTGCAGTTTGGCTGAGGCCAGGTTTGAACCTGCCATCCTTGGTATGTGGGGTTGGTGCCCTACTCACTGAGCAACAGGCACTGCCCAGCACACAACTTTTTTTTTTTTTTTGCAGTTTTTGGCCGGGGCTGGGTTTGAACCCACCACCTACAGCTTATGGGGCCAGCTCCCTACTCCTTTGAGCCACAGGTGCCACCCAAGTCACTCAACTTTTAATAAAATTATTTCTTTTACGGAAATACACCTGAATAGTGAAGATAAATTTTTCACTCTAAGTATTCATACAAAACTATTATTAAACTCACAGTAATTAATTTAACTTGCAATAAAAACACGAATGCAGCTAGTGAATGATGCCCCATGAATATATCAATGTACACAGCTATGATTTAATAAAAAAATAGTCAAAAAAATGAATGAAAAAAAAAACAACAAAAACACAAATGCATATATAACCTGGGTAAGTCCTTCATACATTCACACGAGCTTCTACATATCTCAACAGAATAATAAACACTTTTCTAAAGAACTGTTAATCTCTCAAAAGAATGAAGTTGGCTAGGCACAGTGGCTCACACTTGTAATCCCAGCACTTTGAGAGATGGAAGTAGAATGATCACTTGAGTCTAGAAATTTGGAGGATACTGTAAGCTCTGAACACATTGCTGTACACTAGCCTGGGCAACAGAGTGAGACCCCATTATCACAAAAAAATAGAAAAAAAGAAAAAAAAGAATGAAGCTGGGATCATTGGATCCTTATGTAAAAATCAGCTAAAAATGGATCAAAAATTTAAATGTAAGAGCTAAAAAAACTGAAGACAAGATATAAGTAATGCTTCATGACATTAGATTTGACAATGATTTCTTGGATATAAGATAAAAAGTATTGGACACAAAAGAAAAAATAAGGACAATTGTACCATACTACACCAGTAATTTCTTTCTTTCTTTTTTTTTTTTTTTGTAGAGACAGAGTCTCATTTTATCGCCCTCGGTAGAGTGCCATGGCCTCACACAGCTCACAGCAACCTCCAACTCCTGGGCTTAAGCGATTCTCTTGCCTCAGCCTCCCGAGCAGCTGGGACTACAGGCGCCTGCCACAACACCTGGCTATTTTTTGGTTGCAGTTTGGCCGGGGCTAGGTTTGAACCCACCACCCTCAGTATACGGGGCCGGCGCATTACCGACTGAGCCATAGGCGCCGCCCTACACCAGTAATTTCTATGTAAGCAGACATGGTGGCACACACCTATAGTCCTAGCCACTTAGGAAGCTGAGGTGGGAGGATTGATTGCTATGCCCGTGAGTTTGAGGCCAGCCTGGCCAAGAATAAGATCCTTTCTCTTAAAATACAAAAACAACAAAAGGACAAAATAGAATGAAAAAGCAACCCACAGAATAGCAGAAAATATTTACAAATCATGTATCTAATAAGGGATTAATATCTAAAATATATAAGGAACTCCTACAACTCAACAACAAAAAAACCCAATTAAAAAAATGGACAAGGGTCTGGGCTGGGCGGCTTACACCTATAATCGCGGCACTTTGGGTGGCCAAAGGGAGAGGATTACTTGAGATCAGGAATGCAAGACCAGCCTAAACAATACAACGACACCCTATCTCTACAAAAGATTAAAATATCAGCCCAGTGTGATAGTATACACCTATAGTTCCAGCTACTCAGGAGGCTGAAACAGGGTGACTGAGCCCAAGAGTTTGAGGTTACAGTGACCTATGATGACACTCGTACACTCTAAACTGGGCTATAGAGCAGGACCCTATCTCTCCTCCTCAAAAAAATGGACTTCAACAGGCATTTCTTCAAAAAAAGACATACAACAGGCCAATAAGCATATGCTCAACATCACTCATCATTCGGGAAATGCAAATCAAAACAATCTCATTATCTCATTTATGAGATAATTTCTCATATCCAGGAGGATGGCTACTAACAAAAGGTTGTTAAGCAGAATTATTCAGCCAAAAGGTGGAAGCAATCTAAGTTTCCACTGAAGGATGAATGGATAAACAAAATGTTTACTTTTGGGGTATGTATATGCATAAATTCTCTCTTTTTTTTTCCCGCAGTTTTTGGCTGGGGCTGGGTTTGAACCCGCCACCTCCAGCATATGGGGCTGGTGCTCTACTCCTTTGAGCCACAGGCACCGCTCTATAAATTCGTTTTTTTTTTTTTTTTTTTTTGAGACAGAGCCGCAAGCTGTCACCCTGGGTAGAGTGCTGTGGCATCACAGCTCATAGCAACTTCCAACTCCTGGGCTCAAGCGATTCTCCTCCCTCCACCTCCCAAGTAGCTGGGATCACAGGCGCCCACCACAACGCCTGGCTATTTTTTGGTCACAGCTGTCACTGTTGTTTGGCGGGCCCAGGCTGGATTCGAACCCGCCAGCTCAGGTGTATATGGCTGGCACCTTAGCCGCCTGAATCACAGGCGCGGAGCCCCTATAAATTGTTACTGTAAATACTTTCCATCTCCTCTATTTGCAGGGTCTTTCTATTATAAAGACACTTGCAAACTATAGACGTGTAGGGTTACTACAGAAAGAATTAGAAACTTAGGACCTGATTGTATGTATCAGGTTGAATGTATTAGAAAGGACAGCCTACCATTGAAATTGTAAAAAGAAAAAAATCTGGGGGTGGCTCCTGTGGCTCAGTGAGTAGGGCATCGGCCTCATATACCGAGAGTGGCGGGTTCGAACCCAGCCCCGGCCAAAGTGCAACAAAAAAATAGCCAGGCATTGTGGCAGACTCCTGTACTCCTAGCTACCTAAAATAAATAAATAAATAAATAAATGGCTTAAACCTATTAAAACAACACCTAAGAGGCAAGTAGGAATATGAAATTTCAAAATGTGTTAACTGATTTTTTTATTAATTTGTAGATAATATGAATAAATCAGTAACTCATAAATTCATATTGAGTAAATTACTTCTGTTTGTCTTAAATTGATAAAACATAGTTTATATGGGTACTTAAATATTCATTCACAAGAATTCAACGGGGCTCTAATACATAGAATAATCATGTGAATTACCCATTCTGCTAACTTTTTATTTATTTATTTATTTAATTTTTTTTTTTTGTAGAGACAGAGTCTGACTTTATGGCCCTCGGTAGAGTGCCATGGCATCACACAGCTCACAGCAACCTCCAACTCCTGGACCTAAGCGATTCTCTTGGCTCAGCCTCCCGAGTAGCTGGGACTACAGGCGCCCGCCACAACGCCCAGCTATTTTTTGGTTGCAGTTCAGCCAGGGCCGGGCTTGAACCCGCCACCCTCGGCATATGGGGCCAGCGCCTTACCGACTGAGCCACAGGCGCCACCCCTGCTAACTTTTTAAAAAGTATCTTCCATGGCTCGATGCCTGTGGCTCAAGGAGCTAAAGCACCAGCCACATACACCTGAGCAGGCTTGCCAAACAACAATGACGGCTGCAACCAAAACAAACAAATAAAAAAAATAGCCGGGCATTGTGGCGGGTGCCTGTAGTCCCAGCTACTTGGGAGGCGGAGGCAGGAGAATCGCTTGAGCCCAGGAGTTGGAGAGTTGGAGGTTGCTGTGAGGCCACAGCAGTCTACCCAGGGCAACAGCTTGAGGCTCTGTCTCAAAAAAAAAAAAATATATATATATATATATATCTATCTTCTACCAGATCATCAGTAAGTAATCCATGCTCATTCAAAACACTAAATGCTATTTTATGAGAATGGCAGCTTTTTAATTTTTTTCTTTTCAAGACAGGGTCTCACTATATTACCCAGGCTGGAAGTCAATGGCTATTCACAGGCATGATCCCCTTACTGATTAGTACGGGAATTCTGATGTGCTGTTTCCAATGTGGGCCAGTTCACCCCTCCTTAGGCAACCTGGTGGTCCCCTGATCTTGGGAGGTCACTACATTGATAAGCTTAGTGCAGACCTAACTGGCATAGTGCACTACAGCTGAGAACAGGGCTCAAGTGACCCTCCTGCTCTAACCGCCAGCAGCTGGAACTACGGGCATGCACTACCATAAGCAATGGTTTCTTCATTAACATATAAACGGAGTAAAATGCTACACAGCTGGGTTAATTTTTACATATGTGTACTCATGTCAACACCGCTCCATCAAAATATAGACCACTTCTAGACTCCCATATCTAGAATTACAGACACATGCTACCATGACTGATTAATTTTTTAAATTTAATTTTTGTAGAGATGGGGTTTTACTATGTTGTCTAGGCTGATCTTGAACTGGCTTTAAGCTGTCTTCCTCCCACAGTGCTAGAATTACAGGTATGAGCCACTTTATGTAAGTCTTTTGACAGTTAGCAAAGGCATTCATTTCTCTTGGATATATTCCTAGTAGGGAAGCTGCTAGGCCACACTGAAGATGTTGAGCTTTGCTAGATATTACTGATCTTAAGTCACTAAAACTCTTGGGCTTAAGCAATTCTCTTGCCTCAGCCTCCTGAGTAGCTGGGACTACAGGTGCCTACCACAATGCCTGGCTATTTTTTGGTTGCAGTTGTCATTGTTGTTTAGCAGGCCTGGGCCAGGCTCGAACCTGCCAGCCTCGGTGTACATGGCTGAGCTGTGGGTGCCGAGCCTGTAGTGGTGTCTAACTGATTTTAATCTGCCTTTCCCTGGTGGCTGTTTTACTGGGCTTATTCTGGTTACCTAGTCTTCTGAAAATAGACATTCTCTCTAATGCCACGTGTCTTTTGAAAAGGCAGTATCAATGAGTGAAATTTTTACAAGTTGTCATTTTCTTCCCCAGGTAAACAGACACTTTTAGTTATAATAAGTATCAGTGAAAAAAAAACACCAGAAAACAGTTTCCACATAGGGTAGTTTTGAAACTACTTTAATTAAAATTAAGATGTTAAATAAAGATTAATCACCACCCCACATGCATTAATAAAAGACCAAGATCAGGGTGGCGCCTGTGGCTCAAGGAGTAGAGCGCCGGTCCCATATGCCGGAGGTGGCAGGTTCAAACCTAGCCCCAGCCAAAAACCACAAAAAAAAAAAAAAAAAAACCCCAAGATCAATCAGTTATTTTGTAGCATACTTGCCCCAAATTATTCAATATTTATGTAATTCATCTTTCCTAAGATTACTAGCCTGTATTTTTCTCTATCAAATTCCATTTCTGAAAGCTAAACATATATATCCACTAAATGTCAATTATACTTTAGTAAAGCTGATGGGAGGGAGAGATCAATCTATAGGTATCCAGTCTCACCTGCTTTATCTGATGTATCTTTGATTTTTAAAACATCTTTTTAAAAATTTCAATAAAAAATAAAAATTTCAGGGTGGAGCCTGTGGCTCAAAGGAGTAGGGCACTGGCCCCACATACTGGAGGTGGTGGGTTCAAACCTGGCCCTGGCCAAAAACTGCAAAAATAAAATAAAATAAAATAAAAATAAAAATTTCGGGCGGCACCTGCAGCTCAGTGGATAGGGCGCCAGCCCCATATACCAGGGGTGGTGGGTTCAAACCCAGCTCCAGCCAAATTGCAAAAAAAAAAAATAGCTGGATGATGTGGCGGGCGCCTGTAGTCCCAGCTACTCAGGAGGCTGAAGCAAGAGAATCGCCTAAGCCCAGGAGCTGGAGGTTGCTGTGAGCTGTGTGACACCACAGTACTCTACTGAAGGCAATAAAGCGAGACTCTGTCTCTACACCCCCCCCAAAATAAATAAATAAATAAAATAAAAAATCTTTAGAGGTACAAATGTTTTTTGTTTTTTTTTTTTTTTGTTACATGGATGATTTGTACAGTAGTGGAGTCAGTCAGGGCTTTTAGTGTCATCCAAATGGTATGTACACTGTACCCCAGAAGTAATTTTTGATCTCTCACCTCCCCCCAATATTTTAAAATACTTTTAATTGTATAAATATGAAAAAATACTATTTGCCTGCCATAGAAAATGGGGATAGTTGATTAAAAACAAAGTTTTGGTACAAAAATTCAAGCTCTCTTCATGTATGTATCGATCTTTGAATTAGCTATAGAGATGTGATTACAGGTAATCGTACTGCCGTGTTAACTCTGAGCACAAAGAGAATTCATCAAGAGTTTTTGATCTTCAAGATTTGTTTCTAAGATTCTCATTCTGGGTGTTGAGAATAGCCTGAGCAGGCAAAGCCAGAAGCAGGGAGGCAGGCTAATGCAATCATCCAGGCAAGAGGTGGTAATGAAGTCATAGATAAGATTTTGTAGGTTTCACCAACAGATTTGTAGACAGGGTACAGAGTACCAGAGAAAGAAGAACCAAGAATCATGAGGTTTTTGCCTGAGTAAATGCAAGGACAAAGGTGTCAATAACACAGAAGGGGAAGACTATATGAAGAAGATGTAGATTTTAGGTTAGGAGTTTATCAATTTAGTTTTCGAAATATTTGAGATGTTCTTAACATTCAAGTAAAGGTGTTAAGCAGGTAGCAGCATAGGAGTATCAAGTTCAGGAAGGATAAATTTGTTAATTTGAAGCATATTATGAAGTTATGGAATCAGATGAACTCACCTAGTAAGTGAATGTAGAAAGGAGCAGAGACCCAAGAATTATCCCCAAGGCATTCTAATACACAAAGAACTGGAAGATATGGGAGGAACTAGCTAAGTAGTATGAAAATGAGCAAAGGAAGGGGAAAACAGAAAAAACAAAGTTCTGCAAGCCAAGTGAAAAAAGTAAAAGTGTCTCTATTATTGGAAATATGTATTCATATCACTGAGTCATAGAGCTAACAGGGGCCTTGAAGATAACTTCATAGATAAAAAGCCCAGAAGTTCAACAAATTGGCAAAAGGCACAAGTCAAAAGAGAGATCACAGAAGATAAAAGTCTAGTCCACACTGTTCAATGTTTGACAGTATGGAATTCAGATCAAGAAACTATATCCCTAAAAAGATAGAATTTACTCAGGCTTGCTTATTAGAATGGAAAAAGAAAAGAAAACCTGAACTCTGGTCTGTTCATCCAGTTGCCAAGTAAATTAAATTTCCCATACACTAAATGTTACTATTACTATTTCATCTTTTTCTGTTAATTTTCCTTTCTTAAGAAATCAAAGACATAGCTTAAAAATGCAGTACCAACAATAATATATAATTTTTAGAAGACGTGGTAACCAGAACAAGCCCAATAAACACAGTCTTGGCTCCAGGAATTCTTATCAATTGTTACTCTATTGTCTCCTATTATTCCTTCTCTTGCAAAAGAGTAAAATCAGAGGAAAAGGTCAGAACATACACTGACTGAATCTTTCCAAATTTTATTGTAGTTTCCCATACCAATGTCATTTTATACTTGTCTTAATTTTCCCAATCAAAAAATCATGTGTTGGGCAGTGCCCGTAGCTTAGTGGGTAGGGTGCCAGCCACATACACAGAGGTTGGCGGGTTTGAACTCAGCCCAGCCCAGATAAAACGACAACTATAACAAAAAAAATAACTGGGCACTGTGGTGGGCGCCTGTAGTCTCAGCTACTCGGGAGGCTGAGTCATGAGAATGGCTAAAAGCCCGAAAGTTGGAGGTTGCTTGTGACCTGTGATGCCACAGCACTCTACTGAGGGCGATACAGCAACTCTGTCTAAAAAGAAAAAAATCATGTGCTAAATAAATAACATCAATCTCTGACTACACTAACATTATCATCTTTA
This sequence comes from Nycticebus coucang, assembly GCF_027406575.1. Taxonomy (NCBI): domain Eukaryota; kingdom Metazoa; phylum Chordata; class Mammalia; order Primates; family Lorisidae; genus Nycticebus; species Nycticebus coucang. The sequence continues at coordinate 13,711,109 of NC_069802.1, forward strand.
TCACTATCTCTATTCTATGAGAATTACATAAAACAACTAATTTAATCCCCTCAACCCTATGAGGTAGGTATAAGCCCATTTTATTTTATTTTTTTATTTTTTAAGCCCACTTTACAGATGAGGAAAGGCACACAAACTTTGTTCATGACCACACAGCTTACAAAACAGCAAAGCCAAGATTTGAATCTGATGGCTCCAGACTATGCTACTAAAATAAAATCAGACAAACCAAGTGTAAAGTGCTACGTAAATGAACATATCACCTACAAGATTCTCTTCCTTGGAATTGAGAACCTTAACTGTGCTCAATTAATATAACTTTTAACAAAATTGTTATATTCCATCTGAGCAGGGGATCACTACTTACTTACTTTTTAAAATCTTTCACAAATACCTTCCTAAGATAGCAAAGAATCAAGTTTACCAAAATAATAAATGAAATCTAAGGTTTTTCTAAATATAAAGCTAGTATCTGACATTACCTAACAAGTCTCTATTTAAAAATAGACTGTGATCTCAACAACATATTTTCAATTCTGTACTTAAAGAGATTTTACAAAGTTACTGCCCAAATAAAATAAAGTATAAAATATATTGTGAGGTAGTCACACATTTAACACTCTTACAATCTTGGTAGTCAAGGAGAGAAGGTGAATTCAAAATCTCTTACCATTGATCTTTCAGGATATCCAAACAAATAGCCCCTGTGACGGAACTAATATTAGGATGCCATATTTTAGTGATAAACCGGACCTAGAATATAAAGCACACTTGAGTTTTTAAGTAACAGAGATGAAGCATGTATAGTTTAAGTAGAACTACAAGAACATGAAATCCTGAATTAAGAAAATAAATCTGTATTTGTATTACATCATTTTGCCAGTGTAAATGGGTGGAGAAGAGAAAGCAGTCAATAAGCTGAATGATGTCATATATAGTCTTTTTAACCTTTTAATAAATGTTCCACCCTTAAACAAACCAAATAATTACTAAGAGTTTATAATTTACCTAGCATAATGCTTTGAGAAATATAACAAAGCCTAAAATCCATTTGGGTAAATAAGATAGTACAAAAAAAAATCAAAATAGCAATAGTAAGTGGCACCTTTCTTAGCATCAGGCAGAGTGCAGAATAGGTTTCAAGGAAAAAGTAAGCAAAATCAACGCATGGAAGCACAAAGTAGTAAGTGGCCATAGTAATTTTTGTGTAGAAATTCTTGAATTCTTTTTAAAAAATAATTCAACAAATATTGGAAGGCCTATTAATATGTGCCAGGCACTGAAGAGACAGAGGCTTAGAGAAACTTAAACCTAAAATCAAAAGCTAGTTAACAGAGCAAAATCTAATGCAAACTCATACAATTTGATTCTAGATTCCTTTTTTTTTTTTTTTAAGACAGAGCCTTGCTCTGTCACTCAAGCTTAAGTGCAGTGGCATGATCATAGGTCACTGTAACCTTAACTCCTAGAATCAAGCAGTCTTCGCACCCCAGACTCCCAAGCAGGTAGGACTATAGGTGCGTGTCACCACACCTGGGTAACTTATTTTCTGTAGACATGGAGTCTTACTAGGCTCAAACAATCCTCCTTTATTGCCTCCCAAAGTACCAGGGGATTACAGGCATTAGGCACCACACCTAGTCATATTCTAACTCCTACCATCTCACTGTCTTTGCATGGAAAATTAATAAACCAACAAGTGAAAATGATAACTCTATCATTTCATGAAATGAAATCAAGTTCATCAGCTCTTACTCATGAGCTTCTAGAGAACCATTATTATTACTATTATTATCGACACATATGGCAGTGACCACCTAAGCCCAAATTCTTTCACACCCTAATAGATTAATTACCATGTGCCAGGTCAAATATGACAGTAATATAGGGTTCATATAAAACAAATAGTTCTTTATGAAAGATATTAACGGCAAAATTCACATCTAGGCAGAATATTTTTTTTTTCTTTTAGAGACAGAGTCTCACTTTATTGCCCTCGGTAGAGTGATGTGGTGTCACAGCCCACAGCAACCTCCAAGTCCTGGGCTTAGGTGATTCTCTTGCCTCAGCCTCCTGAGTAACTGGAAATACAGGTGCCCGCCACAATGCCCAGCTATTTTTTGTTGCAGTTTGGCCAGGGCTGAGTTCGAACCCACCACCCTCAGTATATGGGACCAGCACCCTACCCACTGAGCCACAGGCGCCACCCAGGCAGAATATTTCTTATCCCAAATTCCTAAAACCAAAATGCTCCAATGAGTGAAATTTGAGCATCATATCCATACTCAAGAAGTCTGAGATTTTGGAACATTTCTGATTTTAGATTTTCAGATTAGAACAGTCAACCTATATTTACCATTCACTGAGTTTAATGGATAAAGATATAACTCCAATCACCACATTTTGTAACTTTAAAGTGGTTCATTATTTTCTTTTCTTTTTTTTTTGTAGAGACAGAGTTTCACTTTATGGCCCTCAGTAGAGTGCCATGGCATCACACAGCTCACAGCAACCTCCAGCTCCTGGGCTTAAGAGATTCTCTTGCCTCAGCCTCCCGAGTAGCTGGGACTACAGGTGCCCACCACAACACCCGGCTATTTTTTTGTTGCAGTTTGGCAGGGGCCTGGTTTGAACCCGCCACCCTCGGTACATGGGGCTGGCGCCTTACCAACTGAGCCAGAGGCGCCGCCCGTGGTTCATTATTTTCAACAAGATTTGAAAACAAAATTGAAACTACTACTGAAGATGTCAGAAGGATTATGGCTTAGCCAAGTGATGAGGATGTGTGAACTGTATCTTGCTTTTGAAAGAAGGGTCGGGGCGGCGCCTGTGGCTCAGTCGGTAAGGCACCGGCCCCATATGCAGAGGGTGGCAGGTTCAAACCCAGCCCCGGCCAAACTACAACCAAAAAATAGCCGGGCGTTGTGGCGGGCGCCTGTAGTCCCAGCTGCTCAGGAGGCTGAGGCAAGAGAATCGCTTAAGCCCAGGAGTTGAAGGTTGCTGTGAGTTGTGTGAGGCCACGGCACTCTACCGAGGGCCATAAAGTGAGACTCTGTCTCTACAAAAAAAAAAAAAAGAAACTTCCTTCGGGCGGCGCCTGTGGCTCAAGGAGTAGGGCGCTGGTCCCATATGCCAGAGGTGGCGGGTTCAAACCCAGCCCCAGCCAAAAAAAGAAATTAATAAATAAATAAATAAACTTTAAAAAAAAAGAAAACATCATTTAAAAAAAAAAAAAAAAAGAAAGAAGGGTCTTCTGGCCAATGTAGTGGCTCACGACTGTCATCCCAGTACTTTGGGAGGCCAAAGTAGGACAGGATCTCTATGAAACACAATCTCTGCAAAAAAGTTTTTAAAAATTAGCTAGGGATGGGCGGCGCCTGTGGCTCAGTGAGTGGGGTGCCAGCCCCATATGCCGAGGGTGGTGGGTTCAAACCCAGCCCCGGCCAAACTGCAACAACAAAAAAATAGCCGGGCGTTGTGGCGGGCACCTGTAGTCCCAGCTGCTCGGGAGGCTGAGGCAAGAGAATCACATAAGCCTAAGAGCTGGAGGTTGCTGTGAGCCGTATGATGCCACGGCACTCTACCGAGGGCAGTAAAGTGAGACTCTGTCTCTACAAAAAAAAAAGTTAGCTAGGGATGATGGTGTCCACCTGCAGTCTTTGCTACTCAAAGGCTAAGGCAGGAGTACTGCTTGAGCCCAAGAGTTTGAGGTACAGTGAGCTATGATCCTGGGCTGCACAGTGAGACTTCATCTCTACAAAAAAATGAAAACCTTGCCAGATGCAGTGGCTCACACCTGTAATCCTAGTACTCTGGGAGGCAGAGGCAGGTGGATTGCCTGAGCTCATAGGCTCGAGGCCAGCCTGAGCCAGAGTGAGATCTCGTCTCTAAAAATAGCTGGGCATTGTGCTGGTTGCCTGTAGTCCCAGCTACTTGGGAGGTTGAGGCAAGAGAATCGCTTGAGCCCAAGAGTTGGAGGTTGCTGTGAGCTGTGACACCCGAGCATTCCACCAAGAGCAACAAAACAAAAAAAATTAAAACCTTAGCCTGGCATGGTGGCACATCCCTGGATAGTCCCAGCTTCTCAGCTACTGGGAAGCCGGAGGGGGGAGGATCACCTGAGCCTAGGAGTTACGAGGTTGCAGTGAGCTATGCCTGAACCATTGCACTCTATTCTAGCCTGGGCTACAGAGTGAGACCTGTTACTAAAAGAGGGGAGGGGAGGCTTTTATACATAATTCTCTGTGAATAAATATGTAGAACTAGGGAAATGGGAAATGCCAAACCAAGGACATTATTAAACTAATTCTTTCTTTGTGCCATAATTTATAATTAGGAATAATCTTGATACTGAAGATGTTTCAATTAAGAAACTAATCTTTAATCTTCTTCATTATCCACCAGTACAGATGTAAGTAACTGGTTTTCCTTCGTTCCTTTTGAGATAGAGTCTCATTATGTTGCCCTTTGTAGAGTGCCAGGGTGTCACAGCTCAACCTCAAACTCTTGGGCTCAAGAGATTCTCTTGCCTCAGCCTCCCAAGTAGCTGGGACTACAGGCGCCCACCACAACGCCCGGCTATTTCTTTTGGAGGCAGGATCTTGCTCTGGCTCAGGCTGGTCTCAAACCTGTGAGCTCAGGCAATCCACCTGCCTTGACACCCACCAATGTGCTAGGATTACAGGTGTGAGCCACCATGCCTGGCCCAAGTAACTGCTTTATAAGCAGTTTTTGTGTGGTCTCCTACTCTTTTATCTCTTCTGTCTTTCTTCCTTCAAGCTCTTTATCATCAACCTCCTCCTTTCATAGGATTTTTCACTTCTTTCTCAAGCCTTAATTTTACCAATTAGTACCCACATGTATACCCAAAGACTGCCCTATTATTTTATATCCAACTCGCATCCCCTGTATTCTACCATTTTTTCCTATAGTTTTACTAACACTGTACTATATTGACAAAATGCAGAACCAAGAGGGATGATAAGAGGAAGTAACAATATAAGGGCCACTTACACGAGTCACATTTAACTCTCGTTATAAAACATATATGGGATGGTTACAGTACTACAATGCTTATTAATAAATAATAATTCAAGACTCCTTATTTTCACATATAAAATACTAGCCCTTTCCGAGAACTTCAGAACACTTGCTAGCTTTCCAAGTACTCAAAGAACAAAAACAAAAACCTGAACCCTATGTACACGGTAGATACTAAAAGTTCTCAGACAGAAATAAAGGGGACTTTTCTTAATTATCAACACTGATACATCATCAGTATTCTTGTCTCCTTCTATAGGATGCATTCTACATTTCATTCATTCTTCAGCTTAACAAACACGTTAGCTCCTATTTCATGGTATATCTGAGTTCCTATTTCCACGAGAAACTTCCAGTTTTAAGATTAGAATTCAAGGATATTATACTATTAAACCAGTTACAACTCATCATACAAAAGAAAATGTTATTTTATTTTTATGTGTGTAGAGATGGGCATCTCATTAAAGATTTTTAGCATTAGAATTTATATGAAAAACATAAGTGTAAATGTATACATATAAAAGTCTAACACCAAGGAAAGTTCACAACTGTATCTCCAATAGGACAAATCATTGAGTTAGCATTTCACTACTGTAACTCTGTGTTTAGAAGTAAACCTCTGACGTGTTAAAATAAATCTAAGTTTTAAATCTTTTCTCAAATTTTAACAGTATTAACAGTAGTATAAGAGAATACAACCAGGCAATTTTGACATTTTTATGTCATAATAAAACTTAAAATTAAACTTTAGTCCAAACACATGTGAACACTAATTCAGCAAGAAATACACAAAAATATTCCCTATTCTTTCCACTGTATTTACCAATCAGTAAAAATACAGATCAATATAGTTCATTTCTAGAACATATTAATTCATTAGTTCATTAGCATTATTATTTCATTAACATTACTACAACAGCTTAAGGCCATAAATGGGATCCATGCCATATTTAAAAGAATATAAAGTTACAACTATGATGAATTGGTTAAAGCCACAGGGAAACAAACTTGGGTTTACTAAACGAAGACCTTTCTAAATCTCAAAGCTACCTCTAAATGGAATGACTGGAATTAGGATAGTACTGCTCTCAGGGACAACAAACATGAGGTAGTATCAAACACATCAGACACACTTTAGTTCTTACATATTTGAGCCTATTTTTCTCATGCTATTAAAAAGGGTGGGGCTGGTCGGGTGTAGTGTAATCCTAGCATGTTGGAAGGCTGAGGCCAGGAGCTTGAGACCAGCCTGGCCAACAGCAAGACCTTGTCTCTAAAAATAATTTTAAAATTGGTGATACGTGGTGGTGCACATCTGTAGTCACAGTAACTCAGGAGGCTGAGGCAGGAGGATCACTTGAGCCCAGGTGTCTGAGGTTGCAGTGAGCATTGCTCACTGGATGCCACTGCACAACTTGGGCAACAGAGCAAGATCCTGTCTCCAAAAAAGGAAGGTAGGGGTGAGAAGGTGAGGATGAGTTTAATAAAACGCTTATTTCAAGGATTAAAGAAAATAATAGGTCAAATTGCCTAAAACAGAGCCATCACTAGGCAATTACTTTGGAGCTGTTAAAGGTTACAGAAGCAACACCTTTACTGAGACATAAGTCACTCAAAGTGTACAACTTACTTTTTTTTTTTGAGACAGGGTCTCACTATGTTGCCCTCAGTAGAGTGCCGTAACACCACAGCTCAAAGCAACCTCAAACTCTTGGGCTTAAGTGATTCTCTTGCCTCAGCCTCCCAAGTAGCTGGGACTACAGGTGCCCACCACAACACCCAGCTATTTTTTGTTAACAGTTGTCATTGTTGTTTAGGTTGCCCAGGCTAGGTTCGAACCCGCCAGCCTGGTGTATGTGGCTGGAGCTGTAACCTCTGTGCTACAGGCGCTGAGCCAAAAGTGTACAACTTCTTAATTTCTAGAATATTCACAGACTTGTGCAACCAGCACCGCAATCTACTTTTCATTCTCTTTTTTTTTTCTTTGAGACAAGAGTTTCACTTTGTTGCCCTAGGTCTCACTCTTACTCAGGCTGCTCTCAAACCCGTGATCTCAGGCAATCTACCTACCTTGGCCTCCCAGAGTGTGATTACAGGTGTGAACCTTACGCCCAGTCTCACAATCTAATTTTTTTTTTTTTTTTTGCAGTTTTTGGCCGGGGCTGGGTTTAAACCCATCACCTCCGGCATAAGGGGCCGGTGTCCTACTCCTTTGAGCCACAGGTGCTGCCCTCACAATCTAATTTTTTACTATTTTATCAAATCCAAAGAAACCCTGGATGAATTGAAGTAACTTCATCATTACCTCATCTATGCATATTTATTGTATCTTTCTTCTAACGGCCTTATGTTTTTGTACTTTTCTGGTAATAATATGCAGTTTATGAGTTTATGAGGGTTCTGTGGACACCCACCATACTTTTTCATGATCTGTAGATGACAACTGAAATACTTTATCTAGAAATCTTCACTTTATAAATTTGTGATGAATCCAATCTGTACAAATCAGAAACTCCATACTTTTGTCACAGTCTAAGAGTGTATGTGAGGGCTTTTGAACTGCTGAGGGCAAAAATCTTTGCGATAGGTGTAGTGACTGTTCTCTTTGGAGGTAGTGTCCACTAATGTTCAGCCTGAACTTTCCCAATGAGAGGAAAAACTCTGGGTTCTTTCATTTAGCGTATTTTCAAGGTTCACATATGTCGTAGCATTTATCGGTACTTCATTCTTTTTATAACCAAATGATATTTCATTATGCGAACACACCACAATTTGGCAGCATTTTTTGGTTGGTTCTACTTTTAGATTATTATGAATAGTGCTGGTATAATCATCTGTGTACAAGTTACTATTTGGACAAATGTTTTCACTTTCACTGAGTAGATACCTAGAAATGGACTGCTGAGTCACATGACAACTCTATGTTAAGCATTTTGACCAATACATTGCCACCAGCAACATATGAGAATTTCAATTTGAGAAAATTTAAGTGTCAGTGCTACTGTATTTTGAAATGTTGCTACAAAGGGAAGCAAAGAAGTTACTTTGCTAGTTGACACTAAGTGTTTACTATGTGCCAGGTACTTCTAAGTATTATATTTCATTAAGTCTCAAGTGTTAAGGACAGGTGCAGTGGCTCATGCCTGTAATCTAGAACTCTGGGAGGCTGAGGCAGGTGGATTGCCTGAGCTCAGGAGTTCAAGACCAGCCTGAGCTAGAGTGAGACCCCGTCTCTAAAAAAAATAGCCATGCATTGTGGTGGGCACCTGTAGTCCCAGCTGGTTGGGAGGCTGAGGCAAGAGGATCACTTGAGCCCAAGAGTTTGAGGTTGCTGTGAGTTATGACACCATGGCACTCTACCCAGGGCAACAAAGAAGACTGGTCTGGGAAAGTATATGAAATTCTTAGCACAAATGATAGCTGCTATTATCATTATTTAATAGTAAAAATACCATGCTTGAGAGCAGTCCCTCTATAACACTTCCTTCTCTCATCATGTTTCCATTAAAAAAAAAAAAAATCCATCAATAGCTGAAACAAAATATGGTATATACATATAATGGATATTATTTACCCTTAAAAACAAATTCTGATACATGCTACAACATGAATGAACCTTAATAACATAAGGCTAAGTAAAATAACCCAGACACAACATAACAATATATTGTATGATTCCACTTATACAAATGAGGTACCCAAGATAGTCAAATTGATAGGAAGAGAAAAACAACAGTTGTTACCAGAAGCTGGAACAGGGAGTAGTAGGGGAGATATGGCCTAATGAGTACAGAGTTTCAGTTTGCAAAAATGAAAATGTTCCAGAGATAGACAGTGGTACCGGTTGCACGATAATGTGAGTATATCTAATCCCACTGGACCATAAACCTAAAAATGGTTAAAATGGTAAACTTTATGTGTTGTATATTTTACCACATACACACACAAAATTAACCAGATTTATCAGAAAATAGATGTACATAAGCAACAGAATAATAGGCACCCCATACTGGTAGGTGATCCAAATTCACCCTGGAACTTCCATCACTGTATCTATTCTTAAATGGGAACATATAGGAACACTCTCTGAGTGAGTGCTATCACATGCTCAAAGGACACTATACTATTAGGAGACACAGATAATACACAGGTATATAAGACAAGGTTCTTGCCTCAAGAGTACAAAAGCTAATGAAAGATACATACCCGAAATAATACATGTAATGGTATTATATTTGTGTTGGTACTACATAAATTCTACAAAATGCTCTTGAGAGAGCAGAGGGAGAAATACTTGATGGGCACAGCTTAGTAGAGAAAGTGGTACTTTAGCCAGACCTCAAAAGAAAACTAGAATTTGAAATAACAGGGACAAAGATTCAAGTAAAAATGATAGCAAGTGTGAAAGAGTAAGTACGATCTACAAATAGCAAATATCTAGGCTGGAAAATGAGATCCAAATTGTGAGTGGAGTTGGTAGAAGATCAGAGTGGAAAAGAAGACTGGAGTCAGGTATTAGAAGGTTTTAAATACCAAGCTAAGGAGTTTAGACTTTATTAATGGTAAAGAAAAGAAACACGACCAAAACTGCATTTATGAAGATTTATAAAATAGCAGTGCCAAGAAAAGAGTAGAGCAAAGATGGAAGGCTGATTAAATAATGGGCAAAATAGGGAAGTAATAAAGATGAATGCCTCAACTAAAGTACTGATGATAGCAAAAATAGACATAAAGGTGGTTCAGTCAAAAAAGTTGTGGTGGGGTCCCTCTGTTGTACATGACCTTAGGGTATTCTTTATTTATTTTATTTTTTTTTTTTTTGTGGTTTTTGGCCGGGACTGGGTTTGAACCCGCCACCTCTGGCATATGGGACCGGCGCCCTATTCCTTGAGCCACAGGCGCCGCCCTGACCTTAGGGTAGTCTATTCCCTCTTTTGACATTCATCACAGTTGTAATTCCTTGTTCATTATTTTTTTCCATGCTATAAATGTCGCTCAATAAAAGCAGTGAAAGTATTGTCTCTGTTATTGCTATAGTCCTTGGCGTGTAATTGTTGAATGAATTCAGAATACATTCTTCCCCCAAATATGTCTTTGAGTCAAGTAAGAACCTCTCTCTATGTGCAAAAGGGCTCTCTAAATTTGGGGACACTGTAAGTTTTTCCAGACCTAGTATATGAGCCATTGTCAGATGCACATCCTATTGCAGTGTAGAACCATTACTGGCTGCCTTTGAGTAAGCTTGCTTTCCTTCTAAATTCAGAAGCAAGCCATCTGCCATTACCTAAAATCTTGTCCACATCACATTTACAAATCCTAAAGCTGTAACTTTAATAAGCCATAACATATATGTTAATTAGATGATCCAAGAAATACAAAATACTTTAAAAGTTCATGCACAAAAATAATTACAATACCTTAGGAGGATTAAATGGATATGTTTCAGGTATCTTTATCTCTAGTTGATATCTTCCTCCTAAAAGGGGGGGAGGAACAGAAAGTTAAGTAAAAATGCTGCTTACCTCAACTATGTGAACCCAAATATACTGACAGAACTTTTCAAAATATCTATTATTTTATATTTAATTATAACAAATTCATTTCAAAACTGAAACCTAAAAAGAAAATAATCAAAAGCACTAATACTTAGATTGTTTAAAACATGTATCTATTTTATATAACTATATTGGTTTATCAATCAGTAATAGGGCTAGAAGATGAATACATTAAATCTATAGACAATCCAATGCTAAAGATTTCATTAGAACAATTAATGAACGTAGTTTCCATCTCATCTCCTTCTGTTTTCTTTATTCCACCCTGCTAAAAGTAGCTAAACAACAGAAAAACTGTTCAGGGGGAAAAAAAAGAAAAAAGGCAGGAAGTTATGAAGGCATATACGATACAAAGGATAGAGATTATGCCATAAACTAAAAATTCTATTTCCAGCTGGTTCTCTCAAATGCAAAAATGTCCCAATCTTTTAACTTGTGCCTAAATTAAATGTGAACATTTCCTGTTAAAATTTTACAACAAAATTCAAAAGATGAGTATAAAGACAAGAGACTATTCTCTTCCTTTGATCTGGTATACAAAATAAAAAACTTTACTAAGGAAATGTTCTACCCAGTAATATACAAACAGAAGGCACCATGCTGTTTTGCTTTGACCTTACCTTGAGCAACTAGCAGCATTAAATAGGTATGGGGGGGGAGGGGCGCTATCTAGTTTCCTATAACCCGAGGATAACAGCTTCTTAGGAAACTCTAGTCTTGCACTGGTTGAGAGGCTGGATTCCAATCCTAATCCTAACAAACCTTTTAATTCTAAGAATTTATAACCCATTAACAGAATACTATTACAAAATATACCAAATAAACCTATGCTACTGAAATATTTACATATGAAACTATGACTAAGATTTTGCTTCAAAATAATCACAGGATAGATAAGATCAAAGAATGGCCATGGGTTGATAGTTATCAACACTGGCTGATAAGTACCTGGAGGTTTCATTATTTTATTCTTCTCTTGCATGTATATCTGAAATTCTCCATAATAAAAAGTTAAATAAAATAAAAATTGTGTGCTAAGAGCATTATTAACTTCAAAATTATATATGCTTAGCTCTTGAAACAAGTACTATATTCTGGATTCTATCAAATCCACTTCCTCCATTGTTATGAATTATGACTGTAGAATAATAAAAGCATTTCACTTGGTACCATTTTCTTCTAGCTCTTTTTTATTCCAATGCTTCTCTTTGTGCTAATTCTTTTTAATAAGATCTCACATAACTAATCACAGAAAATATAATGGCAGTGAAATATTTTTTAAAAAGTAGTCACAACAAAAGAAAAAAAAGATAGGCAATAGAAGGGTACCTGAGAAAATATTGTGAAGGTAACTATTTATGTTTAGAATCATAAAGTCTAGCTTCAAATATAGCTTTAATAAATTTGGCTTGAGTAATACATGGGCTCTTCTTCCTTCCTAAGAATCTCTCCCCGCCCCCCCCATTAAATTCATATTACCATTTCTTTAACCTGTCTGTAAAAAGTTCTTTCTTCCTGAATATTCAAAATAATCTCTTAGGAGCAGTGTGAAAGCCTAGAAATCTAATAACGCTAGACTTTAGTCTCCAAAATGTTATTTCTACTACACATAACACATTATATGCTCTGTCTTGCATTATTACCTGACAACTCTGAATATTTAAATACTACATCAACTATACCATTATCTGATCAGAGTAATACAACTAAATGATTTTTATGATGACTACATTATTCATATCTCATAATAACTTACACCATATAACATTTGGTTTTTCAAGAACAGCTTTTAATATTAAAAACTGATAATCTTTAAATTTAACTCAAGCCAAAGGGGAGATGGGGGAAAGGTGAGAATTTGTAATCTATCAGCAATAATCCCCAAATTTAAGAGAATTTTTAGGCAAAAAGGCTCAAGAACTGAATTTTCCTTTGCTAATTGTTAAGGCAAAGGAAGTTTTAAAAATTAAGTAGTATGTGTAATATGGCGATTATTCCATGGGTCTCTCTTTTGTTGAGAAAGTCTCACTTCGTCACCGTTGGCAGAGTGCCATGGTGTCACAGCTCACAGCAACCGCAAACTCCTGGGCTCAACTGATCCTCCTGCCTCAGCTTCCCAAGTAGCTGGTACTACAGGTGTCCTCCATGCCCAGCATTTTTTGCTTAGGCTGCTCTTGAACTCCAGAACTCAAGCAATGCAACTCAGTCCTAGCCTCCCAGAGTGCTAGGATTACCAGCACGAGCCACCTCACCCAGCCCCAAGGGTATCTACTTCTCAACTGGATTACTTTTAACATTACATAAAATGAACTATTTATACTATCATTAAATACTG